>NC_041214.2:128390611-128391281 GCF_002837175.3 Physeter macrocephalus
TTTTGTTGAAAGCTTTCTCTGCATCTACTGAGATGATCATATGGTTTTTCTCCTTCAGTTTGTTAATATGGTGTATCACGTTGATTGATTTGCATATATTGAAGAATCCTAGAATTCCTGGAATAAACCCCACTTGATCATGGTGTATGATCCTTTTAATGTGCTGTTGGATTCTGTTTGCTAGTATTTTGTTAAGGATTTTTGCATCTCTGTTCATCAGGGATATTGGCCTGTTGTTTTCTTTCTTTAGTACATCTTTGTGGTTTTGATATCAGGGTGATGGTGGCCTCGTAGAATGAGTTTGCGAGTGTTCCTCCCTCTGCTATCTTTTGGAAGAGTTTGAGAAGGAAAGGTGTTAGCTCTTCTCTAAATGCTTGATAGAATTCGCCTGTGAAGCCATCTGGTCTTGGGCTTTTGTTTGTTGGAAGATTTTTAATCACAGTTTCAATTTCAGTGCTTGTGATTGGTCTTTTCATATTTTCTATTTCTTCCTGATTCAGTCTTGGCAGGTTGTGCATTTCTAAGAATTTGTCCATTTCTTCCAGGTTGTCCATTTTATTGCCATAGAGTTGCTTGTAGTAATCTCTCATTATCTTTTGTATTTCTGCAGTGTCAGTTGTTACTTCTCCTTTTTCATTTCTAATTCTATTGATTTGAGTCTTCTCCCTTT
>NC_041214.2:128392572-128403570 GCF_002837175.3 Physeter macrocephalus
CAGTTTGATTAATATGTATCTTGGTGTGTTTCTCCTTGGATTTATCCTGTATGGGACTCTCTGTGCTTCCTGGACTTGGTTAACTATTTCCTTTCCCATATTAGGGAAGTTTTCAACTGTAATCTCTTCAAATATTTTCTGAGTCCCTTTCTTTTTCTCCTCTTCTCCTGGGACCCCTATAATTTGTTTTTTTTTGTTTGTTTGTTTTTTGTTTTTTTTTGGGCTTGCTTCCTCTTTAGTTCTTCTAGGTCCTTGTTAAATGTTTCTTGCATTTTCTCTCTTCTATTTCCAAGATTTTGGATCATCTTTACTATCATCATTCAGAATTCTTTTTCAGGTAGACTGCCTATTTCCTCTTCATTTGTTTGGTCTGGTGGGTGTTTGCCTTGCTCCTTCATCTGCTTTGTGCTTTTCTGTCTTCTCATTTTCCTTAACTTACTGTGTTTGGGGTCTCCTTTCACAGGCTGCAGGTGCGTAGTTTCCGTTGTTTTTGGCGTCTGTCCCCAGTGGCTAAGGTTGGTTCAGTGGGTTGTGTAGGCTTCCTGGTGGAGGGAACTAGTGCCTGTGTTCTGGTGGATGAGGCTGAATCTTGTCTTTCTGGTGGGCAGGTCCACGTCTGGTGGTGTGTTTTGGGGTGTCTGTGGCCTTATTATGTTTTTAGGCAGCCTCTCTGCTAATGGGTGGGGTTGTGTTCTTGTCTTGCTAGTTGTTTGGCATAGGGTGTCCAGCACTGTAGCTTGCTGGTCGTTAAGCTGGGTGTTGGTGTTGAGATGGAGATCTCTGGGAGATTTTCGCCGTTTGATATTACGTGGAGCTGGGAGGTCTCTTTTGGACCAGTGTCCTGAAGTTGCCTCTCGCACGTCAGAGGCACAGCACTCACTCCTGGCTGCTGCACCAAGAGCCTTTCATCCACATGGCTCAGAAGAAAAGGGAGGAAAAGTAGAAAGAAAAAGAAAGAAAGAAAGAGAGAAAGAAAGAGAGAAGGAGGATAAAATAAAATAAAGTAAGATCAAATAAAATAAAGTTATTAAAATAATAAATAATTATTCAGAAAGAAAAATTTTTTAAGAAAAAAAAAAAAAACGGACGGACAGAACCCTAGGACAAATGGTGAAAGCAAAGCTAAACAGAGGAATTCTCACACAGAAGCATACACATACACACTCACAAAAAGAGGAAGAGGGGAAAAAATAATATATCTCCCTCTCAAAGTCCACCTTCTCAGTTTGGGATGATTTGTTGTCTATTCAGGCTTTCCACCGATGCAGGGTACATCAAGTTGATTGTGGAGATTTAATCCACTGCTCCTCAGGCTGCTGGGAGAAATTTCCCTTTCTCTTCTTTGTTCGCACAGCTCCCGGGGTTCAGTTTTGGATTTGGCCCCGCCTCTGCGTGTAGGTCGCCTGAGGGCGTCTGTTCTTCACTCAGACAGGACGTGGTTAAAGGAGCAGCTGATTCGGGGGCTCTGGCTCATTCAGGCCGCGGGGAGGGAGGGGTACGGATGCAGGACGAGCCTGCGGCGGCAGAGGCCGGCGTGACATTGCACCAGCCTGAGGCGCACCATGCATTCTCCCGGGTAAGTTGTCCTTGGATCACGGGACCCTGGCAGTGACGGGCTGCACAGGCTCCCGGGAGGGGCGGTGTGGAGAGTGACCTGTGCTCGCACACAGGCTTCTTGGTGGCGGCAGCAGCAGCCTTAGCATCCCATGCCCGTCTCTGGGGTCTGTGCTGATAGCCGCGGCTCGCGCTCGTCTCTGGAGCTCTTTTAAGCGGCGCTCTTAATCCCCTCTCCTCGCACACCAGGAAACAAAGAGGAAAGAAAAAGTCTCTTGTCTCTTCGGCAGCTCCAGACTTTTTCCCGGTCTCCCTCCCGGCTAGCCGTGGCGCACTAACCCCTTCATGTTGTGTTGGCGCAGCCAGTCCTCTCCTGGCATCCAACCGAAGCCCGTCCCGGCGCGCGAAGGGGCTTCTAGTGTGTGGAAACCTTTCCTCCTTCACAGCTCCCTCCCACTGGTACAGGTCCCGTCCCTATTCTTTTGTCTGTGTTTTTTCTTTTTTCTTTTGCCCTACCCAGGTACGTGGGGAGTTTCTTGCCTTTTGGGAGGTCTGAGGTCTTCTGCCAGCATTCAGTGGGTGTTCTGTAGGAGCAGTTCCACACGTAGATGTATTTCTGATGTATCTGTGGGGAGGAAGGTGATCTCCGCGTCTTACTCTTCTGCCATCTTCCCCGCCGGCTCTACATGTATTTTTTGCTTATGTTGAATGACTTCTTTAGATCAAATTCTTCAAATGTTTTTTTTTGAGACAAAGCATAGGAGAATCTTCATGGCTCTAGAAACATATCACATTTCACCACACTTCTTTTCAAAATGTATGTACTAATGCACTGTCAAAAGGCTAGGTAAGTGCCAGCATTAGAATACTCTCGCTATCTTTGCATGGTGTCTTAGTTCTAAGAACTTATGTTTTGTGGTTAGTTATTGCTGTTTAATAGACTACTTCAAAGTTTAGTGGCTGAAAACAACGGCCATTTCATTATATCTCACAATTTTGTGGCTGAGGAATTCAGGCAGGGCTTGGATGGCTGATTCTTCTTCTAGTTCGTGTGGTGTCAACTAGAATCACTTGGTATATTCTCTTGGCAGCTGGGCAGATAGGCTATAGATGAGGCACCAGACAGTTTCACTTCCTTTCTGGTGACATGGTGGAGATAGCTAGAAGACTGTGTTCATCTGTGCCCCTCTCCCTATTCACGTATTTTTAGGGTCACTTCTTGTGGGTCTCTCCAGCAGAGTTGTAACCGAAAGTGGGGTCCAGCTGCTTACTGCTCAAAAACCATTAAAGAGGCCAGGTTGGTGGAAAGGACAGTTTGCTTTATTTTGGATGCCAGCAACCGTGGCGGGGGGAGGCAGATACCTGTCCAGAGGCCGACACCCCTCCCTGACAGTCGGGGTAAGAGCTTTTGCAGACAGAGGGAGGAGGCTACATGCAGAAACTGCACAGTCAGCTCTGACAGTCATCTTGAAATTGGTCATTGGTGGTCTGACCAGCGTTATCTTGATTGTTTTAGGTACAGTTAATCTTCAGTTCCAGGGTCGGTTTGCTTCCATTTCTTTGAGGCCAATTCTTGAAATTGTGGCAGCCTATGTCATGGCTACAGTCTGTCATCATGTAGTTACCTTCTTCCACCTGGTGGGGCTTTCAGTATCTATAAGACAGCTCACAGGTTATGGCTCAGAATATTATCTATAGCCCTTAAGAAGGAACTAATGTCTTTGACTATGCTTAATGACTAAACTATTATCATTTGGTCTCCTTTGACTGTTTTTCTTTGTTTCTTCATTTTCTCACTTCTCTGATTAAACTTATTCTTTGGCTAAAGTTTTTCCACAGACGAGAGGCAGGCTGAGGGCATGGGGGACGGGGGGCAAGGACCATAGAGTCTGGCTCCATTTCAGAGTTGTCAGACTTCTTATAAGGCAGTTCCAAAAGTCTTCTTATGTGGCAACTCCGAAAGGCCAAGATGGGAATTGCCATTCACCTCAAGGGTAGTCCTGGATCAGGCATGGTGTCATTTCTGTCCTAGTCTATTAGTCAAAGTATCGCAGGCCAGCCCAAATGCAAGAGAGGGGAAATAGACCTCAAGTCTCCAGAAAATGTCAAAGAAATTGTGACCTTATTAGTCTACCACATGATGATTTTATATGTCAATAAAATAGATTTGGGGCTAAAATTTAGCTTAACAAAAATTGTAGTCAGACTAAAAACCTTTTAAAAGGTTTTTATTTTAATAAAGTAATTTGATATAATGCTTTCATCTCTGATAAACTCAATATGATTTTATTAATTTTTTATTGATTTTGCTGTAGCTAAGCCAAGCAAATGTGCAGCTAGTATTTTTCTAACTATCCAATTTAAATATGCTATGGCAACTAAAGCAGGTGAGGTTTTGCTGTTTACCTTGTTGTATGTTAGTCATTAAAAGATTATTCCCAGTTAAGTTTATAAAAGGCTAAATTTAAATTTTCTGGTTGGCTCAGAAAAAGTAGTGCAATTTTTAAGTCCTTTGTCTGCTGCTGTATTCTGATTTTTCTTTCAGATCTATAAATATTCTTGACTTAAGGATCATTAGACTTCCACACAAAGTCATCTGGTTTAGTCCTGAATGTGGCTATTTTGAATTTATAAAGCATTTGCTTTATTGCTGTAAATTTATTATGCAGTCACATCAGAACACTACCTAAAATATATTTAACTCATGAAAAGCTTTTCTTCCCTTTGGAGAAAGTGTGTTAGATGGGTAGTAGATTTTCTAAATGGGCCACATGTTACATGGTGAATTTTAAACACATTTGGATATTTACTATCAGTGTTACGGCAGAATTACCATATAATAATGAAAAAACTCTTAGCAAATGGGAAGTGTACATTAGATTTATCAATGTAAATCTAAATTATCAACATTTCTGTTTCTTTCTAACCAGGCACTTTTTTAAAGTGAAAGATAACTAGCCAGAGTAGTGGTTGTATTTTCTAGGGGTAAGAATTATAATTTATAAGAGGAACTGTATCTCAAGTAGTCCTGGACTTCTGAATCAAAATGACTGATTAATTTTATATTTTTGTCATATCCATACATTACTTATAATAGATCACTTCTAAGGAAAAATATGAAAACCCAAGTTTATTACTAATGCGGCTTTATTCAACTTTAAATATTTACAGTTTTTATTGTTCATAAGCAGAATTATAGCAACCATGAATTCACAAACATTTGCTGTCTTTCTCTATGGCCAGGTTCTGAATCACAGTACCTTATTTTATTGTTTTATGCCTCTAACATGTTATGTAAGAAATTTTATAATTTCTTTATATTTCTTTTTAAAATAATGAGTTTCATGTAATAACAAGTTATATATGCAAGGGTCCCCAAATGTAGATTATGTTATTCTGGATTTATTATTAAAATGTATATAGTCATCACTGTCTAAAAGGACATCTTAGATGTCTTTAGGTGTATTTAGAGTTCTTTAATTGAAAGACTTTTAAAGTGACGTAGTTTTAAAGAAGAAATATGTGTAAATGGGTTAATTAGCATTGGGGGGAAGTGAAGCATAATGATTTGGTAAATCACTATAAAAATTTTATTATATATGGCCTCTCCTTGTCTTCCTCATCTAATCCTTTATCAGGACTAATTTCATTTAATCTGCGGTCAACATGTACAGTAAATTAGATGCAGGTACAAAGGCGCTTCTGAGCCACACACTTAATATATTTGGCATTTTAAAAAATATATGCCATCATTTTCTTTAGATAATAACTATTTCCAGTGCTTCCTGTATGGTCATGAAATCCGTGCATGATACCTATTGATTGATTGATAATGTTTTCAAGATGAATGTGTTTGTAATAATTAAGCAACTGCAAAATGAGTAAAATGAGGAAGGCATTTTTAGGGGGAAAGTGAACATAGGAAAGTATCATAAGTAAGGTGTATATTTTCCCTATTATTAAAGTATAAATAGGATGTATACTGATAGTATTCTACTTCATAGAAAAACAATATAATCATAAGAAGAAAAATTCAATTCCTCACTTAAAAAGCATTTAATAAATTAAAATTGTATATGGTTTTATAAGGGTCACAGGGTACAAATTTTCGGTTCTTAGAAATGATATTTCATTTAAACTTATTATTGTTTTCCTAGTAAACATAGTATAAAAGAAAGTTTTATCTGGGTTTTAATTTGACATTTTTTGAAGTTTTGTTTGGAGAGTTTTACTTCTGGTCTGATAAGATAATGATGAAGCCCATAATAGCATTTAAGTTATTATTATTATTATTATCAATATTATTTTAGTTCTTAGGTACTATCTTAGTCCCTTTATAGTGCTGTAACAAAATACCGTATATTGGGTGGCTTATAAACAACAGAAATTTGTTTCTCATAGTTCTGGAGGCTGGGAAGTTAAAGATAAAGGTACTAGTAGATTTGGTGTCTGATTAGAACCCACTTTCTTATAAACAGCAGTCTTCTCACTGTAACCTCACATGGTAGAAGGGGCGAGGGAGCTCTTTGGAGTCTTTTTTATAAAGGCACTAATCCCACTCAGGAGAGCACAGCCCTCATGACCTAGTCACCTCTCAAAGGCCACACCTCCTAATACCATCTACCTTGAGGGTTAGGTTTTCAACGTATAAATCTGGGGAGGAGGGACAAAAGCATTCAGTCCATTGCAGGTACTGAGCACATTTCCGAGTACTTTCCACTTCTTATCTCATTTTTGTTTAACAACCCTCTAAAGTATTTTTAATGGATGATTATTAATTAAAAATAACTCAGCCATAGTCACAAATCTACTAATTGTTAGATTCAAATCCAATAGTTTGCTAAACTCATACTCTTCTTTTCAGTATAACTCATCTAATGGTAACATCTTCAAAATATATTATACATATGTTATATAAGTTATACCATTAGGTGTCTATAGTTGAACTGATATAATCCAGTGAACATGAATTACTAAGAAGATAGGTGTCTGGTAATAATTGAACTTTATTTGTAAAAAATTATATCCATATTTAAATATATCACTTCCAATTTTTATAATAACAAGATATAAAATTTTTTATTTCTTCTTTGGCTGTGCCATGCAGGGCATGCAGGATCTTAGCTCCCTGACCAGGGATCGAATCCATGCCCCTTGCAGTGTAAGCGTGGAGTTCTAACCACTGGACCACCAGGAAAGTCCCCAAAATATACAACTTTATAACTAAGTCTTTCTACATATCTTTGTTTCCTTAAGATTTCCAGAAATTAACTTTTTAAAAGCTTTTGAAACTCACTTCCAAAATTTCTTTCAGAAAATTTGTAGGAATACTAATGTGTAGTATGTGAAACAATACATATCCTAGAACGTTTAGTCAAAAACTGGTTGTTAGGGACTTCCCTGGTGGTGCAGTGGTTGAGAATCTGCCTGCCAATGCAGGGGACATGGGTTCGAGCCCTGGGCCGGAAAGATCCCACATGCTGCAGAGCAACTAAGCCCGTGCGCCACAACTACTGAGCCTGTGCTCTTAGCCCGCAAGCCACAACTACTGAGCACGCGTGCCACAATTACTGAAGCCCGTGTGCCTAGAGCCTGTGCTCCACAACAAGAGAAGCCACCGCAGTGAGAAGCCCATGCACCACAACGAAGAGTAGCCCCTGCTCGCCGCAACTAGAGAAAGCCTGCGCACAGCAAGGAAGACCCAAGGCAGCCAAAAATAAATAAGTAAAAATATAAATTTATTTTTTAAAAAACTGGTTGTTACCGCTTAAAAAATCCATTTTTATAGGTGAAATTATTATTTTTAGTATGCATTTTTGATGACTAAAAAGATGTATAAGATTTTTAAATATCTTTACTATAATACTCTGGCAAATTGGATATGTGTTCTTTTTTCTCGTTTTTTAAAAATTGTGGTCTTTTTATTTTTATAGGTTTGGTACTCAAATTTTTTTTTCCCATGTTAAAAAAATTAACACTTTGTTATGCTGCAAATGTCCCCAACCCCTTTCAGCTACCTCTCATTTTTTTCCCTATGGAAAGTTTTACAGTGCTTCATCTTAATATTTCTACCTTTTGTGTCATGCTTAGATAGTACTCCTCTCTCTCTCTCTCTCTCTCTCTCTCTATATATATATATATATATATAATTTTCTTTTTTAGATACCTTTATTGTTGTCCTTTCTGTTCTTTCTTCTTTTTTAACATGATAAATCTTTAATCCCCAGTACTTATTTTTGCAGAGTTACATCTTTGTAGTCCTCTGGACATATGATACTGTTATAGCCCTATTCGCCTTCTGTACATATAGAACTTATAATATAGCTATCCTCTCATCTGTTTTTCAAGCAACCCTTCAGAATGGTCTCAACCACTGCGCCACCAGGGAAGCCCCATTCTTCCAAATTTTTCACACTCACTGTTGTGTTACAACAGTCTGAGGAGAAATCAAGGGGCTTCATAAGAAGAGCTGTTGCCTTGGTATCTTGGAAGGGAGGAACATTCTCAGGCAAAAATTACCTTACTACTACACCCACTCCAGATTCATGTTGTGTGGTTAGCTCCATCTCTCTACCCATTATCATTTCCTTCACTTTAGTGAAGGAAATTTAATCATGAGGAAGCTATATCTATCTTGTATTTATCCCCTTTCACCTTCTTCTATGTGTAAACAAACAAACAAAAAGGTTTTTTCTTATTTAAACTAAGATGTGAAGATGCATTATTTTCCTCCCTCTGAAGCCTCTTAAATCCTAGGATCACCTAGTTACTCTCTTTCCTCCATGAGGAACTGAATGGTAGAAAACCATAATTCAGTTTTTTCTCAAGGCCCAAATTGTGAACCAGTTCAGAGCTGACCTTAGTCTCCCTCTTCTTTCCCTGCCCTTCCCATGTGGGAGACAATGGTGGGTGTTCTAGCATTGTGTTGGCAGCACCTGTGCCAAAGGTCTGACCTGAGAGGACAAAGGAAGCAAAAGAAACAGGGATACATTCACACACACACACACACACACACACACACACACACACACAGGTTTTATTTGATTTTACCTTGTCTCACCATGATCTTGCTAATCATATTTCATAATAAAATATTATTTGTAAGTGAAAATAACATTTAGAACTAATAACATAGCACAGTAGAAGCTATGTAATTTCATGTTTCATATAAATTGGGTAAAGGAATTACTTTTCAAAAAAAGTTCAGTTGATGAATGCCAGTTATTTTTAGTTTGTTTATACTGATTATTATGTGCTTCTAAATTTTAATATGGCCATGACTGTCTGCCTAGAACATCATGAGGAAAATTAATTGCTTCCTGGTGATTCTTCCAAAGTAAAATTCAACAGTATTGTTGGAATCTGTGAATTTATGCTTTGAGAATCTAGGTACCCAGTGTTAAGTACTTAGAGTCTTTGCAGTGGAAAGATATTAAGCCATTATTTGTAGGGCATGAGAAAAAAATTAACTCTGGGGAATATATTTACCTGAAGGGAAAGATATATAGGTAACAGAAAGAAAAAAAAAAAAGAAGAAAATCCTATCATGAGGCAGGAATGATCCTGGAAAAGTCTCTGTTTTGTGGCAATTTTAGAGTAAGATTTAGAAGCTTGAGGGTTATAAATATTCAGGGGACAGAATACTATATGGATTAAAATGGCAAGTAATGTTGATATAAAATATCACTAAAGCAACTATCTATTTAATAAATATTTATTGAGTGCTAACTAGGGGTTATACATAACTTTCTAACTTGGGCAAAAGGACTAAGAAGTTAACCTAAAGAGTACTTACTGTTGGTAGTTGTAACTGATTCACATAGAGAAAACTTCATGTCGGTTCTTATTGTACTTTTTGTAGAATAAACTTTACTTTGTATAACAATCAGCTTAAAATGGTTTAAAATAGGAAATAGCAGAACTGAATAGAACTAACAACCATAGCTTTTTTTAACTTCAAACTACACAACCACTTACCATGCTGTGTCTCCGCCTCCAAACCACTCTATCGCTGCCTGCAGAACTTCTGTTTGACATGCTGCGTTCGGGTAAAATAGTGACTTTCTTGTTTCTCAGTAAATGTTTTGATGTTTTAAAGTAAGTTAGGCTTGCTGTTAAGTCAACAGACTGAGCTAAAGGCCTCAGAAAAATGCTTAAAATTTCATCATCAAAGGGCTTTTGATTAAACTATTATAAAGGACCCAATGCTTGACTGACTGTTCATCTTCAAGGCCATCTTTTCCATTAGATATATTTGAACTTCTAATTAATATCTCTTATTTCAACGAGGGGAGTAAAAATTAAAGATAACACATTAAGAGACTTAAACTGTAAAACTATGGTCAAGCAGATTTCAACCCGTACTTATGCAATGCTAGAGCATGAATGCAAGAAGGTTAGGTACAAGAAGCTTAAAACTAACTAGAGCTGCTCAGCAGATGGTGCCTGTAGGATAAAAAGAAAAGACATGAAGGTAAGTGCTGTGCTATTTGGATGTCTTTACTTCTGATATACAGATGGAAGCTTAGTTCTATGAAATCTTTGGACATTTTACAGAATGTCATGTTTGATATTTGGCAGTCATCAGCAAAGCTATATTTATGTAACTCTCAAATATGAGCGCTTTTTTAAATAATTAAAAATTATTAGTATCATAGCTGAAAAAGCTCATTTTTGGACTAAATCCTTCAAGCGGTTGTGTCAAGAACATAGAGAAATAGCCAGTGCATCTCTGTTTATGGACTTTGGAGATTTGATTTGAGCAACTCATGAATCAAATAGCTCTTCCCAGTATCTACAATCGAAGTGCAGGGAAATTACTCAGAGCCCTACAATTGAAGTAATTACAATCATAGATGTAAGGGAATTACAGGTAAGTGTTTAAATGTCTCTTTAAAACATTTCACTACTGAAATATTTTACCTGTATTTTAGAACCTCTTTTTGAATGAATCCAAAGTTACTCTTAGCATCTCTCCTTGAAACCACCTTACTAGTATGACATTTTACTTTTTTTGAAAAAGAAGTACATTTCTAGTCTTGTAAAAAAAATTATGCAGGAAATGGCAAAACAGTCAAGCCAGATGGTCCATAATGAGCTGTATTAACTGAAAAGTAAAGATTGATGTTAAATGTTGCACTTCACCTGGTCTAAGGAGGTGAGCGTTCAATCTCAAAGTCTAGCTTCAGGCCCTACTTTTTGCATTATAGTGAGTCACTCTAAAGAGCAACACTGCTTGTTCTGTTGCAGAAGTCTTCCGTGTGCGTAATTTAGCCTATTTTACAAAGTGTGAATTGAAACTCAACTCACTGAGAAGTTTTTAATAACTTCAGCCAATGAGGTAATAAGGAAAGATATTCAGAGTGAGCCTATTAAACTGTAATCCTTCTTGAAAATAGGATACTTAGAATGTTCCCTGAGAAACTCTTTTTTTTTTTTTTTTTT
>NC_041214.2:128403661-128455253 GCF_002837175.3 Physeter macrocephalus
GCACAGGCTCCGGACGCACAGGGTCAGCGGCCATGGCTCACGGGCCCAGCCGCTCCGCGGCATGTGGGATCTTCCCGGACCGGGGCACAAACCCCGTGTTCCCTGCATCGGCAGGCGGATTCTCAACCACTGCGCCACCAGGGAAGCCCCCCTGAGAAACTCTTATCAACCTCTGAAAACTAGTTTTGATGACTTTCCCCAGGGGTGTCTGCCAGGTTGACTGAAGAGTCAAAGCAGGAAAAGAAAAGGGACGTTCTGATACCCCATTTGTTAACCAACCGATTCTGTGTTTCACTTCACTTCTGATACCCCACCAGAGCAATCTGGGCTCGACCACTCCTAAAGAGCATGTTTTAGTTGAAACCTTTCAACTGATTTTGAGAGAATCAATCTTTAAATTGAAACTGATGAAAGAAATGTAAAACTCTATGTGATGAATGAATGTGAGATAATGTGAGTTTAAAATAAAACATAATCGGGCTTCCCAGGTGGCGCAGCGGTTGAGAATCTGCCTGAAAATGCAGGGGACACAGGTTCGAGCCCTGGTCTGGGAGTATCCCACATGCCACGGAGCAACTAGGCCCGTGAGCCACAATTACTGAGCCTGCGCGTCAGGAGCCTGTGCTCCGCAACAAGAGAGGCCGCGATAGCGAGAGACCCGCGCACCGCGATGAAGAGTAGCCCCCGCTTGCCACAACTAGAGAAAGCCCTCGCACAGAAATGAAGACCCAACACAGCCAAAAATAAATAAATAAATAAATAAGCCAAGCATTTGAAGCCCTTTAAAAAATAATAATAATGATAAAACAATCAAATAAGTGAGAGAAAATAATAGTTCAAGGGCAAACAAATTATCCACTTTGGAATTTACTTGGGCATTAGTTCATAGAGATTATAGTTTCTGACCACTGTTTTTTGCCGAGATGTTTATTCTTCCTTTACCTTTGAATGACATCTCCTTATCTCACACTAGAACATATTACTAGGAATTTGAAGCTATCTGTCAACTGATAGGGTGAATAAATTGCCTCTGTGTGTCTGATGTTTGCGTTTTTATTTTTTCCTTCAATTTATGGCTATAAATCAAAGCTCATGTCAAGTATAGTAGTTTTCCCTTGTTAACATGAAGTAGAATAACTGAATGAGCAATCATCTAAAAATAGTATGTCAAGTAAAAAAAATGCCTTGACAAATGAATAGAAAATAAACACTTATAGCACTTATTTTCCTATCTTTATTTCTCAATAATAGCATGCTGCCATATTTAATTTTTCTTCCTCATGTAATGAAATCATTTGCAGTTACTTTTCTGGTTTATCCTAAATAGTGTACTCTCTCTGGCAAGCTGTGTTAAATATTTTGGCAAAACAAGCTTAAATATAGTTAAATAGACTAGAGAATTCCTCACCAAAATACCTTATTTTTGAAAAGCCAACTGGACTTACAGCTGAGCGTCAGACTTTTTTCACAAAGTCATATTTCACTCCAGTCACATACTCCTATTTATTTGCTCAGACTGACCAAGTACTGGGAGGAGTTTCTATCACATCAGAAAAGACTAAAAGAGGCTAAACAGTTGGAATCCATAGCTACTGGAAAATCTATCACTCGTTGTTGCTGTTGTCTGATCCTTCTTCTATCATGACTTTGTCTCTCACATAAAGATGAACTGGTTTCTGAGATTCAGTGCAGTCTTTTGAGCAGCTAGCTTGCCTTGTTCTTGGATAGTTATTTCCTCTGGGTTTCTTCCTCTGATCTGGTCCTTTGACAGTCTTATGTCTCCGGCTATGATTTATTCTAGACTTGCTGCTTCTCTTTGTTCCAAGTTTGCAGCACTCAGCTTTTGAGGTGGGTCTAAATCCTGAACAACCCTTTGAAACTACTAATATTGGCAGTTTCTGGCTCTCTCCTTGTGACTACCCAAGCTGTCTTTCTCTCAATAATTCTTAAATTTCAGTATGCTCAAATGAAGTTTTTAAAAACATGAAGTTTAGAGCTACAATCCCAAAGATTCTGTGTTAGGTGGTCTGAGCTGGATCCCAGAAATCTGTGTTTTGACAAAACTGAAATGGTTCTGTCATCCAACAACCACCCTTTGAAAAGATCATCCTTCTTTTTGTTGACACTCTATTCCCTTAAGTAAGGAAAATGGAAGAAGAGTTTTAGTTATTCAATCCATCATGGTGACTAATGATATCCTATTTGGCAATGCCAAGTGGTCTTTTGAATCTGATGGCAAGTGTTTTGCTTAGTCTGGAAGCCCTGTACTTAGAATTATCTTCTGTTAGAGCATCATGCAATGTCGAGGTCTTACCTTCTTTCTTGGCTGTTTGAGAGAGGGACATGGGTTCACAACTTGCTTTTGGATACACCGGGCACCTGTCCATCTGCTTCCTTGCATTTTTTGAGAAGTCAAATTCAACCCTTCTCCATATGTGTACAGGTATATATCTCCCTGTCTGCTTATTATGTCCTCTGTTGCTCCCCTAATCCTCTCTCTTTCAAAATCCCTTCCCTCTTTATACAAAACCTTCAAGATTGTGGAAAGCAATAGCCAGAAATGTATGTTATCCACTAATAACTTCTGCTTTATGCCCCACAAAAAAAAATCTCCCCCAGTACTAGAGACACATATCCTGGATGTGTGTTTTGAAGAAATATGGGAGGAAAAATAATAAAGTAGATAAAATGCACACTCATGGATATATATTTCAGGTAAAACTCTAAGTATTTTCCTAAATAAAAATCTTCAGGTAGGTAATGTCTACCTGCTTATTAAAGTCTCTGTTTTAGACATAACTAAGTGCTTTTACTTTTTATTTAGGCAGTTGAATATTTCTATTATTCTCATTCAATACCTACTGTGAGCCAAGTACAGGGAGAAGATAAGCAAAAGAAGTCCCAGTTCATGTCTTTGTGGAGGCTAGATTATAATGATGGTATGGATGGTAACCAAATTATCATACAAACAAATGTGAAATTGAAAGTACGATATATGTTATATTAAAGAGTGACATATAACACCCTAACCTACTCACCTCCCAAAGCTCCCATTTCCATGTATCATCACATGGGGGATTAGGGCTTCAAGATAGAAGGGACACAAACATTCAATGTCTAGTGTGTCTTTAATCCTATTGTGCTTGTGTGTGTTCAACTCACAAAATTGATATGATGCTGTAAATCTCATTGTTTTCTCCTATGATTTTGACTCTGTGTTGTTAGACCATTGCTTCATTCTGATGCACGGTGTTGCATAGTAACCATCACCATATTTTCGTTATTCAGTCCCCTAGACATGAACATATAGATTGTCCCAACTTGCCACTAAACACAGTTGCAATGAATACGAACATACATTCTGTTCTCTTACAAATGGACGTAAGAACTTTTCTGTGGTAAAATAGCTGGATTTAAAGCAAGTATGTAATTAATTTCACTTCATGTATCCAGAAAACTTTTTATAATAGCTTTACCAGTTTACACTCCTACCAGCTGTGCATATCTACCTATATCTCACCTACATATGGTGAGGCTTCCCTCTTTGCAAGCTGACCATTCTGATGGGTATTATGTAGTACCTCTTGTTTAAATCAACATTTCCCTGATTATTAGAGACCTTGAGCATCTCTTCATATAGTTATTATTCATTTGAGCTTCATCTCCCTAAGTAAGGTTATTTATTTATGGTGTTTCCACATTTTATATAAAGTTTCCAATATATTCTTCAGTGAAAATGAAACTTCTGTATTGATTTTAGATATTGTAAATGTCTTCTAATTTTCAGCAATCTGTTTTTCTTTTTAAGGGATATACAAAAATGTGTCACATAAATTATAATATGCCTATAAAACCAAGGATTGAAAAATTGAAAAAGAGAGAAGAAAAACCTGGAATACATAACTTTCATATTGTTGGAAGAAAATTCAATATATCCAGTTGAAAGGAGAATATTTTTAAAAATTAATAGAAAATGCAAGTTAATTTATACAAAGGACCTAGAATAATGTCTGGCACAGAATCAGGGTGGAATAATTGCTAATTTTTCCCTCTTTCTTCAGTGTGAAAAAGTACTTTCTGATAATCACTGGACATATTTTGATCTTTTAGTTATTTTTAAAAAAGGAAACTCAGAATGTTAGAGAATGTTAGAGCATGAAAGTTTGTTCAAATTTGTGGTTTTCAAACATGTTAGTGACTGTTCACATTTCTTATATAAACTATTTTTAAAATTTTTATTGGAGTATATAGTTGATTTACAATGTTGTGTTAGTTTCAGGTGTACAGCAAAGTTATACATCTACATATATCCACTCTTTTTTTTTTTTAGTTTATTTTCCCATATAGGCGATTACAGAGTATTTAGTAGAGTTCCCTGTGTTATACAGCAGGTTTTTATTAGTTATTTTATATATAGTTAAACTATTTTATAAAACCTTAATGTTTAAAAGAGAACAAGAGTAGTATTTTCTTAATACAAAGAATCAAGATGAGAATTTCAGTGTTATATTTGCTATCAGGTGCTTTATTTAATTTTGTGTCCCAAACAAATTAAGTACTCAATATGCTTGTGTTTGTATGAAACAGAAATCCAACTCAATTGGCCTAATAAAAATAAGTAATTCATATATCTTAAAGGTCTTGGGGATTTTATTTGTTCAGATCCGATATATTCAAGAAACTTGTCTTTATCTCTCCATGCCTTTGCTCTTTATTTTCCTTCTTTTCCCTTTCCTTTCTTCTTTCCCTCTTTTTTCTCCCCCACTCTTTCTTTCTTCCTCCTGCCCTTACCCTGCATTTTTCTTCCTTCCTTCCTTCCTGTCTCTGCTCGTTCTATTCTCAGGGAGGGTCTCTCCTGACTTACAATCATTTCTCTTTGAAGACCCAGTAAAAGCAGTTTGACGTTCTCTCTCAACACTCTAGAAGGCTGCAAAATGATATTATTACCTCTAGTTGGTTTGGCTTGAATCGTATGCCCATTTCTAAACCAGCCTTTTTTTTTCGATAACTCTACTGGCAAATTCATTGGGAAGATTCAAGTCATAAACTGACTCTTGGAATGGAGAGTGTTTGCTTCTCTGTAAGGAAGTTTAAAGGAGAAACTATGAAATCATCTACTTGAGGTATTTATACACAGTCCAGACTTTGAAATCAATTTTGGGTAAGTTTCTTAACCACTCTCTGCCCCAGTTTCCTCATCTGTAAAATAAGGATGATAATAGCGCCTCATGCATTATGTGATACACCATAAACATCATATATGTGTACTACTAATGAGGGACTTAAATTCAGCAGCAACATGGACTTTTGTTTAAAAAAAATTTCCTTTTTTTTAATAGGTTTTAGGCTAAATGTATTAACTGTTTATGTGTTTATCTTCAGATTATTGCATGATTTTCCTTTTCTTGACTCCTTCTAGAAAACTAAATAATACATTTTATACCTATTTTTTGAATACTAATTAAGATACTCAAACATACCTTGATTGAAGAGACTAATATGGTCATTTGAATATTTCTATTGTATCATCAATGTATGCATTTATTTGATTTTTTGCTTTTTTTTTTTTTTTACCAAGTATATCCAGTATGTAGGCAAAGGAATTTTCCCCTCATGTTCTAATTAGAGTACACCTATTAATAGTTTCTTTGTAATAAATTCTTGTTCTTGGATTAATATTTAGTCAATGTTATTTTCTGTTCCTCTAGTGAAATGAATGTGCTACCAATTTCCAATAAATCAAATAACTTATTTTTGTGATTTTTCCCAGTTTGCTAAAATGTTTGAAGAAATACAAGATTTTCCCTACTTTATTTGTGTCTGGGGATCTCCGTATGTATAGTGCTAAAGCTTGTAGGTAGAAATTGCCATACCCTCCAAAAGCTTAGGTACAAATGAGGGAAAAGAATCAAGAGGGGAGTTATCATTGAATGAGGTATCTGATGGCTAATTCACTCGATCACGGCTTCTTTCAAAAGTGCGTAACTTCTCAGGTGGTAACATGTTGATACACATGGAAGTCACTAAATTTTTCTCTACTTAATTATATGACAACAATGACTGATTTTTAAAATCATTAATTTTTCTTCTTGATATTAATCAAAGAAAAAAATCCCTTTCAACTTTGGTATTTAAATGACATCAAGCTCATATTATGGTAGAGAGAGCTACTCTCTGCAAAACATAAACTTGGGTTCTATGGTGGGAGGCTTGGGTACCCTATCATAGGCAAGGAATACTGAAATGTAGTAGAGGACAAATACCAAGCATGAACAACCAATTAACTGGTACTTAGTTGTAACTGCTATGCTATGAAATATTAGATTATATAAAAGACAGTTACAAAACACGGGGAAAATAAATGAACAGAATTACCAAAGACATTGAATTTACAGGTGCTAAGAACGGTGTAAAGATGTGATTAGAATAATGTGCTATATTTGGAGAAAACTTCCTCTATAGATGCATATTACTTTTATGTCAAAAATCATATTACAGTTCATTTGAATTTTTGACCAGAATATAGATGAATAAGAGCATAACATCTAAAACCATTGCCTTATTTCAAATGATGGTCATCCCACTTTTAACCTGTAAGATCTTGGAAAAGTTGCTTACCTTAAATTTATCTTTAAAATAGAGCTAGTAATAGTTCCTACTTCATAGGGTTGCTTACACTTGGTTTATCTAACATTCTGATAAGAGTACATAGCATATTATAACAACTCAATAAATGTAACTTCTTAGTAGTAGTAGTACTAATAGTACTAGTAGAAGCTATTATCATAGTAGTAGTAGCAGTAGCAATAATAGAAATGGTTTTAGTTAGTAATAGTCTTAGTAGTAATAGTAGTAGTGGTGGCAGAAGCTGCAACACTGGTAGTACAGTGGCATAGATTATCCAGACAACACAAGCCCATCGTTTTGTCATTGACAGAAGTTGAAAAAGCTCACCAAGCTGTGTCTTTTTTATTGCATACAGTACAATTAATATTACCTAGTGTTAAGGAATAAAATAATAAGGAACTTGACCCAATATATGTGTATATAACATTAGCATACTTCACAACTGGTTTTTGTTTGTTTGTTTTTTAAAAGACTAGTTTTTATAGCTTTATATTTACATTTCTCAAGTATAATCATTTGGTTCAAATTCGCTCACATTGTAGTCAAATGAATTTAATCCTTCCACACTTTAATTGTCTAGATTCCAGAAGCTTATTGCTTTTGATTAAGCCTTAAGCAAATAAATTTTAAAACAATCTATTGTATAAAGCAATGCATCTAAAGTCTGAAGAGAAGCTAAGAGTTTATTTTGTTGAATCCCTATCCAATACTTGAACCCTTTTTTCAGTGCCACTAATTTTGTTCAGGTAAAGCTGAACATCTATGGATGATATCATTATACATTCCATTTTTACCAGTTTCTTTTGTAAGAAAATACTTCTGTCCAACTTTTCCTCTAAAGCCACTGAAAACAAGTGTAGCACTCGGCTATGGGAATGGCCTTACAATATTGGAAATCATCTCTCATGTCCCCCACATCTCTCTGTAGTCTAGACCATACCGTCTCATTTCTTTGATGAGGCTCATAACGATCATATGATACCATTTTGTCTTATCACTGGTCTCTTTTTGGAAGCCGTCCAGTTTGTGAGCACTCATACTAAATTGTAAACTATCAACTCTTTGTTCTAGATAGTTTTTCTTTCTGTTAATGAAACCCAAGATCATTTTCTTTTTTTTTTTTTTTTGTGGTACGCGGGCCTCACACTGTTGTGGCCTCTCCCGTTGCGGAGCACAGGCTCTGGACGCGCAGGCTCAGCGGCCATGGCCCACGGGCCCAGCCGCTCCGCGGCATGTGGGATCCTCCCAGACTGGGGCGCGAACCCGGTTCCCCTGCATCGGCAGGCGGACGCGCAACCACTGCGCCACCAGGGAAGCCCCAGGTATTCACTTTTAAGCCAAGAAGACTAGATTAAGAAAATAAAATGTCAACTTAAACATACTAATATGGTCCAAAATGTATAGTTACATAGCTATAATTGATCTTATACAAGTTCACTGGGGCATATTTTTATATCATTAGCATGCACATCAAGAACAAGATATAAACCATGGTTTGTAAATAAACAGATGTTCTCCAAAAATTATGTGACAGCTTGGTGGGGAAAATCTTCCTTTCATATTTTAATTAAGTTTTGTACTTATCTATTACAAGCAACACTAATTGCATCATGATCTTATTTATTTCAAAGCACTAAAAACTGTCTATAATGTGTATGGTGGCAAATTCAAGTGACTATTCAAATAATGTATTGAAATATTATTATATAGGACATGTTGCATAGTAAAATTTCGGACATTTATTTTAGGAAAGATGATCTGCAGTTATGGACTCATAATTTGATTTATGAGAAATGGAATTTTAGAGGATGGTAGGGATTTGGAAAATTTGCTTTTGATGTTACCCAACAGAAGTAAAATTTTGAATTATGCAATTACATTAACTCAAGATTTGTTTAGAATAAAGAGACTCAAATGGTAAAATAAAAAGGCAAGATGAGATGTTTGTGTTCTTATAAGTACCAGAGAAAAGGAAAAAATAATGAGAGAAAACGATTTCTATATTGTTTAGGGAAAACAACCAAATCAAAAATGGAATATGATCTATGAAAGTTACTATGAACATAATTCTACTTAGGAGTTTCTAAGGATGAACAAGACCATTGATGTGAGTTTTTTGGTGTCACCAATGTAGCTTTTTGAAATAAAAACTTCAGAAGTTCATATTGGGGTTAAATAAAGAGGTTCAATATATTTATGCATTATATACAATTTATTAATATATCTTTTATAAATATTTTATACACATTAATTTGGATCTGACGTAAATAAATATGGTGTTTTGTGTTGAGCAGAGAGTGGTGCACCAGTTATCAGTCTGAAGGAAGTAGGGTACTTGTACCAGTTACCAGTCCTGGAGGAGGGCTCTAAACACTTGTGCACATTGCACCTTGGTATTGGAGTCACCAAGGAAAACAACATAGCCAAAAACTAGATGGAACAATGCTTTGCTTATATAGAGAAGAGCCAGAGCAAGATTAGTTTTGGTAGCTTGAGTCAGTCCACCATGGCCAGCAGGTCATTCTCAGCATTTGCCTGCACGCAGCAATTTGTGTTGTGCTGCAGTGGAAGGACGCAGCCCATACCCCTTGGAGGACAGATATAACAGTGGCATTGCCCAGGTGCCATATGACACATGCTTTTCAAGCAGAGACAAAAGAGAATTCATTGAGCCTGAAACAGATAAGATAATCCCATGCAAGGTGATAAGCATGGCACAGGTTGTGTGAGCTCTTTATCTGTTAGTAAGGAAGTGTTGCAGACCCACCTAATTAATACTCAGTCTTACATGGCCAGGTGGGAGCCAAGAGACTGCATGCACAAGACTGCCTTTCCCAACATTTTGTATGTAAATAAAAAATAATGAATGGTTCTCCAAGGTTGAAATAACTAGGTAATAGATGTGCATTTATATGTGTGTAAGCAACTTGGATATGGCAAAGGGGATGCAATAGGGCCGACAATAATAAAACAGACATTACTGAGGTTATCAACTAATGAGGTTAAAAAAACCAATCATCATCTGTAACTTAGGATCCTCCCAGCTCCACTGTTTTTGGATAGCATCTTCCTCACTAACTCCCTGCCATCACAATCAACATTTTTCTGTGTGTGCTAATCTTTCTCCTGCCTTTCCTTATAACTTTAACTTTAAAGTAGTTTATTTTGCCAGTTGTTAAAAATAACATGAATAGAATATATTTTATGTATTCTTCCATGACTCCTTTCTCTCAACATTATCACTGATATTTATTTATGTTGATGCATACAGCATAATTTAATTTCTGTCATTGCTGTACAGTAGTTAACTGAAAATACTGCATTTATGTATCCATCTTATCATTCATGGGCTGTTATTTGCCA
Organism: Physeter macrocephalus; assembly: GCF_002837175.3. Taxonomy (NCBI): domain Eukaryota; kingdom Metazoa; phylum Chordata; class Mammalia; order Artiodactyla; family Physeteridae; genus Physeter; species Physeter macrocephalus. Next base: position 128,413,652 of record NC_041214.2, read on the forward strand.
TTATTTTAAAATAATAAAGTTTTGACAAAGCTTTTTGATTTTTTAATATTTATCTCCTAGGGCTCATGTTCAAGAGTTTCTTTGAAATATAAGTCTAGGAATGGAGTTGCTTTGTTGTAGGACATGTGAATGTTCACATTTTGTAGGTAATGCAAAACATTTCTAAATATTTTGTTTAAATTTACACTTTTGCCAGCAGTAGATGAGAATGTCAGCTTCTCAGTATCCTGGCAAACAATATTGATTGGCTTTTACATTTTTGCCAATCTGGTATTTGCCCATTATAGTTTTAATGTGCATTTCCTTAATTGCTCTTCATAGGTTTATAGGCCATTTGGATTTTTTTTAATTAAATATCTAAAAAAATTAAAAATTCTTTTGCCATTTTATTTTAGATTTTTAGCAGTTCTTTATATAACCTTTGCATTCATCTTATTTCTGTAAAATCTTCTCTTGATTTGAGATTTCTCTTTTTGTTCTTTTTATGTCTTTTCATGAAAATAAGTTATTAATATAGTTGAAATTAACAATCTGTTTTACATAATTTGTAATTGTGTGATCCTTTTTAAAAGCCTTTCATTTTATAGTGATAAATATATTCTGTATGGTCTCCTCAAGTTTTGTCATTTAGATTTATAGTCAAATGCTTAATCTACCACAATAGATTTTTTTATGATTGGTGTGAATTTGGGATTCAATTTAATTTTTTTCATGTGGACAGTCAATTATGCTGCCTTTATTTCCTGGAAAGTCCATCTTTTTCTTCACTGACTATCATATATCAAGATCCCATATGAGCCTAATTTATTTTCCTATGTTCTCTATCCCATTCCATATGTACGTTTTTCAACTTCAGTAACAAAACCATTGTCTAAGATGGAATAAGTTTTTATTATTCAGTAGGATAAAGTCCCCACCTTGTTATATTCTTGGCCCATGTAGATTTTAGAATAAGTTTGTCAAGTTCAATGGAAAATGCGTAAAGGATTTTCATTGATATTGTATTGAATCTTAGACCAATTGGTTGAGATTTGATATCACTGCAATATTCATTTTTTAACAAAAGTGTACTGTATATTTCTCCATTTGTTTAGGTATACTTTAATATCTTTCTATAAAACATTTTCATTTTTTTTCTTAAAGGTCATGTATATCATTTTAAAAAGTTATATCTAGATCCTTATTGATTTTCCTTATTGTTTTAACTGGTGCTGCTAACATTTTTTAAATTGTGACTTTTTAATAATTCAGCAATATTGTTAAACTATTATTATTCTATCAAAGTATTCATTTATTATATTATTATTCATAGACTCTTTTGCCTTTCAGACTTTTCTAATATGTTACCAGTACATAAAATGTTTTAAGTGCACATATTTCTGCTTCACAAAAGTATTAATGTATGATTTTGATTTCCTTAAACCAGTGTTCCTTACATGTGTCTAACCAGTCTCCCTATCATATGAAGAAAAATATCCCTTTAGTTACACTTAAAGGAAATTCATAATTCATACAACTGAAATGCATTACAGTATTAAAAAATCTAACTCAGTGCCAAAATTGTAATATGAAAAAGAAATAAAAGAAGGGAAAATTATATACAATAATAAATGCACCTACTTTAATATATAAATTCTCAAGCACAATATATTAGAAAACTTAATTAAGTAACAAGATGCTTACCCTTAGGCTTGTGAATCCAGTGCCATATATGTGACAGCTTAAAACACTGACAGATAATGGTGTTTTGTGTTGATGATTTAAATGCAAAAAACTTTGTGGTTCTTGGCAATCTGATTGTCTAAAATGGTTAATAGCTCAGGATAAATTTCAGACATGGGAAATTATAAACTCCTCCCCATTTACATAGTACTGCAATTTAGTTATGTTTAAACAAATACAAATGTTTTGTATTGGTAAGTGAAATGAAGTCATGTTGTAAGTAATACTATTTAAAGACTGTCTATTTTCCTGTGTTAGTGGCTGGTGGGACATTCTCAAGCCATTCTTGACACACATTGTAGGACATCTCTCTTCCTTGGTTTCCTTCCACTAAATTTTAATAGCGTCTCCCTGTTATTTAAAAACCAAAAAGTTCTCCCCAAAATGTTCAAGGAGCACCTCTCTCTGGAAGGTACTATTGCCCTTGTTGGGAGCAGCCACAACTCTCTGCTACTGGAATATGAATGCACTTTGGGGAAAAGGGATTTGGGTGCAGAAAAAACAGTACCCACCACCAAAATATGTTCCCTAAGTCCAATAATAGGTAGATCACATTGACCTCTTAGCAATCTTATATTAAAATATAAAGGAAACCATGATTAGTTACATGATTCTTTAAGTCTATGAGGTAAAGAGAAACCAGATATGCAGGAAAAGCCTGAGAAATTTCCTCCAGAAATCCTCATAAAAGGATACTCTGAAATATATGGGACTGTGTTTTCTATATCATTTCTACAATAAGTACAGTGATACATTACATGAATTTTCTTATATCTATACTCGACAGATTGATAGTATTCCACCAAAATGCAACCTAGGGAAAGAAAATCTATGAGAAGACTAAAGAATGATACATGAATAACTCCTAACAGTTTGAGGTGATCCATGGATATCATCTAGAATATAAAGATAAAGATGGACTGCATATATGCAGGCAATTCTCTATTCATGTTAATTATTTATTTATATTTTTGCATCTGGGCAAAATCAAAAATAAGATTCAGGCAGCTGAAGAATTATATTCTCTTATAAGGACCAGGATTGCCATCATTCTATGTTGTTGTTGATTAAAAGTGTAATAATGAATGATTGAAAACTAGTTCAATTACATTTTTTTTTCCCTCTTGGAAAAATTGGTCTTTTCATTTTCCTAGAAGTCAATCTCTGAAGCCACTGTGATCAGCATAGCTTACTTGGTGAAATCAAATTCTGCTATGTCTACAGCAGATAAATTTATAGAACTATTGCTATGTTAAATACAAAATCATTTTATGTTGTGGTTATAAGTTCAATCAATTTTGAAGTAATCTCTGGAGCACAGATTCAGTCCTTTAGAGTGTCTTACCTATTACTACTTCTAAATCATTTCAGTTTTCTTTTAACCTTCCTTTACACTAGCAATCTGCAGACTCTAGGAAATGAGATTCATTTTTTTTCTTTTTGACATACTATACATGTAGGTGTACCAGAGTGATATCATTGTATCTAGGATGACCAATTGCTTTTTTCTGAGAATAGTAATTCAAGATGTGGCTATTTGAGGGACTAAGGAAAGTAATAATGAGTTTTGCACATGCTCATATTCTGTTTTCTTGCTGTGAAAATGTCTAAAACAGATCTATTCCAGCTCCATAGTTTAGCCCATAGAACAGAACTACCAAAGATGCTGCAAAAGTAATATTAAGTTATTTACTTTAAAACTGATAGGGCATGATTGTAAGAAATGCTAATAGGGCAAACATAGAGGAACACATAGATAGTTGAAATCATTTAGATATAAATAAACATACACAAAATATCAGAAGAGCAAAATTGACCTAGTGTTCAGTACCAAGGAACTACAACTCACTGATTCATTATTTAGAGTTCTGTTTGTAGTTAAAATTGTCAAGGCTCATTGAATGCCATTTTGTGTTAAGTATTTTAACAATGGCCTTTTTAAAGAATGGTTGAGGTGGTCTGTTACTAGTAAGTGTAATATGCTCTAACAGGTTCTACACTCTTGCGAATTTCAATCTCAGTATCTCTTATTGAGAGACTCTAACAACCACAGTTAAAGAGACTTCCCTGTAGCATATATGTTTTATGTTTGACAACAAAAATATAAGCATGACTTTAGTTAATAAATGCAATATGAATCGTTCTCTGCACAAAACTCTAATTTGATAGGAATGTTCTCTATTTAAGATTTTTAAGTATAAATTGGATCATTCATCTGTTGAACACATTTGCCAGAAAGCCTATGACAATAGAATTGATGCTTATGATGGCATGCCTATGCCATTATTTCCACGAACCACTTTCTTCATCATTCTAAAGGCTCTTTGTTTCTCTTCTGTACCCCAACCACAGAGGATCAATTCTTGATCCCCAAAGAGTGTCTTCATTCTCTCATTTCCATGCCTTTGCTCAATTCAGTCTAATTTAACAACAGTAAAAACAATTGAAATCCTATTTTGTATTAGGTTATAAAGGAAAAAATCCAGGCCACCCAGTAGCTATGGTCCAGAGGAGAAACAAACAACCAGTCAACTGCAATTTTCAATAGAGCTAAGAAGTGCGCTTAGGGTAACAGATAAACAAGGAGGATTTCCCCTCCCTCTTCGACCTCCCTCCCACCCCTCCCATCCCACCCGTCTAGGTCTTAACAGAGCACCGAGCTGAGCTTCCTGTGCTTTATAGCATGTTCCCACTAGCTATCTGTTTTACACATTGCAGTCAATCCCAATATCCCAATTCATCCTACCCCACCCCCATGTCCACAAGTCCATTCCCTACATCTGCATCTCTATTCCTGCCCTGCAAATAGGTTCACCTGTACTGTTTGTCTAGATTCCACATACCTGCATTAATATTCGATATTTGTTTTTCTCTTTCTGACTTACTTATTTATTTTTCTTATGAGTTATCCATTTTATGCAAATCAGCGTATACATGTCAATTCCAATCTCCCAATTCATCACACCAAAACCCCCACCCCTTGCCGCTTACACCCCTTGGTGTCCATACGTTTTTTTCTCTACTTCTGTGTCTCAATTTCTGCTCTGCAAACTCGTTCATCTGTACCATTTTTCTAGGTTCCACATATATGCGTTAATATTCGATATTTGTTTTTCTCTTTCTGACTAACTTCACTCTGTATGACAGACTCAAGTCCATCCACGTCTCTACATTCTCTTTTACTGACTTCACTTAGTATGACAATCTCTAGTTCCATCCATGTTGCTGTAAATGGCATTATTTCGTTCTTTTTTTTTTTTTTTTCTTTTTTGGCTGAGTAATAGTCCATTGTACATATGTACCACATCTTCTTTAGGGGTGCATTTATCTTTTTATCGTTTTGTCCGGATATATGCCCAGGAGTGGGATTGTTGGATCCTTTGGTAATTCATACAGTAATTCTATTTTTAGGTTTTTTTTAATATTTACAAATTATTATTTCACAAGCATGTCTAACCCAAACAACATGCTTAATTTATTTTTAGAAAAATATTTCAAAAACACAAATACATTTTTTCCTTTACCCATCTAAACATTAAGACCCTGATGGTATAGATGTAGAATATTGGACAGATTTTTCCATTTACTCTTCCATCTTTTTGGTTCAATCTGTTGGTGGCCTCACTATCCTAGTGACCCTCCTGGGTTCTAAGCTCCCTGAGTCTGCAGCGACTGAATGAGGCAAATGAATCGATGCTTAAAGTTAATGATTTCATAGCCATTTCAAATATTAAAAAAGAGCTGGCAGGCATTATTGGAATTTTCCTAATAAATGCATTATTTTCAGCTACTGATTATTTACTCAAGTAGAACCACAGGAGCCAAGACCCTTATGGAAGGAAAGAAAAAACAAAAGTGATCTAATTGGTTGAAAATGTTTTTACATAGCTAAATATTTTGTTTTAATTTAAATGAAAATGAAGGATTCTGATCAACATAATGTAAGTGATGAATGTATGGTGATAATTTGGGCAGGGGGCAGGGAACCAACTTACTGTCACTCCTTTCTACAAAAATGGGAAATGAATTATTGAGTTTCCTTCACTGGTTTCTATGTGGGTAGTTAAGAATTCACATCAAGCAATTTGACATCTATACTTTCAGTACCAATGGCCATAGGTCAGAATATTTTATTCTATATAGATAAGAATATTTTAAAATATAAATATCTCAATTTTTGTTTTATCATCCATATTTGATTTAAAGAACATCATTTTTTTTTCTTTTTTTGGCCGTGCCACGCAGCATGTAGGATCTTAGTTCCCCGACCAGGGATTGAACCTGCACCCCCTGCATTGGAAGCGTGGAGTCTTAACCACTGGACCATCAGGGAAGTCCTGGGAACATCATATTTTAATATTACACCTTTAAATTTTAAAATATTACACATTTAAATTTTTAAAAGTGCATTGGGGAAGAAACATTATTTTGTAATGATTTTTTTAAAAATAACATAGTCTGATGTTAGTGTTAATACAAATTGGAGTAGATAATTTGGTTGGCAATATCAAGAGCCTTGAAAGATCAAGACTCTTAAAACTGGATGAGTCTTTGACTCATAATTATCCTTCGAAGAATAAAAAGGAAAGAATAGAAAGGCAGATACTTAAATTATGATACATTGATATAATGGAATATCAAGAATTATACTTAAAAGACATGTATAAATAGTTTATACAACATTAAGGGAAATAAACAGTGAGCAATAGATAGATCGATAGATAGATAGATAGTTAGGAAATAGATATTCTAATTTATGTCCCTGCGTTATATTAGAATTTACTTTATTTCAAAACTGGAAGAAAAAACACCAGAAGGTTCATAGTAATTATGTTTATGAGGCTTTGTGTTTTTTGTTTTTTTGTTTTGTTTTTTACATTTAATATGATCCAAATTTGCTATAAGGGCATATGTTTTTTACTGAAGTATAATATATATATTTATTGATGTATAACATATATATATGAAAGTATACAAATCCCAAGTGTACAGCTCACTGACTTTTTGCACAGTAAGCACACTTTTTTGTGTTCAATAAATAGAACATTAACAGCTCCGCAGAAGCTCCTCTCACGCCCCACCCTAGTCACTCCCCTAAACATAACCACTATCCGAATATCTAACACTATAGATGAGTTTTGCTGTGTTTGCACTCCACAGAAATGGAATCATACAGTATATATTCTTTTGATTCTGGCTTATTTCACTTAACATTGTGTGCGTGAGATTTGTCCATGTTGTTGTGTGTAGTATCTCATTGTGTAAACGTACCCCAACTTATACAGTTTACTGTTGATAATCATTTGTGTACTTTTTAGTTTGGGCCTATTACCAACATAGCTTCTATGAACATTCCTGCAAATATATTTTGGTTAACATACGTATAAATTCCTGCAGGGAATATACTTGTTAGGTCATAGGATGTGGCTATGCCCAGCTTTGATAATGTTTGTGCTACATTTTGTCAGCAAAAGGGAACAGAAAGGAGGGAAGGGAAGGGAAGAAAAGGGAAGGGAAGGAGGAAGGACCAGAATCTGCTACCTATGCAGACAAGCTTGATATTCATATTAACTTGGGCAGTATTAACTAGTCATTGACCCCTGACTTGTCACTTACCTCAGTCTTTCATTTGGTCCTGTTCTCCTGGTAAAATTGAATAAAGCTGATGGGCTTTTATTCATATCATTTATAAGGTAGATCCGCTTTCCTTTGATTCTCAATCTGATCAATCTGATCTCACTTTGGCTTTTATTAGCAGTGACTAACATGAGAGGGGCAGCCTGTGCGCCAATATTACGATTTAGAGATTAATGATGACATGTAGATTAACCATTATAATGCATGCTTTAAATGCACAAAGTTAAAATCTTTACACTAAGACACATCACGATCCAGAATAAGAGAACTCAGAGATTTACCTGATCAGGAAATCAGGGTACAAGACAAAAGAGGTGAAACGAATATGCATAATTTGAGAGAAGAAATAAACACTCTAAAAATCACGTTAAGGGCATGGGATAAAGTTTTAATTTTGAAAGCTAATTTTTATAACCCCAAATGTTATAAGCGTCTTTTTATAACTACCCTCACTTTTCACAATGATTCTTTTGATACCAGGAAGCTCAGCCTGAAGTTTTTGGAATGATCAAGATTAAGAACATGATCTTCATTTTTGTTGGCCCAGATATATGCTTTAACACTTCAAAAACTCTTTTAAAATATCTCACACTGTATCAAAAATAACTTTCCTTAGCCACAAAGAAATCCGAGAGCTCTGTCAGTCAGCAAGCCCATATGTAAGTGAGAAAGAAATGTGCTGCTTAGTTTACATGACAACCTACAGATCAAAGCAAAATAAATAAATAACATTGAGTCGACTAAGCCTTCTATTTCTTTGGGAATAAACATTGAATATAAATACTTTGAAATGGAAGACTGAAGATGCTGCAACTATCCGTTGAAGGTAGATAGAAAATAAAAGTCCCTGACAAAGGGGAATTATAATTTTTAATATAGAATTTTAATGTTCATCAAAAAGTACAAATCAAATGTAGTACAGATTGGTAGACTAAAAATAAAAGGTTTTGTGCATTGTTGTAGAAATCCAAACATTGCTGTGGAAGATAATTTAGGCTTCTATAAATGCAAGCTAACCATATGTGATTTGTTTCGTTTCATTGAATATTTTTAAAATGGCATCTTATTCACTAGCACATATTATTAAGACGTGGTTCAAATGAAACCATCATCTGTAGAAGAGGATTAAAAGTAGCTTTTTTTTTTTTAACTGAGAAGGTGCTATACTTTCTTTACAATTGTCCAATATGTTTTTTGAAATATAGATCTTTTAACTCTCACATCAAGTTTTATCTCTACAGTGGTTTGAATTCACCATGAGCTCTTCTGATTTGCACAATAGTTTCTTCCTTTCTTTAGGCTTCAGACTTCAGGATTAATCAGCTTTTTAAAAGAAGTATCTTAAGGAGGAATCTCCTCCCCTCAGAGAATTAAGCTCAGAAAAGTAGTAAAAGTTATGTCAAGGAGGGTTCAGTTATTTTACATTCACTCTACTCTTGGCCTACTTAGGAGTTCTCAAAAGAAGGGTGACCCTCTGATACAAGTTTAACAGGAAGTCTGCTCCATTTAAGAGGATATCCACAGTGTTGGAAAGCCAGAATTTTATAAAGAATGTCATAAGATGCTCTCAACCAAATTCCTTTATTCAATTTGATCAATATTTTACAGAGCTGAAATTTTGATTTTTCCTCCTAGAAACTCAGTAGTATTGCTGGTTACTATAACTCTGTATATATGTTGTCATTCCTACATGGATTTCACCTCAAGTGCTATAAAAATTGTTCTTTGTACCTAAGTAAAAGAGAAGAAAAAACTTGAAAAAGCATGTGTCTGCCACTCTGGTTGCCTCAAATTAATAGGAGACATTCCAGATTTTTAGAGGAAAAAAGTAGATGTATGATTCCAAACAATTTTAAAAACAATAAAAATATTACTATAATTTTACTTTACAGAACTTTTATTTTTGGAATATATTAACTCTTCAGAAACAACTTTAAATTTAATATCAAAGATAGCTCTTTCTAGTATTTCAAAGCCTGTATCATAATATATAGCCTAATTAAATTATACATGTGTTGGTAATATTTAATCAACCAGGATGCCATTAACGAACCCTGAGTAAAAATAAATGTTTTAACATTCATTTTTTAAAAATCGTGGTTCAGTAAGCAGTGTAACAGTAATCAGAACTTTGTTGGGAGGGACATATATTTGGGGAGACAGAGACTGAGACAAGTATGCTCTTGTTTCTCTTGCTTAGGTTATGATTGGAGCTAGTGACAGTCATTAGTAAGCACCCGACAATTCTATGCAATAGAATTAAGTAGTTCAAAATAGTTATCATGGTTTTCTCACGTCAACTATTTTAATTCCCAACATATTTTTAAGTGCATCAAGATTAGGACTATGCACTAAGAATGCGAAATATTATTTTTCAGAGTAGAAACCTATCAATTTAAAAAGATGGTTTAATCTCCATTTAGGTGTGAAATCCCCACGAACAATTCAGTGTTGTCAAGTTTATTCCCTACCCTTTGGATCAAATCATCTAAACCCATTCACACAGAACACATAAAAATATTTATCTAGCAGTAAGGTATAAAGTGGAGAGAATTTGGAGTATCTATATGAAGTTTGGTAAAAAACATAACATTATGTAACCTTGATATTATTAAGATACAACATAAAACATTAGATAAATGTTAATATTTAAATTGTATAAACTACAAATAAAATATTTTCATTTTTAATGAAAAATGAGCTTACTTTCATAAATATAATATTTTAGTATGAGTTATGCATCCTTGAAATAGCTATGAGAAATTCTAGATAGTTTTTGATAATGATCTTTCAAAGCCATTGTAGTCACTATAGGCAAACATTAAACAAATTAGTAAATGGTAGCAAATGTCAGGAAAAAATGTTTTCACTTTTTTTCCAATTAGCAAAAACTCTTACTTTTTTTTTATTAAAGTATAGTTGATTTACAATGTCATGTTAGTTTCAGGTGTACAGCACAGCGATTCAGTTTTATATATATACATATTCTTTTTCAGATTCTTTTCCCTTATAGGTTATTACAAAATATTGACTATAGTTCCCTTTGCTATATAGTAGGTCCTTGTTGGTTGTCTATTTTATATATAGTAGTATGTACATGTTAATCCCATCCTCCTAATTTATCCCTCTCCCTCCTTCCCGTTTGGTAACCATAAGTTTGTTTTCTATGTCTGTGGATCTACTTCTGGTTTGTAAATAAGTTCATTTGTATCTCTTTTTTCAGATTCCACATATAAGCGATATCATATGATATTTGTCTGGCTTACTTCACTTAGTTTGATAATCTCGCGGTCATATATATACAATGGAGTATTGCTCAGCCATAGAAAAGAATGAAATAATGCCATTTGTTTCAACATGGATGGACCTAAAAACTCTTACTTATGACAAAAATTCAGTTAATTTGATCTTAAATCGTACTTAAAGTGTGATTACTTTTTTTTTTTGCATTACGCGGGCCTCTCACTGTTGTGGCCTCTCCCGTTGCGGAGCACAGGCTCCGGACATGCAGGCTCAGTGGCCGCTCCGGGGCATGTGGGGTCTTCCCGGGCGGTGTGGCCTCTCCCGTTGCGGAGCACAGGCTCCGGACATGCAGGCTCAGTGGCCGCTCCGCGGCATGTGGGATCTTCCCGGACGGGGGCACGAACCCGTGTGCCCTGCATCGGCAGGCGGACCCTCAACCACTGCGCCACCAGGGAAGCCCCGTGATTACTTTTTAAATCTAAGAACTCTTCCATTTCCTTCTTGACAAATGCAGAATTGAAATTTAAAATTGAAATTTCTGGTGATAACGCTAAAGGATTTTGAATTCAATCACTTTCTATATCAAATATTGCCAAATAAAGCAGAATCTCATACTCTCAATAATTTTTAAGATTCAATAAGTTAATTTAGTATCTATAGCTGATGAACGATTTTATCATCATTTTTCAACTGAATTTTCAGTTTGACTCCACAAATTTTCTTAGCACATGGTAATGTAGTTTCACATGGGCATTGCATATTTTTAATTAATTTTATTGATGCTGAAAAATATCAAAATAAGTCTTTTTTAAGCCAAACTATTAAATATAATTGAATGATCAAGATAGTTTGAAATCAGTTTTTTTAAGCTTCATGGCCTATAGTCTCTTAATGAGTTAATTAAATTTTAATCATTTTTGTTTTGTAATATTATAGAACACTTTTAATCCCTAAAAATTATAATCATCAATTTTAAAATTACATCACATAGCAAACTTTGGCTAATTGTGAACATCAAACACCAGTAAGAAGGTAACAGAAAAAGAAAAGAGTAAAGTGGGAACGAAGAAAGAACAGTAGCAATTCAGAAAGTTTACAAAAGCAATTATAGGAGCATCTGGCATATAACAATAATAAAATAATCATATATATATCTTGTATTTAAGAAGAAAAATGAAATAAGAGCAAATTAAATCAAAGAATGCTATATAGTTTGCTAATTGCTTGCTAAACAGAACTTCCAACTAATAAAATGCTGAAGCTAACAGACATAATTCAATAAGGAGAATTGGTGCTATATGCAGTGGTCAGTTCAGAGAAGTATTTGACCCCCAAATTGTTTATTTTTTAATTGCCACTACAACAATATTTATTGGGATGTTGCCAACAAAACTTTCTGGCTCCAAACCTGCACAGTTTATGAATTCAGTGCCAGTTGGTTGTTTTGTCACTTGCTGCCAGGAGCTTCCTTGCTTGGCTCAATGCCAGTTAACCCTGATTCTTTTACCCCTTCAGGCTGCTGAGCTGACCTCTGTCAATAGCTATCAATTGAAATAGACTTTGTAGCTTTCACGGTTCTCCCTTGTGAGTCAAGTGCTCTGACCCAGAACCTGAGGGCTGAGAGGGGCTTTAGATTTTGAGCAGAGCTAGCTTTATATCTTGGCTCAGGAAGCGACATCATAGAGGCATAATCATGAACTCTGTGGAAATAGCTTGTTTGTGACATAACATTTTAGGATGAACCAGAATCTCCAATCATAGCCTAGCCTTTAGTTTACGGCAGTGTATGTATAGTCCTCAGAAGCCAACATTAATATTTCCACATACTCCTATGTGGTAACTTGACGTGTACGTATTCCTGCTTTCATTTTTTATGTCATGTTATTGAGGTATAATTGATATACACTAAAGGTTACTCTTTATAGTTGTATATTTCTTTACATTTTGAAAAATATAGTAATGTGACCATCACCGTAATAAAGACAGAATATTTCCATTACCCCCAAAAGTTTCTTTATGTCCTTTTGTAATCAGTCCCCCCTGGCAAACTTAGGTCAGATTTCTGTCCCTATAGTTTGGCCTTTTCTAGAATATCATCAAAATCAAATTTTATAATAAGTAGCTCTTTCTTTCTTTCTGGATTCTTTCATTTAGCATAATGCTTTTGAGATCCATCCATGATGTTACTTGCATCAGTAGTCATTCTCTTTTTAATTTTTGATTTGTATTCCATTGTGTGGATGTGCCACAACTTCATCATCTAGTCACCGCTTGATGGGCAGTTGGTTTGTTTCATGATTGAGGTGGTTCTGAATAAAGCTGATATAAATATTCACATACAGTCTTTGTATGGGCATATGCTTTCTTTTCTAGAATTGCCGGGTTTAGGATAAGAGTATGTTTAAAGTCATAAGAAATGGTCACATTACTTAAACCTACTGGCTTTAACATTTTGCATTTCCATCAACAATTTATCAGAGTAGGTACTGCTTAATAATAATAACAGCAGCAATAATAGCAGTAATAACAATCTTACTGAACACCTCTTCAGCATCTCCCAGATAACAGACACTATGCTAAGCACTTTATGTATTTTTAATTCATCATCACAGATATACATGAAGTGAATACTCTTATATTATTTTTAAAATGAGGAAATTGAAACCCAATAAAATGTCATGTAACTTGCCCAAGTTGTCTCAGCCTACAAGTGGAGCTGATATTCTAACCTAGACAACCTGGCAATAGGGTTGCCTCCCCTAAATACAATGTTCTACTGTCTTTTCATTTACCGGTCAAATAGACATTAGGAATAATACAGAGTTGCCTCCCCTAAAGAAAAATAGAAGAATTCTAAAAATTGCACTCTTAAGGAGGGTGTTGAAAGGCATCTTGTGCAGAACATAAACTGAAAAAGTTAGTATCCAAGAACTTGAAAAAAATGTCATTAGTATGTGCCTACAATAGCTATTCATATATACAAGTTGCCCTATTTTTTTGCATTTACACAATCCCTTTGCAAAGGGGAGCTGTTTTCCTCAAACTGATGGGAGGTTTAGATGGAATGTAAAGGGCCTAAATTTATAATCAGAAAGGAAAATAACTTTAATCTTTGAGAATAAGAACAGAGTTTGAAAGAGTCAGACTCCAATACACAAACAAAATTCTATTGAATCTGAGAAAGAAATAGAACATGATATATTTTTATTATATAAAAAGAGAAGTACTTGGTGGAATAATTAAAATAGACTTTTTATTTGCAGACTATGTAAAACTGCTCATGGCAATTGACAGATACTAAATAATTTGGCACTATTATGTTGATCAGAATTATTAGTGGTTATATTTTCATTAATTATTTTGGAAAAATTTTAAGGCCTATTTTTTGACAGTGTATATGGAACCACTTTAAAAAATCTTTCCCAAGCTTCATTAATGGTTTTCTTGTCATTTAGTTGAATGCAAAGAGAAAGACAATGAAATTGGTTCTAACAAACTTCGCTGTAACCACATTTTTGGAGATAAGCCTGATAGAAATTGATGAAGAAAGAAGGAAAGAAGTAACAGTCATGTTGGTTTCTAAAGGACCTGGGCTTATTATACTGTATATATTGTTTATGTTAAGTCACGGCATCTAAGAAGGCATTGCATCTTATCTTCTACTTTAATGTTTTTATCAGGTGTTGATACAGTGCTATTTTTACCCTTACTGTTTGTTTTAAAACATTCAGAGTGGAAGTTCAAATATGTGCTTATATAACACATAGTGTATCTAGACTGAAATTCTATCAAATGTGGCAGCTACTTACCTCCTCAGGTCATTCTGGGTACTAAATAAATGTAGGCAAAGAGGGGCCACTCTGCCCAGATTCCTGTATGATTTTCAAATCTCAGTGAAGATTAAAATTTCTTTGAGAATGGCTGAAGCTACAATATGGCATGAGAACAAAATATATTCAGTTTCCAACAACAAGCAGCATAGTGTGGAAGCCAGATTTTTATTTCTAATTTTTTCTTTATCCAGATTGTGGCCAGGAACATGATCTCTCAGTCTTCTGGTCTGGTCTGCATCGCTCAAGTTTTCGAAACTCTTGAGTGTGTATGTGTATGTGCATGTGCATGTGTGTGTGTATGTCCCACGCTGTTCTTATCCTATGAATTCGCATTCTTATTATTCTTATTCTTATTTTTGTGTCATGGTCTTTACTGTTTCAGGAGATTTCAAGTTTTTTTCTTTCTGTAGACTTTATCTGCGTAAGACTTTATGTCTGTCTTGGATTTTTTTGTGTCTATTTGTTTGGTGCTAACCAGGGAAAATCTGGAATCTCTGACCAGCCTCTGGTCTTCTCCACCTCTATTTCTACTACACTGTGCTATTGTGGGATAAGTTGAAAAGAATCCTAAATGTTGAACTATCATGACATTTTCAATATTTCCCCTAGCTTCCATAGATCAGGGATGTTTAAGCATTTTTTTCTTAGTGTCACATAAAGGATACTTATTCATAAAGCAGCTTTGCTAGCCTCTTGAATAGACCAACTGAAATAAATTATCATTAAAATTGGCTTCTGTATTATCAAGGAGACATTGTTCATGTACTAACAAGTCTCTTTCCAAGACTTTGTTCTCCCTATTATCCAGCAAAAATGTACATCTTAATAAATGAATAAAATGTGAGGGGGTACATAGTGGAAACGGAAGGAAGGAGTCATATGCATCTTTAGCCGATATGCCCTATGGTTAATTTAGGCTGCTTAATTGTTGCAAGATGAGGAAATTCACCCCAAGTTGGCACCAGTAATCAGAGTTTATTGCAAGAGTACGTACACATGGCTTCCCAGGAACACTCCTTAGGAAAAGCAGAGATAACATGAAGGCCAAGAAGTAGATGAAATGATTTAAGATTGAGTCAAATGAAGCCTAGCTGCAGAATCCCAGGCAGTTCTAGGTGTCTCGGGAGCATGTCTCCATCAGCTGGTTTCCTCAACTTGTACTCTTCTCAGTATCATGGTTTGTTCTTTACTGTCTTCTCTACTTTCTCCTAACATGACCTCATAACCTCTCTTTACCTCATTTCCTTTCAGTCCTTCTTCTTGTGTTCTCTGCATTGTCTATTTGTACTTTAAATTCATATTCTTAAAAATTAAAATCTAACTGACTCAGTACATCACAGAACAGATCATTAGCCAGACTGTGGATTGGTTTCCCCTAGATCAAGTTCCCATCAGATCTTCACAGAAAGAGACATAGTGTAAAACATTGCTACACCTTCTTCAGAGGCTGTGGTCTTGGGAAGGACCATGTTTGGATGTTTTGTACATCTTCATGAAAAGACAAAGGAAAATTCAAATGTAAGCTCCATGAGAGCCACGCCTTTCTCTTTTTGTAACACATTGCTCTGTCTCCTTTTCCTAGAACAGTGTCTGGCACGTTGTGAACACTCAAATATCTACCGACTGCATGAATAAATGAATGACTAATGCATCATTTGGATTTGCTTAAGGAATGTGCAATAACTTCAGAATGGTATGGAACCAGGAGATACAACCTGGTCCAGGTCTGGTTCGGTGTGAACCAGCCTCAAATGGTTGCTTAGGTGTGGAGACAGTGAATAAATTTGTGCATGAGTAAGGGGAGGGAAATCTCAGACTTACCCAGACCAGAGAACAGAATGCATCAGTCACCCTCTTCCAGGTCATGTATATCAGACTATATCTTCTATAATTTAAAAATATTTAATTTTGTTGTTTAGAGTATAAAACAATAATAAGAGCAAGAGCATGGACCTGGTTCCCACATAATGCAACCGCTGTCTCTTGAACCACACGCAGCCATCTAACTACCAGAAATGTTCCTTTAGAGGCATCTGTAAGAGAAGCAAATTCAAGAATAATCTTACTGAAGATGTATCCAAGGCACCATAATTGCACAGAAATGAAACTCATCTAAATCTCTATACATAGAATGTCCAAGTGAAATCCTAACCGGGAAAGAAGGGAAATCTTATGGACAGAACTGTATATTAATAAGAAGGTTGGGAGAATTATGAAAGAAATATTTTCAGTACTTCTCCATTATCACCCATATTTATCCCTGTCCTTCTCACTCTCCCCACAATTCTACTAATCAGAGGTTTCCATGCATATGTGCTTATGGATCTCCGCTGGATATTTCCTGAGAGCTACTCTTTATGTTTTTCATCGAAATGCTAATGCTAAATCATTCAATACTTTTTTTTAGGAAAACTAGTAAAAACAGTACCAACATACCTATTTACAGTCATAAATCAAATGCCCATGTATCATCTCAATTGAGCCAAGAAATTTGATGAGCCAAGTATTCTTAATAAGTACATTTCACAGTTGAGAAAATGGAGGCTCACCTAGGAGGAATAACCTACTCAGATCCATTTATCTATAAGTTGTGTCATCAAGATCTGAATGTAGGCCTATAGCACCCTAAAGCTGTCTTTTGAGATTTCACACTTCATGAAAGTGTGATAACAATTTAACATATCACTACTTCCTATGAATATTTATACTTTAATGTGAAAGTGAAGTCTGGCAATGTATAACCCAAAGTTTCCTTAGTAGTAAAAATAAAATATTTTGACAGCTCTTGAGAGATTTTATTTCTGGGGAGGGTTATCTTCCTATTTTCTAAAGGTGGTTGACTCAGCTCTGATTAATCCCACTTATTTTCAGACTAGACTGCCTGTTAGTCTGTAAATGATGAAAACAGAATTTTTTTTAAAATTAATCTACTTTTATATATATTTTTAATGGTGTAGATTGACTCTGATTTTGAATGTTTCTATTATAAGCCATAAATTTGTTTCAGGATGTATTAGACTCTTGAGCAGAATGGATAATTCTCTCAAGTCACTACAGGGTATTTTCTCCTCTGCAGTATTAGAAATATACTAAATAAAGTTGTATTGGGAAACTGACTTGCACCACAAGGATAATATGAATTAAGCGCAAGACAGTACAATCAAAATAGGGGGAGAGGGAAGAATTCTGGGTAAGTGGGAGTTTTATCACACACACACACAAAGTGAACAAACCTGGAGAACTCTTGATTCTACTTCTATATTATATCCTCACATACTTGTTTTGTTCTGTTTAAGAATGACACAGATAGTTTTAAAGAGAGTTTGGGGATTTAGGTGTGACATCTGCTAAAACTGTGATTACAACATCCAATTTGGATTTAAGTAGAGCCCTCATTTATCACCAAATCATCCTTATTTCTAAACTCATTGGGATATCTCTGTTTTTACTATTCTGTACCCTCTTCACACAAAGGCACTAAGTCAAGCATTTTTAGCTACCACGGTAGTAAACGAATATTTTTTATTTTCTATAGTAACAGATTCAATGGTACAGTCTGGCAACTTTCCTGAAGATGGTTAAACTGAAGTAATTAGTACATCAGCTGAAGAATTGGACTTAGGGAAGGCTTTGAATCTAAATGTTTATAATGCTCCCTTTGGAAAGAGTTACATATTATGTCACTATCATTTCCAGTTTTTTTCAATAGGTAATCAACTCAAAGCCAGAAACAGCCTGGCTACAGTTTTTGATTCTTATGATATAGGCAAAATTTCTGTTGCTGGTTAAAATGCTTTTAGCAAATCAAGTGCACTAGTTTCTTTTCCACTTTCTAAAAATTACTCGGGTAATGGAGACAAACTCAATGTAGAATAGAGTACATTAACTACTAAGATAGTTAATAGAACCATATTTTAGTTATGAATTCATTTCAAATTTATAATAAAAATTTCATTTGTGTAGGAAATCATTTAATTATCAATAAAATATCAAAATGAACTAATCAATGCCAGCGAAGGTAAAGCATTACAATTTTCTGTATTTGTGTGTGTGGCAAGTTAAGTGAAAGTCTATATACTACTACTCCAAAAATCAATATTGTCTTTTCTATACTGGCTTCTTAAAATAAGCTACAAAAGCTAGTGTTAAACTTTTATCTATTGGATTTATTTTCAAAGTGTTTTTTCCATTTGAAGAAAAAAGTGTCTTACAATATTCTGCAATTTCAGCCATACAGCTTTTTTTTTTTAAGTCTGGAAGGATGCATAGATCTTTTTATATAGTTTGAAGCACAAGATACATGAAGAGATGTACTGCTTTTTCTCCATACAAAGAGGCTTGAACCTTTAGATAGAAACCCTATTGGCTTTAATTGTATTGAACAAAGGCACTGAAATTTGAGGTAGCTGAATAGTTGATAGAAATCTGGTAAAAAGCTTTCTTAAGGGCAGTTAATGATGTATAAAGTGTCAGCAAAGTAAAGGTTGTAATCATGAAGGTAAGAGATGTAATAGAAATAGTATTCCGGTATCAGTAAGCTAATACAAATAACTTTATTTTTTCTCAAACATAAATATTATTATTTAGTAATTTAATTTATAATATGTTCAAAATATACATAGACATAAACATATACATCTCCATATATATGTATATACCTGCATGTATATGCATATATACATACAGATACATAAACTTTAAATTCTATTTATACTATTTTAACTTTTAAGTTGATTGTATGCCGTGTTTTTGAAAGACCAGACCCATCCAAGAGCAAAAAGCAATAATAATGATATAATAAAATATTGGGGAAACAAGATCTAAAAATACTTTGTTGGTGGTGTTTGTTGGTTTGCGTCTTTGTTAGTAGATTTGCATTGTTCGTAACTGTACTGTCAGAAGTTTTCTGTTTTGGTGTGCTTGTGCTAATATGTATACTAAAAATTAAGTCCTGGTTATAAAAAAAATAAGTTTTGTCTCTTTAAAAATTGAATGACTATATCTGGGTGCTCTATTCTCCTATCTTCTGAGTCCACTAACATCTCATTATTCTTATAAATGCTTGGGCTCTCTAATGAACGTACTGTTTTTAAAACTTAACTAATGTTCACAGGACAACAGAACAAATCTTTACCTCTTTCACCTATGTGAAAATACTAAAGCAAAACAGCCCTTCATTCATAAAATCTTCCTTAATGGTGATAATAATTTTCACAGACGATTGAGCCACTACATACTCAACGCAGTTCGCATATCATGATGAAATTCATCTTCACACTTCTTTATATACACATACATATGTGAATTCTGCAATGTAGCTATTATTTTTCTGGTTGTTTGGAAGTACGCTGAAGTATAGAATTTACGTCACTTGTTCAAGTTTGCATTGCTAAACTAGTGATGGAGTTGAGATCTGAGCCCAGGTCTGACTCTCTCTAAATGCAGCCTTTTACACTAAACCATGATTCTCCTCTATAATCTCAAATAGTAATTTTCAATATAAAACATGACGACATGCATAAGAACATAAACACAAGAAAAAGGTCCAGGAATGCAAATGGTATGTGTTGCACCATAAGAGTGCACTCAACCAGATGTTATTTATTGAAGTCCAGGAATATAAAATAAAAAAGACAGAGTCCTGCTTTCTATAGCTCACAATCAATGGGAGAGACATAAGTAAACAAAACTTTCGAAACACATATCATTTTAGCAATAATATGTTGACAGTGACTATGGGAGCAGAGAGAGTACTTGAGAACCTTCTAAGAGTAAGGAAGTAAGATCTTCACAGAGGAGATGTTGGGGCATAGTCCTGTAGTAAAAGTAACTGTGAAAGTTTCTAAAGAAAAGGGAGGGCAAGGGCATCGTAACCAGAGAGAATGGCATGCACAGAGGTACATGGAAAAGATGGGCTGAAATCCAGGGAGAGTAGGAGGCAAGGAGTCATGGAAGATGATGCTGGACAGGTACGGAGGGCCTGGCATGTTGTACAAAGTCATATTAAAATGCTTAATTTAGTTACACCAGTCTTATTACAATATTGATGATATTATTTATGTGAACTCATTGACCACAATGGCTGGCACATAGTATCTCTGAATAAATCAGAGTCACAGAGTGGATGCAAAAAAGTGTGGTGGTTAATAGCTAGCTAGACTCTGGACCAAAAAGTCTGGATCCTGGTTCCACAGCTCTGTGGCTTTGGGAAAAACATTTAATCACTCTGAGTCTTGTTTCCTTTTCTGTAAAAGACAAATAAAAATTGCAGCAACAGCAACAATAACAGCAATACTAATATTGTATAATAACTTACATTTTATTCATGTGTGTTTTATTCCAGGTAATATTTTAAGATATTTAATTGCATTTACTCATTTAATATTCTCATTCACCCTACAAGTCAGATGATATTGTTATCCTCATTTTACACAGCAGAAAGCTGAGACCAAAAAGAGGTTAAATAAGGACACAGTTGAGCAGATATGGATTTAACCTAAATCTTTCCATTGCAGAACACATACTGCTGCTAATAGCTGGGGTGGAAAGTTTGTGGTGGCGCCTTGCTCCATGTCTGGCAGCTGGTAGAAGCTGTCAGATGCAGTGCCTCACTCCTCTCCACGTTGCCTCTCAGCCTCTGGTAGGACAGACCAGATTCCTTTTGTGGCAGTCTTTGGGCAGAGTGCCAAGAGAACAAAAGCAGATTCCATAAGACCTTATAGAGCTCAACCTCAGTAGTCAGACATTTCAATTTTGTTGTACTCCATTGATCAAAATAAGTCACCAGGCTAGTCCAGATTCAAGCAGTACTGAAACAGACTCTGCCTTTCCATGGGAGGATTACCAAAAGAACCATGTAAATGAGCATTTAGGATGGCAGGAACTATTGCATCACCTTTGCAAACGCTATCACAACCCTTTCACAGTACCCTTCATCTTGATCAACGGCCACTGTATTCACCGTTTGTTGCAAAACATTGCTGAAGTTCATGTATCACAAAAGCCTCAGTCGCTAATGGAAAAATAAATATAGTATGCTAGACTAAATATTTATTTGTAAGATGTATTATAGAGAAGTTATAATAACATGAGTTGAAGATTCTCTGGTTTTCTCTCATTTAACCGAAAGTTAAATTGAAAAACACGTTCTTTTTTTGTAAATATTGACTACTCAATATTCCTTTGTATATAAACCTTTCACTTTCTTCTGTTGATGATAAAATTAGGTCTTTGTCACTGTTCTAAAATTGTAGAATCTCATGAATTCAGAAACACCTATTCAGGAAGGAAAGTAACAATACGTTTAGAATTAGATTAAACAATATCTGGTGTCATACAAAATGTTGTTGCTGCAATGTGATGTTGCACATTAGTTTTACTTTATTTTTTTGTAACATCTTTATTGGAGTATAATTGCTTTACAGTGGTGTGTTAGTTTCTGCTTTATAACAAAGTGAATCAGTTATACATATACATATGTCCCCATATCTCCTCCCTCTTGCGTCTCCCTCCCTCCCACCTCCCCTTTCCCACCCCTCTAGATGGTCACAAAGCACTGAGCTGATCTCCCTGTGCTATGTGGCTGCTTCCCACTAGCTATCTATTTTACATTTGGTAGTGTATATATGTCCATGCCACTCTCTCACTTCATCCCAGCTTACCCTTCCCCCTCCCCGTATCCTCAAGTCCATTCTCTAGTCTGCGTCTTTATTCCTGTCCTACCCCTAGGTTCTCCAGAACCTACACTTAGGTTGCTTCCATGTCCTGGCTTGTAAATAGAGCTGCGGTGAACATTGTGGTACATGACTCTTTTTGAATTATGGTTTTCTCAGACTATATGCCCAGTAGTGGGATTGCTGCGTTGTATGGTAGTTCTATTTTTAGTTTTTCAAGGAACCTCCATAGTGTTCTCCATAGTGGCTGTATCACTTTACGTTCCCACCAACAATGCAGCAGGGTTCCAATTTCTCCACACCCTCTCCATCATTTATTGTTTGTAGAATTTATGATAATGGCCATTCTGACCGGTGTGAGGTGATACCTTGTAGTTTTGATTTGCATTTTTCTAATGATTAGTGATGTTGAGCATCCTTTCATGTGTTTGTTGGCAGGCAATCTGTATATATTCTTTGGAGAAATGTCTCCTTAGGTTTTCTCCCCATTTTTGGATTGGGTTCGTTTTATTGATATTGAGCTGCATGAGATTCTTGTATATTTTGGAGATTAATCCTTTGTCAGTTGCTTCATTTGCAAATATTTTCTCCCATTCTGAGGGTTGTCTTTTCATCTTGTTTATGGTTTCCTTTGCTGTGCAAAAGCTTTTAAGTTCCATTAGGTCCCATTTGTTTATTTTTGTCTTAATTTCCCATTCTCTAGGAGGTGGGTCAAAAAGGATCTTGCTGTGATTTACGTCATAAAGTGTTCTGCCTATGTTTTCCTCTAAGAGTTTTATAGTGTCTGGGCTTACATTTAGATCTTTATCCATTTTGAGTACATTTTTGTGTATGGTGTTAGGGAGTGTTCTAATTTCATTCTTTTTCTTGTAGCTGTCCAGTTTTCCCAGCACCACTTATTGAAGAAGCTATCTTTCCTCCATTGTATATTCTTGCCTCCTTTATCAAAGATGCGGTGACCATATGTGTGTGGGTTTATCTCTGGGCTTTCTATCCTGTTCCATTGATCTATATTTCTGTTTTTGTGCCAATACCATACGGTCTTGATTACTGTAACTTTTTAGTATAGACTGAAATCAGGGAGGCTGATTCCTCCAGCTCCATTTTTCTTTCTCAAGATGGCTTTGACTATTCAGGGTCTTTTGTGTTTCCATACAAATTGTGAAATTTTTTGTTTGAGTTCAGTGAAAAATGCCATTGGTAGCTTGGTAGGGATTGCATTGAATCTGTAGATTGCTTTGGGTAGTATAGTCATTTTCACAGTGTTGATTCTTCCAGTCCAAGAACATGGTATATCTCTCCATCTGTATGTATCGTCTTTCATTTCTTTCATCAGTGTGTTATAGTTTTCTGCCTACAGGTCTTTTGTCTCCTTAGGTAGGTTTATCCTAGGTATTTTATTCTTTATGTTGCAGTGGTAAATGGGAGTGTTTCCTTAATTTCTCTTTCAGATTTTTCATCATTCTTGTATAGGAATGCAAGAGATTTCTGTGCATTAATTTTTTATCCAGCTACTTTACCACGTTCATTGATTAGTTCTAGTAGTTTTCTGGTAGCATCTATAGGATTCTCTATGTATAGTATCATGTCATCTGCAAACAGTGAGAGTTTTACTTCTTCTTTTCCAATTTGGATTCCTTTTATTTCTTTTTCTTCTGTGATTGCTGTGGCTAAAACTTTCAAAACTATTTGAATAATAGTGGTGAGAGTGGGCAATTTGTTTTCTTCCTGATCTTAGTGGATATGGTTTCAGTTTTTCACCATTGAGGATGATGTTGGCTGTGGGATTGTCATATATGACCTTTATTATGTTGAGGCAAGTTCCCTCTATGCCTACTTTCTGGAGGGTTTTTATCATAAATAGGTGTTGAATTTTATCAAAAGCTTTTTCTGCATCTGTTGAGATGATCATATGGTTTTTCTCCTTCAGTTTGTTAATATGGTGTATCACATTGATTGATTTACGTATACTGAAGAATCCTTGCATTCTTGAGATAAACCCCACTTGATCATGGTGTATGAACCATTTAACAGGCTGTTGGATTCTGTTTGCTAGTATTCTGTGGAGCATTTTTGCATCTATGTTTATAAGTGATATTGGCCTGTAGTTTTCTTTATTTGTGACATCTTTCTCTGTTTTTGGTTTCAGGGTGATGGTGGCCTCATAGAATGAGTTTGCGAGTGTTCCTCCCTCTGCTATATTTTGGAAGAGTTTGTGAAGGATAGGTGTTAGCTCTTCTGTAAATGTTTGATAGAATTCGCCTGTGAAGCCATCTGGTCCTAGGCTTTGTTTTTTGGAAAAATTTTTATCACAGTTTCAATTTCAGTGCTT
The DNA here is from genome assembly GCF_002837175.3 of Physeter macrocephalus. NCBI lineage: Eukaryota > Metazoa > Chordata > Mammalia > Artiodactyla > Physeteridae > Physeter > Physeter macrocephalus. The sequence goes on from NC_041214.2 coordinate 128,438,092, forward strand.
GTGATTGGTCTGGTTATATTTTCTCTTTCTTCCTGGTTCAGTCTCAGAACGTTGTGCTTTTCTAAGAATTTGTCCATTTCTTTCAGGTTGTCCAATTTATTGGCATATAGTTGCTTGTAGTAATCTCTCATGATCTTTTGTATTTCTGCAGTGTCAGTTGTTACTTCTCCTTTTTCATTTTTGATTTGAGTCTTCTCCTTTTTTTCTTGATGAGTCTGGCTAATGTTTTATCAATTTTGTTTATCTTCTCAAAGAACCAGGTTTTAGTTTTATTGATCTTTACTGCTGCTTCCTTCATTTCTTTTTCATTTATTTCTGATCTGATCTTTATGATTTCTTTCCTTCTGTAACTTTGGGGTTTTTTTTGTTCTTCTTTCCTAATTGCTTTAGCTGTTAGGTTAGGTTGTTTATTTGAGATGTTTCTTGTTTCTTCAGGTAGGATTGTATTGCTGTAAACTTCCCTCTTAGAACTGCTTTTACTGCATCCCGTAGGTTTTGGGTCGTCGTGTCTCCATTGTCATTTGTTTCTAGGTATTTTTTGATTTCCTCTTTGATTTCTTCAGTGATCTCTTGGTTATTTAGTAGTGTATTGTTTAGCCTCCATGTGTTTGTATTTTTTGGTTTTTTTCCTGTAATTGATATCTAGTATTATAGTGTTGCAGTGAGAAAAGATACTTGATACAATTTCAATTTTCTTAAATTTACCAAGGCTTGATTTGTGACTCAAGATATGATCTATCCTGGAGATTGTTCCATGAGCACTTGTGAAGAAAGTGTATTCTGTTGTTTTTGGATGGAATGCCCTATAAATTTCAATTAAGTCCCTCTTGTTTAATATGTCATTTATAGCTTATGTTTCCTTATTTATTTTCATATTAGATGATCTGTCCACTGGTGAAAGTGGGGTGTTATAAGCCCCTACTATCACTGTGTTACTGTTGATTTCCCCTTTTATGGCTGTTAGTATTTCCTTATGTACTGAGGTGCTTCTATGTTGGGTGCATAAATATTTACAATTGTTATATCTTCTTCTTGGATTGATCCCTTGATCATTATGTAGTGTCCTTCTTTGTCTCTTGTAATAGTCTTTATTTTAAAGTCTATTTTGTCTGTTATGAGAATTGCTACTCCAGCTTTCTTTTGATTTCCATTTGCATGGAATACCGTTTTCCATCCCCTCACTTTCAGTCTGTATGTATTCCTAGGTCTGAAGTGGGTCTCTTGTAGATGGCATACATACGGGTCTGAACAATATGTGTTCAGACACATATTGTTCAGCCAGTCTATGTGTTTTTGTTGCAGCATTTAATCCATTTACATTTAAGGTAGTTATCGATATGTATGTTCCTATTACCATTTTCATAACTGTTTGGGGTTTGTTATTGTAGGTCTTTTCCTTCTCTTGTGTTTCCTGCCTAGAGAGGTTCCTGTAGCATTTGTTGTAGAGCTGGTGTGGTGGTGCTAAATTCTCTTAGCTTTTGCTTGTCTGTAAGGTTTTAATTTCTCTGTCAGATCTGAATGAGATCTTTGCTGGGTAATCTTGGTTGTAGGTTTTTCCCTTTCATCACTTTAAATATGTCCTGCCACACCCTTCCGGCTTGCAGAGTTTCTGCTGAAAGATAAGCTGTTAACCTATCGGGATTTCTTTGTATATTATATGTTGCTTTTCCCTTGCTGATTTTAATATTCTTTCTTTGTATTTAATTTTTGATTGTTTGATTAATATGTGTCTTTTTGTGTTCCTTCTTGGATTTATCCTATATGGAACTCTCTGTGCTTCCTGGTCTTGATTGACTATTTCCTTTCCCATATTAGGGATGTTTTCAACTCTAATCTCTTCAAATACTTTCTCAGTCCCTTTCTTTTTCCCTTCTTCTTCTGGGACCCCTGTAATTCACATGTTGGTGTGTTTAATGTTGTCCCAGAGGTCTCTGAAACTGTCCTCAATTCTTTCATTCTTTTTTCTTTCTTCTGCTCTGCGGTAGTTATTTCCACTGTTTTATCTTCCAGGTCACTTATCCATTCTTCTGCCTCAGCTATTCTGCTATTGATTCCTTCTAGAGAATTTTTACTTGCATTTATTGTGTTGTTCATCATTGTTTGTTTGCTCTTTAGTTCTTCTACGTCCTTGGTAAACATTTCTTGTATTTTCTCCATTCTATTTCCAAGATTTTGGATCATCTTTACTATCATTACTCTGAATTCTCTTTCAGGTAGACTGCCTATATCCTCTTCATTTTTTTGGTCTGGTGGGTTTTTACCTTGCTCTTTCATCCGCTGTGTTTTTCTCTGTCTTCTCATTTTGCTTAACTTACTGTGTTTGGGATCTCCTTTTCACAGGCTGCAGGTTTGTAGCTCCTGTTGTTTTTTGTATCTGCCCCCAGTGGGTAAGGTTGGTTCAGTGGGTTGTGTAGGCTTCCTGGTGGAGGGGACTTGTGCCTATGTTCTGGTGGATGAGACTGGATCTTTTCTTTCTGGTAGGCAGGACCACATCTGGTGGTGTGTTTTGGGGTGTCTGTGAACTTATTATGATTTTAGGCAGCCTCTCTGCTAATGGGTGGGGTTGTTCTCCTGTCTGCTAGTTTTTTGTTATGGGGTGTCCAGAGCTGGAGCTTGCTGCTCATTCAGTGGAGCTGGGTGTTAGTGTTGAGATGGAGATCTCTGGGAGACCTCTTGCCAATTGATATTACGAGGGGCCGGGAGGTCTCTGGTAGTCCAATGTCCTAAACTCGGCTCTCCCACCTCAGAGGCTCAGGCCTGACACCTGGCCAGAACACCAAGACCCTGTCAGCCACACGGTTCAGAAACAAGGGAGAAAAGAACAACAACAAAAAGAAATAAATAAAATAAAATAGTTATTAAAATAAAAAATTATTAAAGTAGAAAAGTAATTTAAAAAAAGAGAGAGCAACCAAACCAATAAAGAAATCCACCAATGAAAGCAAGCGCTAAAAACTGTACTAAAAAAAACGGACAGACAGAACCCTAGGACAAATGGTAAAAGCAAACCTATACAGATAAAATCACACAAAGAAGCATACAGATACACACTCACAAAAAGAGAAAAAGGAAAAATATATATATACATATATAAAGGAAGAGAGCAATCACATTAATAAACAAATCTACCAGTGATAATAAGCTCTAAATAGTAAACTAAGATAAACATAAAATTAGAAACAAATTAGGCACAGAAAGCAAACCCCAAGTCTAGAGTTGCTTCCAAAGTCCACTGCCTCAGTTTTGGGATGATTCGTTGTCTATTCAGGTATTCCACAGATGCAGGGTACATCAAGTTGATTGTGGAGATTTAATCCACTGCTACTGAGGCTGCTGGGAGAGATTTCCCTTTCTCTTCTTTGTTCGCACAGCTCCTGGAGTTCAGCTTTGGATTTGGCCCCGCCTCTGCATGTAGGTCACCTGAGGGCGTCTGTTCACTCAGACAGGACAGGGTTCACTGTTCACTGTTCACTCAGACAGGACAGAGTTAAAGTAGCCGTTGATTTGGGGGCTCTGGCTCACTCTGGCTGGGGGGAGGGAGTGGTACAAAGTGCGGGGTGAGCCTGCGGCCGCAGAGGCCTTAATGACGTTGCACCAGCCTGTGGCTTCCCATGTGTTCTCCCAGGGAAGTTGTCCCTGGATCACGGGACTCTGTCAGTGGCGGGCTGCACAGTCGCCCCAAAGGATACATGTGGGTAGTGACCTGTGCTTTCACACAGGATTCTTGGTGGCTGCAGCAGAGGCGTTAGCATCTCATGCCCTTCTCTGGTGTCCGCGCTGATAGCCGCGGCTCACGTCCGTCTCTGGAGCTCATTTAGGTGGTGCTCTGAATCCCCTCTCCTCGTGCACCCTGAAATAATGGTCTCTTGCCTCTTAGGCAGGTCCAGGCTTTTTCCCAGACTCCCTCCCAGCCAGCTGTGGCACACCAGCCCCCTTCAGGCTGTGTTCACGCCACCAACCCCAGTCCTCTCCCTGGGATCTGACCTCCGAAGCCTGAGCCTCAGCTCCCAGCCCCCACCCATCCCGGTGGGTGAGCAGACAAGCCTCTCAGGCTGATGTGTGCCAGTCAGCACCGATCCTCCGTGCAGGAATCTCTCCACTTTGCCCTCTGCACCCCTGTTGCTGCGCTCTCCTCCATGGCTGTGAAGCATCTCCCCCCCACCCACTCCCCCTTCTCTGCCAGTTTCCTAGTGTGTGGAAACTTTTCCTCCTTCACAGCTCCATCTCAAAGGTGCAGGTTCCATCCCTAGTCTTTTGTCTGTTTTTCCTTTTGCCCTACCCAGGTACATGGGGAGTTTCTGGCCTTTTGGGAAGTCTGAGGTCTTCTGCCAGCATTCAGTAGGTGTGTTGTAGGAGTTGTTCCACATGTAGATGTATTTCTGATGTATTTGTGGGGAGGAAGGTGACCTCCATGTCATACTCCTCTGCCACCTTGAAGGTCCTCCTAGCACATTGTTTTTAACATCATAAGTATTTATATTTGATTTCTAGCAGAAGACTTCATTTTTCTGTCAATTCTGTCATGTTTTTAATGGTTTATTATAAGGCTAGTTGTACATTTCATGGAAAAGAACTGAAAATGCTGGAAGCACTGTATATCTTATAGATAGTCTTGGCCCTCAGTATTATTTCATTATGGAAAAATATTAAGGCCAGAGTCCTAAGGCTACTCTTCAAAAAGTTAGTCTTTATGAAAATTACTCTGTTTAAGAAAAATTTTAATCAGTGATTTTCAAACCCAAATGCCAGGTATGCTTTGACTATGGCATGCCTGTGGGTTATGAGCCCCCCATACAACAGGGACCAGCAGTCTCCTTTTCAGATGCATTTTCCAAGAAAGTGACAAGATGAGCATCAGTTCCCTATCATCAATCCCTGATTAACTGGCCCAAACCCTCTCATACCTTTACACTTTGGGGTAAATTAGAGCACAGACTTAGTATTCAAAATAAGCCTTTTATTTATTTATAGTTGATTTATAATGTTGTATTAGTTTCTGGGGTAGGGAAAGTGATTCAGTTATACATATTCTTTTTAATATTCTTCTCTATTATGGTTGATTACAAGATGTTGAATATTGCTCCCCCGTGCTATACAGTAGGGCCTTGTTGTTTATCTATTTTATATATAGTAGTTTGTATCTGCTAATCCCAAACTCCTGATTTATCCTTCCCCACCCACTTTCTCCTTTGGTAACCATAAGTTTGTTTCCTGTGTCTGTGAGTCTGTTTCTGTTTCATAAAGAAGTTCATTTGTGTCCTATTTTAGGTTCCCTATATAAGTGATATCATATGGTGTTTGTCATTCTCTTTCTGACTTACTTCACTGCATATGATAATCTCTAGGTCCATCCATGTTGCTGCAAATGACATTATTTCATTCTTCTTTTGTGGCTGAGTAATATTCCATTGTATATATGTACCACATCTTCTTTATCCATTCCTCTGTCGATGGACATTTAGGTTGTTTCCATGTCTTTGCTACTGTGAGTAGTGCTGCTGTGAACATTGAGGTGCATGTATCTTTTCAAATTAGAGTTTTCTCCGGATATATGCCCAGGAGTGGGATTGCTGGATCATATGGCAACTCTATTTTTAGTTTTTTAAGGAACCTCTTTACTGTTTTCCATAGTGGCTTCACCAATTTACATTCCCACCAACAGTACAGGAGGGTTCCCTTTTCTCCATGCCCTCACCAGCATTTGTTATTTGTAGACTTCTTAATGATGGCCATTCTGACCAGTATGAGGTGGTACCTCATTGTAGTTTTATTTGCATTTCTCTAACAATTAATGATGTTGAGCATCTTTTCATGTGCCTATTGGACATCGGTATGTCTTCTTTGGAGAAATGACTGTTTAGGTCTTCTGCCCGTTTTTTAATTGGGTTTTTTGTTTTTTAGATATTGAATTGTATGAGCTGTTTGTATATTTCAGAAATTAAGCCCTTGTCAGTTTCATCATTTGCAAATATTTTCTCCCAGTCTGTAAGTTGTCTTTTTTTTTTATGGTTTCCTTTGCTGTGCAAAAGCTTATAAGTTTGATTAGGTCCTATTTGTTTATTTTTACTTTTATTTCTATTGCCTTGGGAGACTGACCTAAGAAAATATTTGTACAATTTATGTCAGAGAATGTTTTGCCTATGTTCTCTTCTAGGAGTTTTATAGTGTCATGTGTTATATTTAAGTCCTTAAGCCATTTTGAGTTTATTTGTGTGTACAGTGTGAGGGTGTGTTCTAAATTTATTGATTTACATATGGCTGTCCAACTTTCCCAGCATCACTTGCTAAAGAGACTGTCTTTTCTCCATTGTATATTCTTGCCTCCTTTGTTGAATATTAATTGACCATAGGTGTATAGGTTTATTTCTTGGCTCTGTGTTCTGTTCCATGGATCCAAATATCTGTTATTGTGCCAAAACCATAATCTTTAGATTATTGTAGCTTTGTAGTGTTGTCCGAAGTTTGGAAACATTATGCCTTCAGCCATATTCTTTTTCCTCAGGATTGCTTTGGAAATTCTGGGTCTTTTATGGTTCCATATAAATTTTAGGATTATTTGTTCTAGCTCTGTGAAAAATGTCATGGGTAATTTGATAGAGATCGCATTAAATCTGCAGATTGCTTTGGGTGGTGTCGCCATTTTAACCATATTAATTCTTCCAATCTAAGAGCATTGGATATCTTTTCATTTCTTTGTACCATCTCCAATTTCCTTTATTAATGTTTGATAGTTCTCAGCATATAAGTCTTTCACCTCCTTGGCCAGGTTTATTCCTAAGTATTTTATTTTGGAGCGTGCAATTTATAAGGTATTGTCTTTTTACATTCCTTTTCCATTTCATTGTTAGTGTAAAGAAATGCAATAGGTTTCTGTATGTTAATCTTGTATCCTGTTGCCTTGCTGAATTTGTTTATCAGTTCTAGTAGTTTTTGTGTGGAATCTCTAGGGTTTTCTGTATTATCATGTCATCTGCATATAATGACCATTTTACCACTTCTCTTCCAATTTGGATACATTTTATTTCATCTTATGTCTGATTGCTGTAGCTAGGACCATCAATACTATGTTGAATAGAAGTGGTGAGAGTGGGCATCCTTGTTTTATTCCAGATTTTAGTGGGAAGACTTTCAGCTTTCCAGCGTTGAGTATTATATTAGCTGTGGGTTTGTCATAGCTTTCATTATGTGGAGATATGTACTTTCTATACCCACTTAGTAAGAGTTTTTATCATGAATGGATGTTGAATTTTATAAAATGCTTTTTTGGCATCTGAGATAATTGTGTGGTTTTTGTCTTTTTTTTGGTTATGTGGTGTATCACATTGATTGATTTGCATATGTTGAACACCCTTGTGACCCTGGGATGTATCCAACTTGATTGTACTGTATGATCTTTTTTATGTGTTGTTGGATTCGGTTTGCTAATATTTTGTGGAGAACTTTTGCATCTATATTCATCAAAGATACTGGCCTGAAATTTTCTTTTTTGGTAGTGTCTTTGACTGGTTTTACTATCAGGTTGACAGTGGCTTCACAGAATGACTTTGGGAGTGTTCCTCCTCTTCAGTCTTTTGGAAGAGTTTGAGAAGGATTGGTATAAGTTCTTCTTTGTGTGTTTGGTAGAATTCCCCAGTGAAGCAATCTGGTACTGGACTTTTGTTTGCATGGAGTTGTTTTAATTACAGATTCTATTTCACTTCTAGTGATTGGTCTGTTCAAATTATCTATTTCTTCTTGATCCAGTTTTGGTGGGCTGTACGTTTTTAGAAACTTATTAATTTCTTCTACATTGTCCAATTTGTTGGTATATAATTGTTCATAGTATTTTGTTATTATTATTATTTTTATTGTTTTTCTGTGGTATCTCTTGTTATTTCTCCTCTTTCATTCTTATATTATTTATTTGGGTCCTCTCTCTTTTCTTCTTGGTGAGCCAGGCCAGAGGTTTGTTGATTTTGTTTACCCTTTCAAAGAATCAGCTCTTGGTTTTACTGAGTTTTTCCTCTGTTTTTGTAATCTTTATTTTATTTATTCCTCTCTGATCTTTATTATTTCCTTCTGCTGACTTCAGGTTTTGTTTGTTCTTCTTTTTGTAATTCTTTTAAGGTTAGGTTGTTTTTTGAGATTTTTCTTGTTTTTTGAAGAAGGCCTGTATTGCAATGAACTTCTCTCTAATAACTGCTGCATCCCATAGACTTTATTTGATTGTGTCTTCATTGTCATTTGTCTCAAAGTATTTTTAAATTTCCTGTTTGATTTCATTATTGACCCATTGGATTTTTAGTATCATGTTGTTTAGTCTCCATGTAACCGTTTTTTTTCCCCTCATTTCTCTTTCTGTGGTTGATTTCCAATTTCATGCCATTGTGGTCAGAAAAGATGCTTGAAATAATTTCTATCCTCTTAAATTTGTTGAGGCTTGTTTTGTGTCCTAGTATGTGGTCAATCCTAGAGAGTATTCCATGGGCACTTGAAAAGAATGTGTATTCTGTTTTTGGGGGGGATGTAATATCCTGAAAATATCAAATAAGTCTAACCGTTCTATTGTATCATTTAGGATCTCTGTTGCTTTATCGGCTTTCTGTCTGGAAGATCTGTCCATTAATGTGAGTGGGGTGTTAAAGTCTCCCACTATTATTGTATTCCTGTCAATTTCTCCCTTTATGTCTGTTACTTTTGTTTTATGTATTTGGGTGCTCCTATACTGGGTGCATATATGATAATGAGTGTAAGATCCTCTTCTTGTATTGATCCTTTTGTCATTATATATGCCCTTTTTTATCTTTCTTTATGGCCTTTGTTTCAAAGTCTGTTTTGTCTGATATGTGTATTGCTATCCCCAATTTCTTGTCATTTTGGTTTGCATGAAATTTCTTTTTCCATCCCCTCACTTTCAATCTATGTGTGTCCTTTGCCCTAAAGCGGGTCTCTTGTAGGCTTTTGTTTTTTTATCCAATCTGCTACTCTGTGTCTATTGATTGGAGCATTTAGTTCATTGACATTTAGTGTACTTATTGGTAGATGTGTATTTATTGCCATTTTAAATCTTGTTTTCCAGTTGACTTTGTATTTCTTCCTTGTTCCTTTCTTTTTGTTTTTGTTTTTCCTTTTGTGGTTTGACAGTTTTCTTTTGTATTATACTTGTGTTTTCTTATTTTTGTTTTTTGTGAATCTGTTGTATATTTTGATTTGTGGTTTCCCTGTTTTTCAAGTATGTTAACCCAATACTTTATATATTTGCTTTAGACTGCTAGTCATATAGGCTCAAACACATTGTAAATAAAAATCTACCCTTCCTTACGCTCCTCCCCCACATTTTGTGATTTTTGATGTCCTCCTTTACATCTTCATGTTTATCCTTTTAAAGTGATTTGTTTTCCAGTTGTTACTTTCTCTTTCCTATAGATTCTTGCTTCTTTTCTATTTAGAGAAGACCTTTTGATGTTTCTTTTAGGATAGTTTTAATATTGCTGTATTCTTTTAGTTTATGCTTGTCTGAGTAATTCTTTATGTCTACTTGTATTCTAAATGATAATCTTGCTGTGTAGAGTATCCTAGGTTCAGGTTTTTCCCTTTCAGGACTTTCAGTTTAACTTGCCACTCTCTTCTGGCCTACAACGTTTCTGTAGAGGAATCAGCTGATAGCCTATGGGGGTTCCCTTGTAATTAACTCTTTGTTTTTCTCTTGCTACCTTTAGAATGCTCTCTTTATCTTTAACTTTTGCCATTTTAATTATAATATGTCTTGATGTATGTTTGTTTGGGTTCTTCTTGTTTGGGATCCTCTGTGCTCCCTGTACCTCAATATCTGATTCCTTCTTTAGGTTGGTAAGTTTTCAACCATAATTTCTTCAAATACATTTTCAACCCCCTTTTCTCTTTCTTCTCCTTCTGGGATACCTCTTATGCATAGATTGGCACACTTTATATTATCCCATAGGTCTTGTATATTGCTTTCATTTTTTTTCCATTTTCTGTCTGCTATTCTGTTTGGATGACTTCCATTATTCTATATTCTAGATCACTTATTCATTCTTCTGCATTATCCAGTTTGCTATTTATTGCCTTTAGCTCAGCTTTTGTCCCAGAAAATGAGTTTTCTAATTTTAATTGACTCCTCTTTATAGTTTCTAGTTCCTTTTTACAGTAATCTACATTTCTATTGATAGCCTGTCTTAATTCCTTCAGTATTTACATCACCCCCGTTTTAAACTCAGAATCTGGTTGACTGGAGATGTCTGTTTCATTGTTTGTTCTTTCAGGGGAATTCTCTTGATCTTTTAATAGGGAGTGTTTCCTCTGCTTCTACATTTTTTACTTATATTTCTCTGACTCTGTGTGTTTAGGAGAAATGGTTATGTACTGTGATCTTGCAGGGGTGTTTTTATGTGGGAGTATCCCTGTGTAGCCTCTGTAGGTCTAATACTTTTTGTGTGAGGGCTGTTTTTAGTATGGATGCCTGCCACGTCTTTCCTCAGTGTGTGTTAGCCCTTATCCCCTTGATAGGGGTGTGATTGTTGTTATGGTGACCAGAGCCTGCACTGGATGTTGAGCAGGGCCTCCTCTTTGCTCTCTGGTTGACACAGTCCTATTTGGGGCAGGGTCTGGTCCTTAGTTGTTGAAGTAGGTGTCCCCAGATCTGTTTCTGAACTTCAGTGTGAGGTAGGTGGGACTAGAGTGCTCCCACTAGGAGAAGAGCCACTGAGTATTCTTCCACAGGAGCTGTCCACTGGGAAGTGTACTCTGTGGGGTCATCTGTCACCCATTGTGCAAGCTAACCAAGTACACTGTTTTTGGCACTGCCCTCAGCCCTGCCTCAACCATGGGAATTCAGGCAGTCAGCCCAGGTGACCCTCAGGTGCTGTGCTCTCAAAACTACTAGTGCAGATCCTTTGGTGCAGAACTGCTGAGGTCAGGCTCTGTGACCACTGTAGTTACACACCTGGAACTGCCATGGGAGCTACTAAGTCAGAACTGACCCTGGCCCAACATCTACATGTGCACCCACAAAGCCTGCAACCTCTATTGCCAAACCCGCCCCACCCATGGGAGCACCAGTAATCTGCTCACATGTCCCGCAGGCACTGAATTTGCAAAGCTGCCTATAGGTATAGATCCACACAACTGCTGGGACCCTCAGATTTCAGCCCTGCTTCCAAGTCATTCGGCCCCTGGGCATCTGCTCGGATTTCAGCCCCACCTCTGCATGTGGCCAACCCATTGGTGCTTGCACCCTCCCAGAACTCGTAGAGGTGGAGCTGTGCCCGCTGTGAGCACATGGAGAATGAGGTTGCTCTGGCAGGCTCCACCCCTCACCTGAAGCATGAAGGTTAACAATGGTGCCTCAGTGGTGGACCCGGACTCCTTCCTTTGCACACCCCCGTTGCCACCTGGACCACACTCCAGCCCCCTCAACCTGTCTCTGCACAGCCAGCCCCAGTCCCCTCCCCAGACCTGTCCTCCGAAGCCTGAGCCTCAGTGCCCAGCCCCTGCCCACACCAGCAGACATGCATCTCGGGCTGGAGACTGCAGCAAGATTGCCAGTACTCCCTATGCAGGTCTCTATGTTCCACTCACCGCAAACCAGCTGTTGCACTCTCCTCCAAGCCCCCTCTGTCCTGGCTGATCTCCCTGCCAGTGAAGGGGCCTCACAGGGTAAGGGAACCCCCAGCTTTCACAGCTCCCTCCCAAGGGTGCAGGTCCCATCCCAAATGCCTGCCCTTTTTTTTTTCTGTCCCACCTGGCCACCTGGCCATCCTTCCCACAACGTTGGTTCTATGAGCTCCTTTGCCAGCAGCGTTCAGCAGATATTCTGTAAGAGTTGTTCCACGTGTAGATGTATTTTGGTTGTTGTTTGTGGGACCAGGTGAGCTCCACTTCCTTCTATTCCACTCTCTTGATCTGGCCAAACACTTTTCACTTTAACGAAAATTCTGACTCTAACGAGGACACCAAGGAGTTATGGGGGTGGAGCTCACCAGCCACAAGCTAAGCAATTGACACTTTAATTTCCTATCCTGTTCAAACTGTAGTTTTTCTTTTATATATACACAACCTTACAATCCACTTGAAAGAATGACTTGTCACCCTTTAGAGGGTGGAACTTGTGACACTCAGTGGAGGGAAACCTGTGATACTCTGGTCAGGTGATTCCTGTGTGGAAGAGCTGCTGATTAAAACACATGACAAAGAGATCATCCTGTTTGTCTAAACATTAAGGATCTATCCATTTCCTGAGACTCTACCTTTCTATTCGTGATAGCGGTGGGCCTCTTCCTCACACTGCCTTCTCAGAACTTATTAGATTTCCTCCTTTTTCTCAGACTGAATTTCCTGCTCCTCAATCAGCTTTGTGGGTTATGTGACACTAACCTGCCTTTTACTATGGCTTTCCTACAAATTCGGTCTGCTCCAGCCCCAGAAGGCTCTCTTGATACAGCCTTACAAATGTATATCCAGGTCTCTTCTCTTACCTTTTTTTACTCCTGTGTTGAATGTCCTAACCCTCATCATCATTTGTCCTTCACCAACATTTAATTTTAGCCCTGCTGAAGTCCAAACTTCTCCCACACATTTCCTTGATACATAATCCATTTTCCAAACTCCTTTAGCATTAAATGTTTAATTCTTTAGAATATGATTTATTTATGTTTTTATTTCTTTTTCGAAATTTGCTTGGTGTCTGATCAACTGTGAGTTTATGAACATGATTATGTCTTATACCTGTTTGGTACCCAAAACAGTGTCTCTCTCCATCCAACTAGCTACCCACCTATCTATATACGTATGTATCAGTTGTGCTCCGATAGTTACTAAAAGAATTTCAGGCCTGCTAGTAGCCTATTTTGTATACCTATGTGCTCAATTAAAAGTTGGTGTTAATGTTATTTGCATAAAACGGTTCTCTTTCTTTGCTTGTTAATTTATTCATCCAATTAAGTCATTATTGCAACTCTGTATAAATAGCTGTTCTAATTACTGGTGGAATGAGTGAAATGCTACCATGGCTGAAGATTTTTCTTCGATCATGGCATTAGGGGCACAATAAAATCATTTTCGCAAAATTATTTTCAACCCACATATATCCTTATAGATCTAATATGCTGAATCCAAGTCAGGCGATATAAAAGTAATTGTGTTTGAGCTTTAAGTTCTCATCTATCTTGAATGTCCCATGATACTATTGATTATTGTAACATGATACCAAAAAACAAACAATAGGCAGAATACTTTTAAGAAATGAGGAGTCCTCTTTCATAAGTCATAAAAAGAAATTCACTGGTGTCTCTTTAAAAAGCAGGGACCAGGGATGGCTTTAGGGCTTCCTGGAGAAAGTAAAAATGATAAAAAAAAACAGGACACCGCCACTCACAGTTTTTGTTCCACCATGTTGATGTTCTTCTTAAGTGAATATCATACCAATGAATTACTTATGTGAGATGTTTATTGAGGGACTACAATGTGTTAGTTGCTGTTCTAGGGGCCTCATGGGTAGATATTCCTTAGAAGTAAGGCATTTTATCAAACTCTTAGAAACAGAGACTGGCCTGGTGGTTACCAGAGGTTGGGGGAGCAGGGGGAAAGGGGAGATATTGGTCAGAGTACAAATGACCAGTTATAAGATAAATAAGTCCTGGGGATCTAATGTACAACATAGTAATTATAGTTACTAATACTGTATTATATACATACTTGAAAGTTGCTAAGAAAATAAATCTTACATGCTGTCACCAAAAGAAAGAAATGGTAATTATGTGACTTGTTGAAGGTGTTAGCCAATTCAACAGTAATCATTTTGCAATATATAAATGTATCAAATCAACATGTTGTATACATTAAACTGATACAATGTTATATGTCAATTATATCTCAGTAAAGCTGGGGGAAAATTTTTTTTTAAAAGAACTAGAGCATTTTATGGAAGACAGTGATGACATTTTTATGATAATCTGGTTATAAAATACATCCTGAAACCAGGCCCATAATCTAAATGTGCAAGGCCATCTAACTGGAGTGAAAAATTAAGGACTCTCAGGGACCATATGAACTGGGGACTATATGCCTGACCTAAACATATGCAAATGCAGATGTTCAAAAGCACTTTGCCAGTCAAATAAATCAAACAAAAGAAATTTGTGGCGTTAGAATAGAGTTCTGCAAGTTGATGTCCCCCGAATTAATATATTTTCACCTGACCCTGGCTCATGTAAAGGAGATTAAATAGTGATGTGATTAATTGGAATTATGACTGCAGCCATGGCCTTTACCAACCAGCTGATGTGAGAATCAAAATCATGGTTTATCATGGTTTTGGAAGTAGTTGTGAGGAAAAGAAATGAGAGGATCATTCTGACCCAGGCTACAGTAGTTATCTATTGATGTGTAAAAATTACCCTCAAAGTTCAGCGACTTAAAACAACAAACATCTATTACCTCATATAGTTTCTGAGAGTCAGGAATCTGGAACAGCTTAGCTGGTGATTCTGGCACAGAGCCTCATGAATTTGCAGTCAAGCTTTTGGCCAGAGCCTATAGTCACTGGCATGGGTGTTGGCAGACCTCAGTTGCTTGCTGACTATTGGACTAATAACCTTAGTTTCTTGCTATGTGAGCCTCTCCATAAGCTGCCTGAGTTTCCTCACAATATGACAGCTGGCTTCCCCAGAGTGAATGATCAAAAGGAGAGAGAGAGTGGGAAAAGGAAATGCCAGTGTCTTTCACAACCTAGTCTCAGAGTCACGCCATCACTTTCATTTTATTTTCAATAGCTTTTCTGTCTATACTCAGGACTGGGTATTCATGTCCTCTTCTTGAAGGAAGGAATATTAAAGAATTTTTGGAAATATTTTAAGACCACTCCAGAAGCTCTGCTTTGTTCTAATCTAGATCTTTGATGCTGGAAAAGTATTTCAGCCTCTCAAACTTCAGGGGTTTTGTTTGTTTATTTGTTTGTTGAGTATTTTTTAACTGAAAAAGTATGAACAGTCATTCTATTTCCACAAAACTGGTTTAAGGATTAGGGGAGGTAATGTTTATACAAGCAATTTGCAAAGTGCCATAGGCATCAAATGTATCTTTTAATAGCATCTGCAGCTACAGCTGGGATATCATCCTCTAGAAAAGTGCATTCTCCTATAAAAGATGGTATGGAGATATCACTAATGTTATTGTTGGTTTATAGTTCAAGAATTAACCACCAGTATTACACATGGTTGGGTGACACTGTCTGTAACTGACAATCATGGATGCATGTTTCTCAACCAGAGGAGCGTCAAGTCTTATCAATTTTATTTCTTTCCAATCTATCCATCTGTCCATCTCTATTGCCAGAGCCCTAGGCCATTGTCCTCTCTTGCCTGGACTGCTGCAATAACCTTTAAGTGGTTTTCCAGTTACAACTCTCACCCTTCCAAATCCATTTACCACAGTATAACCATTATGCTTTATTTAATTTAAATCTTCCTTATATGAGAATTAAGACCTTTATGTTGTGGAGAGATATGCCCATTCTCACTGGATTTAAGGACTTATTTTTTATATTGGTATTATTTTTCTCCTTCTCATTCAACTTTCTATACCCCTTCCCTATCTGGTTGGAAATGAAAATGACATTTTGAAAAGTTATTTAACAGAGAAAAGAGCTTTAAGTTCAAAAGACTACTGGTCAACCCTGATTCTAAAATCTGCTTAGATAGTTCCACCCCAAAATGTCCATCCCAGAAACCTAGCAGCAACCTTGGAACCCCTTTTGCCTCACCCTCTATGTACAATTTATTAGCCAATCTTGTTGATTCTGCCACCAGAATATGTTTCAAATATATTCATTTCTATTTATTTTTCTTTATTTCTATACTGCTAGTATAAATTTTTCACATAAATAATGATATGCTCTCCTAATTGGTTTTCCCATTTCCATTTTGACACTCTCCATCTTTTTCTCTCTATTGAAAGGAAGGAGTGTAATCTTTTTTTTTTAATGTAATCTTTTAATGCAAAGATCTATTCCTTCTTAAAGTTCAGAATCCTTAAAGAAGCTTTCAAAACAAAAGGCCCAAACCAAAAATGTCTATACCTATCTCTGTAGCTCTTCTTTCATCCTAACATGCGCCAAGCTCTTTTACGCCTGAGAAAATTTTGCATAAGATTTCCGTCCAGCTGAACCTATTTTCTACATTTTCCACTTTTGCCTTGTATGTGCTTATTCATCCTATCTCTGCTTACACATTACTTCCTCAAGATGTGTCCCTTGCTATAATCTCTTTATGAAACCTTCCCTTTCACTTCATTGCAGATGCAATTTAAAAATATGTATCTGAAGGTGGGATTTTGGTGGATATGGTGTCTATTTCCACTTACTAGAATATCAGCTCCATGAGGGCAACAACCACATCGATTGATTGATTGCAACGCCTCACTAATTAGCCTCCTGCCTGACACATGTTGAGTGCTCAGAAAACATACATTGAATGAGTGAGTTGCAGGCGGCTTTTGACTGCTCCCATTAATTTCCGTGAGACAGGATCTATTTATTAGGTTAGTTGACATGATGGTACTGATCAGTTTCATTTAGGAAGAATGAGATTGCTCACCTCCATTGACTAACACTAGATTGCTTGCACAGCCAAGTAGAAGGAGAGCTTGGAGCAGGAAAGAAGAGAAGGTGCAGAAATGCACTTTGAAAGATCTGTAAAAAATACAAACACATGGAGGCTAAACAATACACTACTTAATAACGAAGTGATCACTGAAGAAATCAAAGAGGAAATCATAAAATACCTAGAAACGAATGACAATGGAGACACGACGACCCAAAACCTATGGGATGCAGCAAAAGCAGTTCTAAGAGGGAAGTTTATAGCAATACAATCCTACCTTAAGAAACAGGAAACATCTCGTATAAACAACCTAACTTTGCACCTAAAGCAACTAGAGAAAGAAGAACAAAAAAACCCCAAATTTAGCAGAAGGAAAGAAATCATAAAGATCAGATCAGAAATAAATGAAAAAGAAATGAAGGAAACAATAGCAAAGATCAATAAAACTAAAAGCTGGTTCTTTGAGAAGATAAATAAAATTGATAAACCATTAGCCAGACTCATCAAGAATAAAAGGGAGAAGACTCAAATCAATAGAATTAGAAATGAAAAAGGAGACGTAACAAC
>NC_041214.2:128457853-128508247 GCF_002837175.3 Physeter macrocephalus
ATAGGGAGGGTGGGATAGGCAGGGTGGGAGGGAGGGAGACGCAAGAGGGAAGAGATATGGGAACATATGTATATGTATAACTGATTCACTTTGTTGTAAAGGAGAAACTAACACACTATTGTAAAACAGTTATACTCCAATAAAGATGTTTAAAAAATTAAAAAAATAAATAAAAATAAAAATAAATAAAAAAAAAAAGAAATGCACTTTGCCTGTTTAATATTTTAAGTTGAAATAGTTACAGACATGTGGGATTTAGGATGTGACTAAATTCAGCCAAATAACTGGCTTTGTACCAATTTGTAATTTTAGAGCTGACTAAACCCATCTGCTGATAATCTTCAGTGTCTTTATGTTAGAAAGTTTGCAGATTTGAAAGCTGGTCTTGGAATGTAACTAGAATTTCCTATTTATTATAACATCTTGTAATATTAACAGCTGAGGAAAGCAAATGAGAGCATATAAATGAATACACACCCTATATTTATAATTATTCCCTCTTGATGATCTCCCAATTCTTATCACCTAAAAGTTAATAGACTATGTGAGCTTTGAGCTTTCACTGGTGTACTGTGGATTATAGGAGACTAAGGTGCTGCTTTTATTGGATGGTTAAAATTGATTTTAACTGAAAGGGAATATATGTAAGTAGGGTTTCCTATTTATTTGGAACATCTTGTAATACTAATGACCAAGGAAAGAAAATGATAGCATGTAAATAAATATACATTCAGAGCAGAAGTTATCCTGGCTCTTTTAAAGAGTCCTATTATAATTTAAAAACTGACCAACCCAAACTAATACCCATAACGTGGGAAAAATGTACTGTCAGTTCAACAAACTTTTGATGATTTTCTTTTATTTACAGCAATCATTACTGAATTTAGGGATATAAAGAGAATATGATACCGTCAGACCGCCAGTGAGCTGTATACCTCCTGTTGAAAACAGAGGTACACACACACACACACACACACACACGCGCGCACTTAAACTCTAAAATAATTGCTGAGAGCTCTACTTCCAGGTGAATAAGTCATGAGAAAAAATGGATAATTATGTCTGAGAAAGTCTGAGAAGATAAACTTCTGTTAAAGCTATTAAGCATTAATAGGATTATACAAAGATGAGATGGGTAAAAGGTATTTCAAGGAGAAGGATAATATGTAAGAAGACCTGACAGTCTGGAAAGTTCATGTTCTTTTGGAGAATGGGGAGTTTCCTAGTATGGCTAGATTTTACGGCTTATAGTAGGAATGAGAAAAAAATAAAAAGCCTTCTTTAATGCCTCCAGAAAGTCAGACATTTTCTTCTCTCTGATTCCATAGAAATCGCATATGCATTTTCACTGCATTTATCATATCACATGAAAAATTATCTGTTTAAATGTCTATCTCTTTAAACTATGAGCTTATTTTATGGATATTTTCTATTAATAATATATCTGATATGTCATAGGCATTCAAGGAATATGTCTTGAATCAGAGTCTAGAAAATTTAACTTAGAACCAGATTCAGAATGTTCTGCCTTACGTGACTAGTTAAGAATTTTAGGGTTGTGTCAATTTTGCTTTAATAATTAGGAGATTCCTCTTAATAATCTGAATTTCTAGCTTCTATTAGAAACTTAAAATATCTGGCAAGCCAGAATCTGCAGTTCACATGGTGACATTCAGCTGGGGTTGAGTGACAGCAGCCACTTTTCACAAGGCTTTCTCTGCACAGAGCCACAATCCCCACCTCTCCCTCTTGTCTCCCACTCAGCCTGTTTCACCTTATGTTTCCTGATTGGCTGCTGTAGACGTTTTTTCCCCTCTTCTGCTGCAGTATAGGGGACTAACAGTAAACAGCACATTCTCAGGTATGCGTTTTAGAAATATGTTTTGGCAGCTGTGTGAACTATTTAACTGTAGAATTAGGTCAGGTTGTAGAATATTATTATGTGTTTAGCAGTATCCTAAAATAGATTTATATGCTTGTTAAAATAAATGTATGTATATTATTGTTCTCTAATGCTGTTAGAAGCGTAACATTCATTTTATTATTAGAAAAATAAATTTTGTCCCAAAGCAAAGGGGAGCATCTCACATGGGTACAGTGTAGTTCCAAAATAATCAAGACAACATTGCAATTTGCCTACGGGAAGTAGACTTAATTGTAAAACAGAGAAGTCTAATTTGCCAAAATGTCTGCTCAGCTCACGAGGTGATAAGAATCATTCTGCCGGAAACAGGCGAGATGGAATATACCAACATGCATTTAGAAAGAAACAAGTGTTAACGATGCAATGCGGATGAATGTGCTATGTACATTACATGTGCAATGTACATTACATTTGCCTGCTTCTTGGGTTTGGGATATTTTTGGCAGATTGTCTTTTTACATTAGTCTTTGAATATATAATTTACATAGTAAGAGCTAAGGAGGAAAGATAATTGTTTACCACTCCCCCTTTGCAGAGGTATTTTTGTCATGTCTTAGCAGCAGATATTTATATATACATCTAATCCCTTCTCCAAGACATTAGACAGAGCTTTGAGAACAAGCAGGGTTTTTTTTTTCCTTTCCTTAACAACTACCTCTGTTTGAAATGAGGTGTGTTTGCCGTGCCAGTATTAAATATTCAGATTCATCAAGTACTATAATCTGTGGTACAGGATGGGTAGGTGGGAAAATGCTGAAATCTCAGCTTTTTCCTGTTACTGTGTTATGAAAAATGTTGACAAACATTTGGAACAAGTGAGAGTTGGCAGGAACAGGTTAGGAACTGGTAGCTGCAGAAAAGACCAGAGAAAATTGTCAGCTCATCTTTCCTGACGTTTTGCTTATGTGTAGAGGAAGGTTTTACATCCCTTCTAATTTTTGTTAACATTCCCTGTATAATTCAAATGGAAATCCTGATGAGAACATACCTGCTTTTTTAAAATTTATGGGAAAAATAGCCTTTTTGCATTTCTGCTGAATAAAATGACAGGATTGGCTCCAGGGTTTTCTACTCCCAGGAAAAGCCTTCAGGTTCGTCTGTGACAGGACTCTCCACAGAGGTTATTTTTACCTGGCATGGCTGTGCTGTTACTGATGCTGCTGCTCTTGATGGCAGAAATAACTTCTCCTGTGGGTGTCTCAGGCAGAATGAAAGCTGGATCAAGGTGGAGAGGGGAAAAGAATCGTGAGTAACCAGGAATTTTTACTCTTGGTGCATTTCTTTCTTTCTTCTTTCTATTTAGGAATACATCGGGTCCGCCTAGCTTTGCATTTCACAGCATTTCCAAGACGTGGTTTTAAGACTTAAAAATAATTTTACACATTAAATATGCATGCAGAATAAATGAGCTCAACCTTCTGTAGGCACCACACATCTGCAATATTGTTCTGGATTTCATTGCAAGACTTTTGCTTGGCTTCTCTAGTTAACTCTTACAATTCCTGAGATTGGTAAAGACTTTGAGCAGATAGATCCAAAGGCTATATATGTAAGTTAACATTAGCTCTTCTACATAAAGTTCAAATATGTTGCTCACATTTGTTGATATTCAACTGCTAGCTATGTAATACAATTTTTTTACATCTAAGCATTTTGTTCTGAGGGTATCAAAAAGGAAACTTAGAAATAGCAAATGTCATAGGCACTCTGATTTGAATAACTTAAGAGTCTATGCTTTACAACTGGGAATTGCAGGTTGATAAATATATTACTCTTTAGAGTCATTAACTTCTTTATTCTCTCCCTATGGAAATGCAAGGCCTCCAATTTCATTACTAAATGTGTTTATATATGTAAGGCATATAGTATTTAAACTACTGTTTTAGTTTTAGAACTGAATCTGTTTCTGGTATTATTACAGGAGAAAGAAATTGATGTGACATTTGTTTCCCTCTGAGCTAATTGGCCAGATCTAGCCACTGTCTTTTCTCCCTTTTATCCTCCCATAGACCACTATAGGTGGAAGGGTCCCGTGTGTGTGTGTGTGTGTGTGTGTGTGTGGAAAGCTTACATGTAGCTATATTCCTTTTCTCCAAGTTAGAAGTAGATGCATTCCTCTTCTCTATATCTCTCTTCAAAAATAGAATATAGAAATGGACCAAGGAATCTGCTTGGAGAAGGGCAATGTTTCTTTCAAAATGTCGTTGAATGCTCAGAGGAGGCATACCAATGAATCTATTTTACTGGGACTATAATACAATTCAGAAGATTCACGTAACCTTAGAGCTAATTGCTAAGCTTATGACTTTTGCTTTAATCATGCCTTTGGCCCATTTACAGTTTTGTTTTACTGACATGGAGTGCTCTGATGGATAGATCAATAGGGACTGTAGGCCTGATAAGCTGGAAAAGTTATAGATTTAATTTGCTCAGCTTCCAGTTGAATTTCTCAGAAATCGATTATTACTGGCCTTTTATCTTCCTCTTTCTCCTTTCTTTTTCTTTAATCTCTTTTTTTCCTTCTCATGGTTCAGAAAAGGCATACATATACATCTGATATTTACACTTTCCACAAATAACAAGTGATTGTTTTTACTGACCGTTTCTTCTCTGGACCTGAAGATTGACTTGATGTTCTCCCTCACTGTTCTAAAGTGGAACTAGGAAATCTAAATTTCGCATCCCCACTGGAGAATATAAGGAGGAATTCATTCATCCCCAAAGTCCCAGATTCATCAGTTTCACTCCACACTTTGGACTTAAATCTAGTCACTCTAGCCCAAAATGTTTGTTATAATTTTTGCTCATCTAGCCTTGTAAGTTTATAATATTTTCATGTCCATTATATGAAAATGTATGTACAATAATTTCATCATTAGCAAGGATAGATACGACTACTTGCATTTAAAGAAGAAGAAACTAAAAAATACTAAAAAGTTAAATGACTTGCTCCAGAACATTCACCCAGTTAAGTTACAGACAGCTCTATAAACCGTGTTTAGACTTCTAATTCAGTGTTCTTTCCATAACCCAAAGCTCCCTCAGAGTACAGTCTGACTGTGGGAAATCCCAGTTGCTGAGTCAGCTTTGGGTCTGTTTTTAAACAGTAGCCTCCAAATGAATCTGTTTGAGAATATTCGAGATGTTACTTTTTCATGTAGGCACTCCAGAAGTCTTTGTTTTGTTTGGATATAAATAAATATCTTTAGAAGAACATTAGCAAGGTACATCCAAACTTTCAAAAAATTATTTTTAAGGAAATAATGCTTGGAAAAAATTGGGGATGGGGAATGGGTTGGGGAAAATGGGTGGAATTTGATAAACCAATGGTCCTAAGGTAGAGACACAGTTTTCTGTTTTTAAATTATTTGACCTCTCAAGAGGTGACTGAACTGTAATTTCCTGTATTATGATTACTGTGGTGATCTTCAGTGCCCAAAACAACAGGGTAAGGGGGGGCAATTCACCATCTTAAACCCTTGTGCTTCAACCTTTGACTTTTCAAATAAACCTCAGGGAAACACAAAATTGAGTGATCCAAGCATACCCTTGCGTTGAAGAGTTTGTGTGAGAAGAGCTGAGGAAATTCACTGAGAATTTCTCAACTAAGAGAATTCCTGTTGGGTTACAGATCAATTGACTCCCAACAATGAGTAAATTGTGACAGAAAGCTGTGCATCCACTGGGGGAATTTGTGAATATATTTAGAGGGATATTCAATTTCCTAACTAATTGAGAGTTCTATATTACACTTTAAAAGACAATGAGGGGCTTCCCTGGTGGCGCAGCGGTTGAGAGTCCGCCTGCTGATGCAGGGGACGCGGGTTCGTGCCCCGGTCCGGGAAGATCCCACGTGCCGCGGAGCGGCTGGGCCCGTGAGCCGTGGCCGCTGGGCCTGCGCGTCCGGAGCCTGTGCTCCGCAACGGGAGGGGCCACAGCAGTGAGAGGCCCGCGTACCGCAAAAAAAAAAAAAAAAAAAAGACAATGATAAAAGTCAAGGTAAGAAATCTCAGAGGTTCTAATTTTCAAAGAATGTTAAGTCACAGATTTTGGCATGGATCTTCGTGTCAAAGGAAGTTTATATTCTTTGTTGCCAATATCAGAGACTTTATTAATCTTTTTATTTTTTGGTCACTTTCTATTCATGGACTTCTAAAAAGAGAAAAAGACTACAGAGATCATTAAAGACAATCTTCTACTTCAAAATGGATTGCGTATGTTCTTTAAGAGATTTTATTGCCCTTAAATGTTTCCTTTGCTTTCATTTTTTTCAGTAACTAGAATTTGATAATTTATTTTAGCATTTATCCAACTTTTTACATCTGCTTATAATTTCATCTATTTCTTGAAATCATGAACTCAAGGAAGAGACTCTTTGTATAGTTTTCAGCATTTAGTAGAATTCTTGACACATTGTAAAAACTCAATGATTGTTTGCTTAAGTAGTATATCATTTAAGTAAGTTCTGTGTAATATGTAAAATTATTGAATATGACCTTATTCTTTGACAAAAAGTATTGATGTACAAAGTTATCCATCAAAATATTAGTTATTATATATATATATAAATGTAAATATAGAAAGAAAGGTAAATAAGAGTAGATCCTGTGAAATTAATCATTTTCAAACATTAAAAGTAAGTTTTAAAAAATAGCAACATAGGGCTTCCCTGGTGGCGCAGTTGTTGAGAGTCCGCCTGCCGATGAAGGGGACGCGGGTTCGCGCCCCGGTCCGGGAAGATCCCACATGCTGCGGAGCGGCTGGGCCCGTGAGCCATGGCCGCTGGGCCTGTGCGTCCGGAGCCTGTGCTCCGCAACGGGAGAGGACACAACAGTGAGAGGCCCGCGTACCGCAAAAAAAAAAAAAAAAAAAAAAAGCATCATAGGTAATGCTTAAAATGAAACATTTGGTGAAAAAACCCTGTACAGATTTATATACATTATGACTCAAAAAAAGAACCCATAAGATCCTGCTTAGATAAAAAAGAACTGCATGCCGTATAACTTTCAATTATCTAGTCCTGTGTTTTATAGCACTTCTTGTTATCTAACTTTATCTCATATATATTTTTGTATATTTATTTCGCCACCAATAGAGTATAAACTCCAAGGAGGCAAGAACTCTGACTCTCTTATTATTGTTTTCCCCCTTGGCTTTAGTAAAGGATCTAGGAAATACATTTATTCAATGAATATATATTGATTGACTAATGTATGAAAAGAAATTAAATTAAAGGAAATGCCCCAAATTAAGAGTTTTCATTAGATATTGTGATTATATATGATCTCTATTTTAAAAAAATACTTATTGAGACTTTTCTCGATTTTTTAAAAATAAAAATAATAGTTTTTTTTTAAGGCAGCCATATCATCCAAGGAAAAGACTAGATCATAGACATAGCATATGTATCATAGATCTGATGCTTTGGATTAATTTAGAAGGTATTTTTATAAAGAAAAAAATGTCTCTAGTTTACAGAATCCCTTTAAGATTGCCAAAACTTCTATCCTCTGGGAAAAAAAAATCCCTCCATGAGTGCATTTCTTATCTTGATATGTTATTTTTAACCTCCCATCACAACACTTTTAAATGAACTCTCTACAGTTATTTTTAACATTTGCTTCTTTTCTTCGGTCACTGGCCACAGGTCAAGTGTTTCTTGTAGAAAATGTTTGAAATATTAGAATTACTGAGGGCAGAGTCCTTCAGAGATGCTCTGAAATTACTTAAATTAAATTTTAAATCTTTACAAAAAGCTTAGCTACTATTGCTCTTTCTCCAATTTTATGTTTCATCTTCACCACTTTATTGACAATATAATACACTACACAATCCCCCAAGAGCTTACTACTGCAAAACAGTTTTTAACTCTTCTTTCGAAGAACTAGATTTGTAAAGCTATGAGACATTTAAATACGCTTTAAAAAAAAAAACAACGTTTCACTGTTTATTCTTTATCTCTTCTCTTTCTCAACAATTCATTTTACGAATTGTTGAGAAATACCTCTTGTAAAGAAATAACCATGTTCAGTAAGTTAAAACAGTATATAACTTTAATGCACAATATAAAGTTACTGAAGAAAGAGTTTTTAGTATTTCTTGTTTCTTTTTTTTTTTTGTAGCCAATGAGAAGATACTCTTGCAATGTTTCACATAAGTTTCACACCAAAAAAATCAATAGATTTATGGTGGGTTAAAATACAAGTAGTGAGTTACCCTCAGGGAAAGATTAGTATTGAAGATACACTAAAACACAGACTGAAGCTGACAGTACAATACAGACATTTGGAAACATGAGAAACTGATAGAATTTGCCAGTGAGCAGCCCAGAGGTGATTGGGCCCTGTCAGAGAAAGAGTATAATGTGCTTCCTTGATGATAAAGAGACAGAACCGGATGTCATAACATACAGCTGACAGTATTCCCTTGCAGAGGAAGTTTTCCTTTCTGCAACCGTCTGAGTTACCATATACAGTCAGAGGGTAGAGATCGCATGCATCACATTAGTAAAGTTCATGGAACCCAAGAGGATTATCTTTTTATCATGGTACTTTGAAGATATACAACATGTCATAATGAAACTCTGGAAAGTGCACAGCATTTCTTTTAATGGAGAACAATATAGTGTTGCATGTCTACAGTCATTTGTGGTGTGATATTTTTGGAAGAACTAATGTGTTTTCTATCACTAATTCTTTATAAATTATAGCTGAAATAAATGACCATAATTTTAGGGGGAAAATTCAGGCACTTTCCATTCAACTCAAAGTGATGAAGAATATTTATAATATTTAAACTGTCATTTCTTAATACAAGAAAGGCACAGAGAGACTTCTTTTTTTTCATATCTCTTCCCTCTTGCGTCTCCCTCCCTCCCACCCTCCCTATCCCACCCCTCTAGGTGGTCACAAAGCACTGAGCTGATCTCCCTGTGCTATGCGGCTGCTTCCCACTAGCTATCTATTCCACGTTTCGTAGTGTATATATGTCCATGCCACGCTTTCACTTCGTCACAGCTTACCCTTCCCCCATAGCAAGAGAAGAACTGAAATAAAATAAATTTGACCACATATATCTATTTTGTTACTGTTACTGCAAGATACATTTGAGCTGAAGCCATTTAACATTTATTAAAATAATATTTTTAAAGGACAAATAATTTTATTGTATTCTAGTTTTATTACATGGTTATGGTAAGGATATGTTTTGTAAACAGTTAAATAATTATTCAACAGCACAGGCCCATTCTTCCCCTGTCCCCTCCCATTTGGTCAATACTTGATTGTTCAGAAAACCAGGTTTAACTGGTAGCAGAATATGAGCTGCCTTTATTGGCTGACACCTAATCATTTTATCTACTCCCAAGGAACTCTAGAACTAAGACATAAAAGCAACTTTGTTTCATTCCTTTTCTCCAGATTGCTAGGCCTGTTGTCTGAGGATAAATATAAACACCAGGGAACAGATAAGGACTTTACAGTTACTTAAGTTTTGTAAGACTGAAACATCAATTTGGAGCTTGCCTAATTTGTGTTTGTATTGCACTGAGCGTGTAATTATGGTGAATATAGTTATGCTAATTTATACACTCATAGTTAGGGAGGACAAGAGTTATAGAAGATGACTTTGCGTATATATGTGTCACAAAGGTCAATAACTTAAAGCTGTAGCAAATGAAGAGAAAGTCAATTTCTGGATCATATACATTCCAAAGTAACTTTGTTGCTTCCAGTTCCCTTGGTCTCAAATCTAGGAACCAGGAGAAAGCACTCAGCTGTTCCATAGATGCTTAAGAAAACAGCTGAACTCAGCTGTCACACACATGAATAGAAAAGCAATTTCCCAGGTAATCCTTTCTCAAACCATTCCATATTGAAAGGTTAAAATTCTACAGAAGCAGAATTTCAAAATAATTAAAGAAACAACAACTTTGATTCCATTTTGATAAAGATGATAGAAATTAAATGTGTACAGATATTATAAAAAGGTATGTAATCCAAGAGGACGAATAGGATCAATATCTGTAACCTCAGTTTTGGTAAGTCCAGCATTCATCCCAGCTTTTCCCACAGAGAAATGACTCTAAATTATTCCAGCACAATGATTTTAACTCTCTCTTCTAAAATGATTTCAAATATAATGTTTTGGTTCTAACAAATTTATTCATAAATTTAAAGGACACTGAAAGAAAGGGAGTCTATAAGAGTTTATTTTTCTCATTTTATGGTACAGATGTGAGCCAACAAATTTGGCTATGTAGCTTATTTCTGTCAGTTGACTACTATTTTCCGATTGACTTTGATTTTAAAACTAGGGATTTAAACTCATAAAAATTTAGCCCAAGGGTAGAGTAAAACCACACCGAAGAATATAATGTCTTTGAAAGCTTGCTATTTTGAAAAAGAGACAAGTTCAGAATTTTACTATTTACTAGTCCTTAGAAACTACCTATTATTTGCCATTTGAAATTGTTCTTAGGTCACAGAAGTGTTTAAATTGTTTTGTGTGCGAGAGCCCAGTTAGTTTTGGACAGTTTAATGAAGTAAAACAGTGTGCCCATGGAAATGTGGTAAGGTAATGAATGTATCACTGCTCTAACTTGTCCAAAATCCCTGCCAAAGTAGCCACATTCTCTTCTATGAATCTGTTTAACATTCTCACCGTTAAGATTTTCTTACTATATGTCAGTTTGGTATGTTTAAGTAACATAAGAAAACACTGAGCAGGCTCAAAAGTAGCACAGTCTTGGCTCATCTCTCACTGTTACCATGAAAAAAAGAATCGACAACAACAAAAAAAACTATTAGCATTAAAATTTCTAGCCTTCCTACATCTTCTAATCAGAGAGAAACAGAGACAGAGGGAAGGAATGGGGTTTCTTTGTGATGTAAGACTGTACAGTTGAGAAGTGGATTGAGAGAGAATGAGTGATAATTTGAAGACATTTTAGCAGCTTATTAACCTGAAGCATTTAATGGTTAAATATCATAGAGTACACTGTAACCTGAACAAAGTTTATGGGCAAGAAGGTCATGAGCTCTGCCAGAAATTTCATCAGTCACTGCCAAGGAAATTTCTTCTTTGATAAATGAAGCCATCATGAAAATAATCATCAAAATCATTTCCCCATGAAAAGTAATGCATACTTTACAGGCCGTCCACCCCAAATTTAATTTTGAAAAAAACAGTTAAGAAATCTCCAATATGTTTCAAAATCATTATATCATATGGAGTCGATAAGAGCAGGCACCCTGGAGACAGACATACCGAGATCCAAATCCAGTCTTTCAACCTACATATATGTTGTGAGAACTGACATAATCTCTCTGGGTCTCTGTTTTTATTTGTTAAGTGGAGAAAACTATAATTTTTCCCACAAATTGTGAAGATTTACCACACTGACCAGAAAGTTTTGGTACACAAATGTTCAGACACTGGATTCTGATTGTAGTGGTTGTAATAATTACTATTATTGCTGTTGAGATTACTAATAGTAAATTTTTCTTCCCCTGAAAAATGCCTTTTTTTTTTTTTTTTTTTTTGGTTTATTGCTCATACTTCTCTGCAATACCACTAACAGGAAGAAATCTCTTTCCTGAGAGTGTATTACTTGGTTGGTACAGAGCCCAGATCATTGTATGCAGTGAGAAAATGTAACAATGGCAATGAAGGAACACTGATACGTGTCTATTATGGTCTACAATACCAAGAGATATGTTGGCAACCTTTAAAGACAAAAAAACAGGAAATATATTTTAACGCAATAAGAATTTCTCTCCAGACTGAAAAAATTAAAAAGTCAAATCAAACCACAAATCTAATCTTATTTATCTAATCTTATTTATGCTTATTTTTTCGATTCTATTATAAATTTATAAGGTACTGTGATAAGTGCTGAGAAAGGAAATTATCTCGTATTTTGAGATTTATACCCTCAAAAATTAAAGACAGAATGAACAATAGGTCATATATCATATCAAATAATTATAAAAAAAAAAGAGTCAAATGTGGTTAACAAATACAAATTAGAAATCAGTTAAACAATATGTTGTATGCATGTGTGCACATTCATGCACAGGCACATTTATATAAATATGTATATAAACATCTATATGATACAATATACATATAAAACATCCAAGTATAACTTATTAGTTATAGATTATTTCTATAGTTATTAGATTATTTCTCTCTGAAAAGTTACTTGAAAGAGAACTTAAGGTACACATAAATGATGCCAGGATTAAATCTTAAAGGAAATTAGAGAAATTCAAATACTCTGTCTTTGCCAAGAATTCACTTTATTTTTACGGCTATATAATATATTTTCATTTTATGTGCTAGAAATTATTGAAGATCACTTGGTTTTATTTTCAGAGTGCCCATATTTATCACCCACCCCCCCTTTTCTGACATTGTTGATTAAGAAGTATACTGACTTCACTGATCATTGATTCATGATGGGCCTACACTTGAGTTTACAAATTCACATTGGATGTGTGCGAGTATTCAAAGTCATTTAAATTCTTTCAGGAACTTAATATAATGCTTCAAAGCTTAAGGGACCCTGTATATTCCTCTTCATTGTCTAAAACCATGTATCCCATATTAGCCATTTGCCAAAGGACTAAATTTTTCTTCCTCTATTATTAAACACTTCTTATGATGAAGAAAGCAATCCCAATTCATATTTTTAATATCTACTCTCAGAAAATGTTAAGTGCGTTAGTCAGCAGTGTAGAAGCCTAAACATCAGTTCTTACACCTTTCAGTCTTTAAATTTTAGGTAACTGTAGAGTCTACGTATTAAAACCCAATTTAGCAACACATTTTAGAGACTGATCCTAAGAGAGAAAGAAAGAAAGAAAGGGAGGGAGGGAGGGAGGAAGGAAGGAAGGAATTAAAAAGGAAAGAAGGAAAGGAAAGAAGAAAGAAAGGAAGGAAGGAAGAAAGGGAGAAAGAAAGAAAGAGGGAGGGAGGGAGGAAGGAAGGGAGGAAGGGAGGAAAAGGGGGGCAAAGGGGGAAGGAAGACAGGGAAAAGGCAAACATTCCACAGCAACCAGTAAGCTTGGGGAAACTACCCATCTTGGATTTTGTTTGTTATCTCAAATATAAATATGGTTGTATATATATTTCCTCTGCTTTTAATCTGCACTCTGTTAAGGAGTTAGTAATTATTCAGCAGGTAGTCATTTTTGATGGCACTATTTCTTTTCCTTTTGTCAAATTGTACTTCCAAAATTAAATTATTTATTATAAGATGAACAGGCCCATAAAACTTAGGGAAAACTGTGAGGCTATCTTAGAATTGTGTTTACCAACTCATTTACTCAATAAAACCCTTCCAGTAACACATTTAAACACAAATTAGCCAACTAGCCAAAATTCTAATATTGATTTTTTTTAAAAATGCCTTTATGTCTCCCTCCAATACAGTACACTTATTTGAAAAAAAAATTCCTTTAGAACATATACTATTTAGAATGCACATATTTCCCAGTAGGAAACCCACATTATATCAAATGGCATAATGCCGTTCTAATATAAATGCTATAAAATCAAGTTCTCATCTTTAAATACTAATGTTATTAATACTTAGATAGAAAAACACAACTGAATTTTATTCTTATTATGAAAGATTGTTTTAAGAGCTGTAAAGTGAAGCCTTCAACGTAGAAGTGCAAATGTTTAATATGTTGAGGCGAAGGGAAGTAAAAAATCTTTTCACATAGAAAAGACCTGAAATGTGAGGGTAGTTTTGGGGATTCACATAAAATATTTGTCAGATTGCTGCCAGAAATAATGCAATTAGAACATATGTTCCCCTGATATCACCATTTGTTAAATGTTCAGTCGTGTGGGTGCGGGGGGTACTGTCATGGGTGTATTTCTTATAGAGCAACTCGGAAGTTGATAGAAGAACTTGGAAAAATATTTTAAGATTTTGTCTTTTCAGCCCTCAGAACAGGAGAAAATATTTGCAAATGAAGCAACTGACAAAAGATTAATCTCCAAAATATACAAGCAGCTCATGCAGCTCAATATCAAAAAAACAAACAACCCAATCCAAAAATGGTCAGAAGACCTAAATAGACATTTCTCCAAAGAAGATATACAGATTGCTAACAAACACATGAAAGGATGCTCAACATCACTAATCATTAGAGAAATGCAAATCAAAGCTACAATGAGGTATCACCTCACACCGGTCAGAATGGCCATCCTCAAAAAGTCTAGAAACAACAAATGCTGGAGAGGGTGTGGAGAAAAGGGAACCCTCTTGCACTGTTGCTGGGAATGTAAATTGATACAGCCACTATGGAGAACAGTATGGGGGTTCCTTAAAAAACTAAAACTAGAACTACCATACGGCCCAGGAATCCCACTACTGGGCATATACCCTGAGAAAACCATAATTTAAAAAGAGTCATGTACCACAATGTTCATTGCAGCTCTATTTACAATAGCCAGGACATGAAAACAACCTAAGTGTCCATCGACAGATGAATGGATAAAGAAGATGTGGCACATATATACAATGGAATATTACTCAGCCATAAGAAGAAACGAAATTGAGTTATTTGTAGTAAGGTGGATGGACCTAGAGACTGTCATACAGAGTGAGTAAGTCAGAAAGAGAAAAACAAATAGCGTATGCTAACGCATACATATGGAAACTAAAAAAAAAAAAATGGTTCTGAAGAACCTAGGGGCAGGACGGGAGTAAAGACGCCGACATAGAGAATGGACTTGAGGACATGGGGAGGGGGAAGGGTAAGCTGGGATGAAGTGAGAGAGTGGCATGGACATGTATACACTACCAAATGTAAAATAGATAGCTAGTGGGAAGCAGCCACATAGCACAGGGAGATCAGCTCGGTGCTTTGTGTCCACCTAGAGGGTTGGGATAGGGAGGGTGGGAGGGAGATGCAAGAGGGAGGGGATATGGGGATATATGTATAGGTATAGCTGATTCACTTTGTTATACAGCAGATACTAACACACCATTGAAAAGCAGCTATACTCCAATAAAGATGTTAAAAAAAATTTTGTCTTTTATGGCTAGGAAATAATGCAAACTCTTGAATTTACTATAACTGGTTGAAATGTTTTTCTAATTTAATAGTTTGGCTGAGAACTCACATTTACTGTATTCTGAGGTAAATTTACATTTGGTGACATAGCTTGGAGAACTGATCCACACACAGCAAGCTTTTCTGAATAAGTAATTAAGTATAAAACCATGAGTAAATGTGCACCTAATAAACCTAAGTATGAGTTCTGCTCGGCTACACAAGAATCTTATGTGAGTGAATCAGCAACTCGGGTCTTTAATGTCATGTTTGGATTATGCTTGGAAAACATCTGTAAAAAGTCTGTGACAATTTTAAGAATAAAAGACAATGTCAGTGTGTTTCATAGTCATGTTCATGTAGTGTTATGTAAAGAGAAAATGAAAATGTCTACAGGTGGAAAAATATGAAACACCTTTCATTTATGCTCGGTGCAAGGAGCCATGCTCTCTTGTCAACCTGAAAGCATCAGATGTTTTTCCTATAAAAAGCAATCTTGCTGTTTTTCAGGCAAGTTTTACGGAGTGCTAGATATGTGGTCATTTTCAGTTTATACGTAATTTGAAGTATTCTGGCAGTCCTCATAAGCTAACACGTACATGCCAGAATGTGTATAATCACCTGTGATTTCAAAATATATATTTAATCAGTATATAGCCACTCACTGAACAAATTAGCAGACCTGGAAGAAGTAAGTGAGCTATGCTCCTATCAGAGGGAAGAGTGTTCCAAAGAGAAGGCAGAGTAAATGCAAACCTTCTGTTATTAAGAGTATGCTCGGGGCTTCCCTGGTGGCGCAGTGGTTGCGCGTCCGCCTGCCGATGCAGGGGAACCGGGTTCGCGCCCCGGTCTGAGGGGATCCCACGTGCCGCGGAGCGGCTGGGCCCGTGGGCCATGGCCGCTGGGCCTGCGCGTCCGGAGCCTGTGCTCCGCGACGGGGAAAAAAAAAAAAAAAAAAAAAAAAAAAAAGAGTATGCTCGGCTTGTTCTCAGGAGCAGGCCCAGAAGTCGGTGTGCCCAGAGGTCAGGAGGAAGTTGAAGCGGGGGGGAACAGATCATGTAGACCCTTACAGACCAATGTAAGGGTTTGAGATTGTAATCTAAATGGAATGGGAAGTCACTGGAGGAGCTTGAGCTAAAGAGTGAAATGATCTAACACTTTTATAGAACCACTCTGGTTATATACATATACAAACTGACAGCAGCTCATATTTCTCTATTTAGTGCTGTCTCAGAGGACCTGCAGGTGCCCGCAGCCCCAGACCTGAGAATGTGTTACTGATCAGAGGACCCCAGTGGGCAGGCCTGACACAGGTCTGGCACCGGGAACTGTTCTTTCTCAGCACAGACTATGGCTCTTGATGAGGGTGGTCCAGTCCTCTTAGGACAGACATTCTCTTTGGGGAAGGTTTCACCCCCAAAAGGGAGAAAATTTGATCATGTGGGGTGAAAAAAATTGTACTTTTATATGTGCAAAGCACAGAGTATCTGTGCTTTGAGGAGTACCATTGGGATAAAAGTGTCTAAAAGGCTGCTTGGGGCTGGCAATAACAAATAAAAAAATGAGAATCACTGCTCTTCGGAAGACTTCAGAATTCTGTCGAGGCATTTGGTTGTTGTAATTACCGAAGTAGCGTTGCTGCCAGCACTTCGTGGGTAGAAACCTGAGATGCTGTATGTCCTGCAATCCTTAGAGTGGTTCTCCAAAATGAAAAAATTTCAAATATCCCATTGAGAACTCATGTGGTCAAACAAATATAGTTATTTGAGCTTAGAGACTAGTTGTTTTCCATAGTAATTCTTACTATGCAACTGCCTTGTGAAAGGAGGTAAGAATGTAATTTATTTTGCTCAGATCACATCACAGACAAAGGTGTCATGTTTTGTATTGGAATCAATGATACCTGTAACAGTCTACATCCTTGGCTGTCATATTCCCAGTGATTCTACATATAGATGCAAACATCTGACTGCTTCTTTATGTCAATATATGCCCAAACATTATTTGTTGAAACACAAATAATTTTAGTATAATTCATCTTGCTTTCAATTTGCCAGTTTTGTGTGTGTGTGTGTGGTGTGTGTATATATATAATTATATGATAGCTTATTACATATTTATTTTATTTTCAGGAAAATGAAGACAGTGTAATAGAAAGGGTGTGCTGAACTGGAAGGAAGAAACAGAGAACAGGGAAGACATGTCTAAATTTTTCAAATTGTAGAAATTAAATGATTGAAAATCTAGCACTATTAGATAGAAATTTGGCAGTGAATAATTAACAGTATTTAAAAGCTAATATAATAAGGAAGAGTAAAAAGTGTTTGCTTTCTAACTGCTAACTGCTAGTTGCTAACTAGTATATATATATATATATATATATATATATACACACACACACACATATGTACACTTTACTCAGTAAATGCTCATTCTGGACCAGGCCCTGTTGTAAATATTTAATTTATTTTCATTTATTTAAAATATTCAGTAAACCCAGGCAGATTTTCCCATTTTACAGATGAAGACTACAAGGCACAGAGAGGTTAGGTAACATAATCCAAAGATACGTGGCTAAGAAGTGGTAGAGATGGGATGCAAAAAGAGAACCCTTGGTTAAGGTTCAATCGTTGTCATTTGGCTGGCATTAGGCTTCCTTAGTCTCTGAATGGTTGTTGCTTTTTATTGACTATTCAGGAGCACACTATATCAGGCTGACCAGTTGCATAAGTCATGATTAATTGTCTGCCTGTCTGATCGACATCTTATTTGTTTGGCTGCTTGTTTTGAATTTAAGATAAAGTTGCTAACTTTTGTTTCTTGAATAAGTGAAGATCTTGTCTAATAGGATGGATCTGATCACTTATTAAAGTTGTTCTTAATGAATCTTGCTTGTCCAATGTGCTGATACTTTTCAGATATTTCTCCAGAGCTAGAGAATCCCAGAAAAGTTCTAATGTCACAGATGGTGAAATGGTTACTGACTGAAAAAAAAGTATTGATTACTGAGGCAAGACAGCTTATGAGTGTGTCTAGCTTCTGAACTGCAAATTTAGCTGTAGTCTTTGGTGTCAACTGGCTAATAATTATAGCAAACTCAACAAATATATATATATATAGAGAGAGAGAGAGAGAGAGAGAGAGAGAGAGCTTTCAAAGTGCTTTTAAAGTTTTATAAACTAGAAATATTCTTACACAATAAATGTGAATAATTTACTATTTTATTAGATAGATTTTTAGTCTATTTTAACCAGAGGTTTTTTTTTTTTCCTTTTTTGTAATCAGCAAATATTTTTAATGAATGACAGATGGACTGATGCCCTGGCAGAGGGTTAGTTAAATAAATTAGAACATAATCACCAAATAGAATCCTAGAGCAAATAAAGCAATGTTTATGAAGGGTCCCTTTTTAAAAATAATGTCAGAAAAGCTCATATATAATGCTGTGCAAAAAAGCGGGATGTAAAGATTTTTATTCAGTGTAATCTCCTCTATATAAATGTAATACACGCCTATGCATAGTATTGTAGTAAGCTGCATACGCATAAGATGCAAATACCGGAAGGGAATATATGTAGACATTAACAGTGGTTGGAACTGTTAAGAATTTTTTATTTGCTTCTTCATATCTTTAGACTTTATACAGTGAGTATAGTAAATATTCTATTAGAAAAAGGAAATTAAATGTTTTTCAGATATTTCTACATATGTATTTTTATGTGACCTCTCATAAGATAAGAAAATTATTATCCTGTTGAGGTTCTGAAAAGACTATGGAGATCTGTGATGCCAAAAATTCAAACAGTTCTGCTTCTAAAATCTAATACAAGGCACTGAAATACTGTTCCTTATTATTTTAACTATTAAAAATAAAATTGATATTCTACTGATCCAGATCCCATAGTTCTAGAAATAATTAATACAGTTAAAACTGCATTTTGTGTCACCATAAAACGTGCATTGTGCTAATAACATAGAATTCACATGTCAGAACATACGTATTAGAAGACCACATAAGATAACTGATCAAGATTGTGACTCCAATTTTAAAATATTCTACTTTGTTTTAACACTCACTAGCACCTGCCTATTAATACCCTAAGGTTGATGATAGGCTTAGTTTTCACAGATGACATTTCTATAGGGAACAGGAGGTCCAGCAATAATTTCATTTATTCCATTCTACTTAGAATGAATGATATCTAAGTTACTAAATCATGTTCCTATCAACAATATTAAAAATGAATAATGAATAGAAACATGGCACTTTACTTATGTATCTGCCTTATTATATAGTTTCCTTATTTATAAGAATTATTTATATAAAATAGATATATATAAAATATAGAAAGTATATATAGAACTTTACATTATTTCATTTAATTCATTTGATTCTTTAAAAGACCTCTATAATAGCTAGTACATATATCGAGTGTTTAAGTGATTGCTAAAGTTTACTTAGTTTACTTGCGCTTTCTGCCAAAGTTTTTTCATGTTACTGCATTTTTTTTCTGTGAATAGGAAGCTCAAAGGGTGAGAGCCTGTTAATTGGACATATACACATCTCTAGCTCCTCCTGACACACATACTATTCACTCTTTTCTGATGTGAAAATTTCTCTTATGTGCAAGGTCTCTTTCAAAATCTTCAATTAAAAAGAAAATTCTAGGTCCTCAACCAAAACATAGATCTTATTGCCATCTAACTTCTCTGGATTTGCTTCCTCAAATATTCCCAATTCTCTGGTCTCTTCCTGTGGTACTAAAAGACATCTGAATTCTCAGGGTCATCATTCATTGCCCTGTCATTTCATTCCCCTGAAAAATCCTAAAGCATTCAGTCTTGCCCAAGCTGCAGGAATTTTTTTTTCCTATTGACTTATGTTTCTATTATAACCATGGCAGCTTCTTCAGAGTTCCTCTACTTTATCCAGATGTTCAGGTCTTAGTGACCTGCCTACTAAACTAAAATTAATTATCTACCCCTTCAAAGCTGACTTTAGTGTTTTCCTTCTCTTTCTTGTTAATTATGTAACATCTTGTCAGACACATCAAATGCCTGTTAAAAAGGTAGTCTCTTTATAGTAAGACTGCACTTGAGCATGGCCCCCTTATATTAGTCCATTCCTTTCCTATCACTTCTCCTCCTACTTCTGCCATTTGTGATGGAAGTCTTAGCCGGTTAATGCATACCTGTCACTTTCCTTAGTTAGACCTATTCCATCAGAAGTTTCAATCCTTCCCAAGACTTTAACTACATTCTCTTCTCTGAAAAGTCCCAGATTTCTTTTTCTAGTCCTCATCTCTATTTAATATCAAGCTAACGGATTTTTTAGAACCCAAATATGCTAATTTTTAATTTTTTCTCCAATTCTCCCCAAATTTCTCTTCCACGACAAGTGGCTTTAGGCTAATTGAATAGTGATTGCATTATATTCTACAAGAAAAAGAGGCAATGTTTCTTTATTTTCTCTGTAAGGTTTGTGGATTTTAAAATACCTTTCTATTGACCTACTAAAAACTCTTCTCACCTCCCTCTCTGCCTTTGTTCCCCTTTTCTCACAAACATTGCCCTCTCATCCATCATTTCCTTAGTTAAAATATTTTCTGTTCTTTTAATTGTTTTCTAATTATCTACAGACACAAATTTCGTAGATTTTCCACGTTTACCAACAGTTCACTTCAACCTTTCTGGTTCCTCTCACCTCTTAACACTGACGTGTCCAATCGCCCAATCCCGTACTGTTTCATTGCAGGCAGGTAAAACTATCCTCTATGATTCTTGGATACTTCCATTTAATCCTTTGACAGTCAAGTCCACTAGAAAACCTTAAGTCAATTTAAATAATATTCCCCAATAATAAGACTGTTTTGCCCTTTATCTTCTATTGGAAGAGAGAAAGAAAGAGAGAGAGAAAGAGAGAGAAGAAGAGAAGATATAATTTGTACCTGTCTTTTAATCATAACTGCTATTATGGATCATTTTATCCAACATTTCAGTGTTACTATAAAATTTCAAATGGCTTTAGATAGCGAAATAGTTGAGAAATCCTGTTTGAGAAATTCTTCATAGACTAAAATTTCCAACTGTGTTAGGAACTCGTTGAATTGTTAAACAAAATGATTTTTAGCTCTGAAAGTGAGAATGACTCAGTTCTTTTGAAGATTTGACATTCTAATAAATTTTGAATGAAGTTCATTTAAATGCAACTCTTTGTGATAACTAAAACAACTAATTCCATTGTAAGACCTATAAAGGAAATTTCTCTCTTTAGATAAAAGTTTAGTGCAACAATTCATTGCCTTAGAATGGTACTATGTGTGTTGGTATAATGAACTGAAGACCAAAATCTCTTATTTTTATATTCATTAATTGCTTAATTTTTATTCAAGTTTGCCATAGGCAGAGTTACAATTGCTATCTAGAAACACCAAATTCCTATTCATTTTTCTTTTAATAGTCATATGTAGTCACATAGAACATTAGCTGTGGGCTATATTAAAATATTTTTCCAAATAATTTTAATTTGTCAAACTGTTAATTTTGTTATAATTCCATTTTCTCAAAGCATCAGTGGGGTTTACTTTGCACATTACAGTTTATAAAGGGCTATTCTCATAGGTCATCAATTCTTCAATGTAATAACCTTGTGGATATGTGTCATTATTATCATCTCCATTTCCAGATAAGTATACTAAAGGGTAAACATTAAAATAACTTGTCTACAATCACACACTGTATTTGCCTATAGTAAATAATTGAGTTTGACCTTAAACTCATGTCCTATAACTTTTGATTTCATGTTCTTTTCTCTAAAACTCAATGCTGAAGATACATGTGACTACACTGCGTGATAACTGATAAAGCATAGTAGGAAGCTACAGAAGTTATGTGTCTTAGAGACTTCAGAGAGACACGGCTTGATTCCAAAAGTGGAATTATCAGAGGAGTAAAAATCACACAGAAAGGGCTATTTAAAAAATAAAATTAAGTCTCTTCTTGGAAATAAGAAAAATATCCTGAGAATCAGAACATTATTACAGAAGGTCTATGATCTTACTTCTTAACGCCTACCCTTTAAAAATCAGCCCATCTTCCCAGGCCCTGACAGGGAAATACAGTATTTGTAGCAGACACCGTGATAGCAAACACTCATCAGCCAGGGCATCCTCTCACCAGGAAAGGTTTCAGTGAGATGAATGCTTCTATGTCTTGACTATGGTAAATAAAGTTGCAATGAACAGGGAAGTGCATGTATCTTTTCAAGTTAGTGTTCTCATTTCCTTCAGATAAATACCCAGAAGTGGAATTCCTGTCATATGGGAGTTCTATTTGTAATTTTTGGAGGAGCCTCCTCCTGTCTTTATAGTAGCTGCACCAATTTACATTTCCACCAACAGCTCACAAGGGTTGCATTTTCTCCACGTCTTTGCCAACACTTATTTCTTGTCATTTTGATAATAGCCATTCTAACAGGTTGTGAGGTGATAACTCATTGTTTTGATTTGCATTTCATTGATAATTAGTGATGTTGAGTATCTTTTCATGTGTCTGTTGGCCATCTGTATGTCTTTTTTGGAAAAACGTCTCAAGATACAATACCCATTTTTAATCACATATTTGTTTTTGCTATTGAGTTTTGTGAATTCTTTACATATTTTGGATATTAACTCCTTATCAGATTTCTGATTTGCAAATATTTTCTCCCATTTGGTAAGTTGCCTTTTCATTTTGTTGATGGTTTCCTTTGTTGTGCAAAAAACTTAGTTTGATATTATCTCACTTGTTTATTTTTGCTTTTGTTCCCTTTGCTTTTGGTGTCAGATCCAAAAAAATCATCAAGACCTATCTCAAGGAACTTACCGCATATGTTTTCATCTCGAGGTTTTATGGTTTTAGGCCATATGTTCAAGTGTTTAATCTATCTGGGGTTAGTTTTTGTGTGTGGTATTAAGATAGTGGTCCAGTTTCTTTTCTTTTCGTTCTTCCTGTCCTTTTTTTGGCATGTGGCTGTGCAGTTTTCCCAACACCTTTTGTTGGAGAGACTGTCCTTTCCCCATTATATATTCTTGGCTCCTTTGTCCTAAATAAATTGACCATATATGCATGAGCAGAATTATTTAAATGCTCTTAGCCAGTTCCCATTTGCTATTAGTCGAACCATAGGAAACTGTTGATATTCAATTCCATTTTAAAACTCAATTTCCTGTAGTCTAAGCTAATTCATTTGAAGATACGTGGTCAGTAATCTCAAAAAGTCAGTTTATGAGCATATGTATCCCCTTAACTTATGGAATATACATATTTAATAAATCTATGGAATATATACATGTTATATAGTATATGTAGGAACACATGCACACACACACACATATATAAAATGTAGATATAAATATCTAAAAGGACAAAAATAAATGAATGACAACATTCACATGTATTTTTTGAGCATGGAATTTATATACACACATATGCTTTACTGATTCTGCATTTTTAGGATGTTTTTGATCTTCATATTTTCTGTTTATGTGCATCCCTAATCCTGGGTTGTCGATGTTAGAAGGTGAGGACTGTACTTAATATACTCATAGTTTATTGCTCTCTAAAGGTAATGGTGATGAAATTTGGACCTATTTCTGATGAGGTATTGAAATGGAGCAGGACCCTATGGTCCTCCCCCACCCACCCCCATGTCCTCCGCCTGCCTTTTGTCTGTGGAAAAACTTTAGCCAAAGAATAAGTTTAATCAGAGAAGTGAGAAAATGCAGAAGCAAAGAAAAGCAGTCAATCAGGACAAAACAATAATAGTCAGTAAGCAAAGTCAAGGACCTTTAGTTCTTTTTCAAGGGCTATAGATAATATTCTGAGCCATATCCTGTGAGCTGTCTTATAGATACTGAAAGCCCCACCAGTTGGAAGAAGTTAGCTACGTGATGGCCAGGCTGCAGCCATGACATAAGCTGCCACAATTCCAACAGTTTGCCTCAAAGAAATGGAAACATACCGAGCCTGGAACTGAAGACTAACTACCTAAAACAATCAAGACGACGCTGGTCAGACCACCACATGATCAGTTTCAGATGACTGTCAGAGCTGACTGTGCTGTTTCTGCCTGTAGTCTCTTCCCTCTGTCTATGAAAGCTCTTACCCACTGATTGTCAGTAGGGGGGAGTCGGCCTCTGGACAGGAGTCCGCCCTCCCCACCCTCCACCCCCGCTCCCCCCTCCTGGGTTGCCGGAATCCAAAATAAAGCAAACTTTCCTTTCCACCAACCTTTCTTCTTTATTGGCCTTTGAGCGGTGAGCAGCCAGACCCCACTTTCGGTTACAGTATCAGCCTGCCCAAATATAGCTCTGAAAATCAGGAAAGTAATTTGACTGTCTATAAATTTTTAAAAGGTAAAATCTTTAAAAGGTTATGTTTAATTATACATTTATAGCTATAAAGATTTCAGTTGCTATTAAAATTGGGGAAAGTG
The DNA here is from genome assembly GCF_002837175.3 of Physeter macrocephalus. Classification (NCBI taxonomy): domain Eukaryota; kingdom Metazoa; phylum Chordata; class Mammalia; order Artiodactyla; family Physeteridae; genus Physeter; species Physeter macrocephalus. Next base: position 128,482,326 of record NC_041214.2, read on the forward strand.
TAAGTCCTAAATATATAGTTTTATCTCAAAGAAAGAAAATTTTGATAATGGAATTCTCACAAAATTTATTTTTTTGGAGAGTGTGTTTCCCCCCGTGAATAGCAGAAACACTCATATGAATATTTCTATTCTTAACAAAAGCATCTATTAATCATAAATGCATTTGGTTTGGCTAGGAGAGAGGTAAATCACAATAACAGAAACAATAGTCATGCACCTTGAATGGTGATTTTAAACATGCTCACGTTGTCACATCTGAGATTTACAATAGCCCTGTCGGACAGGTAGGAATGCATATTATCCCTCTTCAATGACTGATACATAGTGTCAGGAAATGCTATAGTCTGCTAGCATTTATTTCATAGCTGTTATTGTAGAAAGACATTACTACATGTCTACTCTTTATTTATTAACTTATATTCTCCAATCTAAAACTACTACTCTACTATATGGCCTATCTTTGAATGTAAAGGTAGTAGGGAAGGGAGATGAGCAAATGGAAAATAGAAGAGGGTACTGGACTTTGTGTTGTAGGCCACTGAGAAAGAATGAAAATCATTAGGAAGGGAAAAAGCAATACTAGGTTTGTGTTTAGGAAGATCAGTTTAGTAGCCATTGGAAAATACAGTGATCAGAAATATATTGGTGTCAATGATCCTTAAAGAGACTGTTAATAGTGTCCAAAAAGAAAAAAATGGAAGCCTTCACTACAGGGGAGAGAAAGAAATATCAAGATTCTGATAATGATTGTGAAGTAGATTGGATGCCTAACATGATTAGGATAATCGTATGATTTATCATCCACACCACAACACCTTTAAGAGTGAAAGAAATTTCTCTTAATAATGGAGATGAAATGGCAGGTATACATTGAAACTGTCCCAAGCAAACAGGGATGAAATGTCATTCAAGACATGCTGGAAAGAAGAATCAAAGAAACCTTTGAGAATTTCAATGAAGTGGATGGAGATAAAATTTCTAAAGACAGGGAACTCAAGGGAAGTTAGTTGCAAGAACATTTAATGAGTTCTGTTTTCTGGTCCCATGCATTAAAATAAAAATATAAAGAAGTCAATTTGAAATTAGGTCTATACATATCTCTGGAGCTAGATAAATGCTAGAAACAGACATCAGAGTTCCTGGCCTACTGGGAAGGTTTGCAAGCTTTGAAGTAAATGACATCATCAGGAAAAAGGGTAGAGACGGAAGAAATGAAGGGTCTAATATATAAAGAGCTGGGGAGGGTAGGGATTCACAAAAGTCAAAAAAGGAGAGAATTTGAAGACACTCAGAGAGGTAAATAGTGTCAAGTGTTGGAGAGTGTTGATACAGAACGGGTACTAAAAATGGGCCACTGCATTTGTCATTTAGTTGGTCAATAGTGACCTTTGTAAGAGCAGCTTCAGTGGAATGACATGGAAGCCAGATTTTAGCAGGATGACAACAGATGGAGGAGTTGAATAATACCCACTAGATATAATAATAACCTAACATTTAGTTTTTGCTATGTGCTCATTTTTACTGTAAGTACTTTACATAGGTAGTCTCATATAATCTTCATACCGTCCTGATGAAGTCATTGTTTAAAATCACTGCTTATAGCAAATTCCCCGGCGGTCCAGTGGTTAGGACTCTGTGCTTTCACTGCCAAGGGCCTGGGTTCAATCCCTGGTCTGGAAACTAATCCTGCCAGCCACACTGTGTGGCAAAAAAAAAAAAAATCAAGCCACACAGACCATTTTAGAGTCTATTCTTTTAACCCCTGAGTGTTGGCTATTTTCTCATCCATTAAGAGTAACCAACACATAGCGGTTAAGAGACTGGGCTCAAAATTCCCACTATTCCTTTGAGTTGTTAAAGAGTGATGGTCTCCTTAAAGAAGTGATTATCAAAATTCACGTACCCCCATCTCCCATGCACCCCTCAAAGTAGAAAAACTGTAGTGTTCTGCACCAGCATTCCTCAATTTGTAATTTACTCTATCAGATAGGCTTAATGGCATTGGGGAGACTTGATATATGGGACAAGTATGGAAGACAAGCCCAACATGGCAGTGACTTCTGTACAGAGAAGGAGGTCTTGAGTAATTTGTCATAGGTAGACACTGAAAGGGTAGGCAAGAGAAAGAGTCCATTTGGAAGAGTGGAGCAGATTATGTTTCAAAGGGAAAGGGAGAGGCTTTTTCAGATTTCACTTGGTTAGGCCTGATGCTGACAGCTGTTCATGATTTGTGTCCTTGAGCAAGTCATTTAATTTTTCAGTCTCAATTTTCTTGTTTGTAAAATGAGAAGTTTGGGTTAAGTGATCTCTAGTGTTTCTTCTAGTTGTAATAGTTTTAAATATTTGCTTAGGCTTTTCATTATTTTGTTTGATGATATACTGTCTGTGTCTGTTAAAAAAACAATTGTTGTTGGGACTTCCCTGGTGGCACAGTGGTTAAGAATCCACCTGCCAATGCAGGGAACATAGGTTCGAGCCCTGCTCTGGGAAGATCGCACATGCTGCAGAGCAACTAAGCCCATGCACCACAACTATCGAGCCTGTGCTCTAGAGCCCCCGCAAGCCACAGCTACTGAAGCCCTCGCACCTAGAGCCCGTGCTCCGCAACAAGAGAACGCAACGAAGAGTAGCCCCCGCTCGCCTCAACTAGAGAAAGCCCACACGCAGCAACGAAGACCCAACACAACCAAAAATAAATAAATAAATAAAATTCTTAAAAAAAAAAAAGGTTGTTTTATTGCCTTCGGATGAAACCACATGAAAATATGAATTCAGTAGTGTAATGGGTCCTAGCTTTGAGGTTTCACATGAGATGTTTTCTTTAGTTATGCTGTAGAAGTATATTTTTTATATCCAGTAACCAGAAATGTCATTAATACATTGTCTGTTGTAAAATAGTGCCACTCACTTTTGGAATATCTTTCTCCATGAAGTTAAAACCCATTCTAATAATCTCATGCATTAAGCCTATATGTCATTCCTATCATTCATGCTTTAATGTCTTTCTCTTGAAGTGCTGAAGAGGGAAATTTACGACAGCAACAGAGTCATCTGACCTTGTAATTACATGGCTTATAGCATTCTCTCCAAAACTGGTAATTATTTCTTACAAAAAGTAACTTGTTCTTCAGGCTTTATTCTTTTGGTAAAACTCTGATACACAGAATGTTTTCTTTGACCAAGAAGATCTGTTTGTCCAACCGATTACGGCAAAATCTTCGGGGTGTAGGTTAAGGTTACCCATTTCCATTGTTGGCAGGTCTGTGGCAGATGGTTTGGACATTCATTCTGGGATTGCTTCTCTGACACCTTCTCAGAGGATCAATTCGTTGAGTGATAGATGAGAAATGGACCACTCCCTTTGGCTTCTCTTTGTTTTTCCTCTTTAAAGGGGAATTCTGAACAAAAGAAATCTGGGCTTCTGGTCTAGTGTTCTTTCCTGCTTCATAGTGATTCAGCCTTCAAATAAGAGGTAACGCATCTTCATATATGGACACGCCAATTGGGGAGTCTTAGAAATTTGGACACAGATTAAGGCAAAAAATGATACTTGTGGGTTTGCCTTTTGGAAGCTATAGTTTTGTTTTACTATTGATTTCTCTTTGATCTTGTCATGACAATTTTTTTTGAACCCAAACGGAAGCCTCTATTTGCAAGTACGATAGTTAAGAATTCAAAAACATTGCAGTTCTTACTAAGTGATTCTCACTTGCATCATGTGGCCATATGATATATCTCTCTGTTCTGCTTATCTCCTAGCGTTAACATCAACAATAAAACCCATTTATCAAAAGTGTATACCTGAAATTAATTTGGAAGAGTACTGTATACTGTTCATATATATAAGTATCTCTGCATATTATACTGAAGATTTCAGTTCTTTGCATTCCGAGATGGAGTTCTAGTGGTGGAATGCTATATGGGGGTGAGGATGGGGAAGTGGGAGGTTTGGGAGAGTTTTTGAATGAAAACAGTTATACCATTGCCAAAAAATATTATTCTTCACTTTACAATTAGACTAGGAGCCACCAGCTATTGAAATTGTCATGGCTTGTACTATGTATTAGACTGAAAAATAAATTCAACCTTAATATGATAATAATATTAAATGTGTATAGAGTTTTGGGTCCTATATGAGTACAACCGTAGGACCTGTCTTATGATCTGTTGCTGTTATTTTTAATGATTCATTAAAAACTTTGCTATTTTGTTAGAGCAGTGCTTTGGGGTGTGCTTGAAACTTCCTTCCTCCTTCTCCATCTTTGAAAGTGTTCTGTTTCAGATCTTCACAACACAGCCATCTATCCAGAATGCTAGCATCCATTCCCTGCACCACCTAAACTAAAAGTATTGCTTTGCGAGTGGGGCAAATATGTACTGAAAATTGGCTGCCAGTCCTACTGCATATTCTTTTGTAGTTTGATTTCCTACACTCTCACTGTCTTCTCTCCCTTTAGGCTTCCAACACCTCCTTCCACCGTTCTTCCTGTCCCAGGCATGCACGTACCAATATATGCACGCTCCTACTTCACATTCTGAAATATGAAAAATCATCTGTAGGAATCATTTTCATCTTACCATTGCCAAATCTACCAAACTATATTCATATTATATCCATATTCTCTGCCTTCCATCTTAGTGCAAAAGCACCCCTATTTTTATTAAAAGCTACTTTTGCTCTGCATCTAATCATGTCTTACCTTAATGAATTTTTTTTTCCTGCAGTCATTTTTTTCTGCCACTAATATCTGTCTTTCAAAAGGATCATTCTAGTCATGCTCTACTAAGATCCTCCATCTTAAAAAAAGATTCTCTCTTAGAATATCTCCCTCCATGCTCTCCTTTTCAACAAAAATTCTTAGGAGTTGTTTATGCTTCCTCTGCCCCTTCCTCACTACACTCTCTCCTCGTCATATTCAGATAGGCACCCACAGTAAGCGTTCCGTTGAAATTGATCTTACTAAAAACATCAGCTATCTATATATTGCCAAGTACAGTAGTCACTTCTCTCCTTACTAGGGCTTCTTAGCATCATTTGACAGTTCTTCACTCTTTAAAGACCCACATCTCTTGGCTTAAAGACCCACATCTCTTGGCTTCTGTCACACCACACACACCTAGCTCTCCTCATACCTTGTTAGCTTCTCTCAGTCTCATTTTCATATTTCTTCTCCTTTTCCTTGTCTCTAAATGGGTGCCCCCTTGGCTTGGAGTGTGCTTACAATCATTCTCTAAATGATCTCTTATAGTCACTTGCTTATAAATATTATGTTTCTGTAACTCACAATTTTATATCTCTAGCTCTGGACTTCCTTTCTTCCTCTCTCCCTCCCTTCCTTCCTTCCTTCCCTCCCTCCCTCCTTCCTTCCTTCTTTCCTTCCTTCCTTCCCTCCTTCCCTCCTTCCTGCCTTCCTGCCTTCTTTCCTTTTTTGTTTGGAGCTCCATAATGTTGTATCCAACTATATACCAGACATCGCCAACTGAATATAAGGTAGGCATCACAAGCACTATATGGCCAAAATAAAATATTTGATTCTCCCACCACTTCATCTCAACCTGGTCCTCCCTCTGTCTTCCCCATCCCGGTATTCACACATCCATTCATCCGGTAGCTTAAGATAAAGCTCTTGGGGCTTCCCTGGTGGCGCAGTTGTTGAGAGTCCGCCTGCCGATGCAGGGGACACGGGTTCGTGCCCCGGTCCGGGAAGATCCCACATGCCGCGGAGCGGCTGGGCCCGTGAGCCATGGCCGCTGAGCCTGCGCGACCGGAACCTGTGCTGCGCAACAGGAGAGGCCACAACAGTGAGAGGCCCGCGTACCGAAAAAAAAAAAAAGCTATTGGATTTATCCTTGATACTTACTCTGTCCCATCCAATCTAGCAGCAGATTTGTTTGATTCTATCTCCCCAATATATCTTACATTAATCTACCTCCCTCCATCTCTACTATTACCATCCTAATCCATGCTTGGATTCTTATACTCCATTTCTCACACAGAAACAAAAGTGATTCTAAAAAACCCTAAATAAAATTACATCACTCCCCTACCTAAAACTGTCCAATAACATCCTGTTTCACTCAGATGAAAATCCCAACTCCTTTTTTGGCCTCAGGACCCTTTCTAACCTGGCCCATACCTATACCTCCAAACCCAGCTTCCGCAACCATCCTTCAGACACAAGAGAGACATAGAACCCTCGCATGTGACAAGTCTGATCCAGGGCCTTTACGCTTGCTGTTCCCTCTGTCCAGGATGCTCTTCTCACAAAATGGATCATGGATGCATCTACTTAGATCTTCAGAGTTCACCTCCAAACTTGCCTTTTTAAAGTGATTTTGGCTTATTTTGGCTAATATCGCCTCACTTATTTTCATGTGACTCTGTCTTGTTTTCTTTTTGGGTCTTATTAATATTGGAAATCAGATTGTGTATTTTTGTGTTTCCTTATTTATTTTCTATATCCTTTAACCTCGATTCCATGTTCGTAGCTCCATTTCCCATCATGAGAATCCTGGTTCCCAGCCATACTAATATAGGCATTTATTTGTTCTACCCTGCAATACACACAAAACAACTACTACTAACAACAACAATCCTACCAAGTACAGTTCAAATTTTCTTTGCACTTTTTGTCCTTAGAATCTATGCTGCTAAAGGTGTCAAGTCAAATTTTGTGTACATAAGTTTGGCAGAAGTTTTTTCCCTGTGGTTATATTATGTATTTGACATATAGTTATGTTCATTTGTTGATATTGCCATTCAAATTCAAGGTTAGTTTTTCATTCTTTTTTATTGAATACAGTTTCTGATAGGACAAAACATTTACATAATAAAAAGTCAAAAGTTATGCTCAAAGAAATCTTGCTCCTATCCAAATTTTAATAGATTGGAAACCATACTCAGTATACAATTATGAATCTTTCATTTAAGTATTTTATTTACAAACTATCAATTCTCCTATTATTGGACTTTTAGGAAGTTTCTTGGTTTTTTCCTTTTTAAAATTATGCTAGCATTAACAAATATGGATTTTTTTAAATTCTGAAATATTTCTCTGACCTTTTGTTTTAATTGTGACACAGAATATATTACCATTATGAGGTTTTGCTACTTATTATTACTCTGTATCAGATATCTTCAATTATAGTTAGTATATTAGAATTAGTCCAGATGTAGGGGAGTATTAGTTATTCCAGACATTAGGGTTTCTCTCCATATATGCACATAGCATGAAGCAGATAATAAGGTCAAAGATCTGGACTTAGATCCCTGTTTTCCCCTGTATTACCTGTGCGTATGGATAGCATTTAGCTGAGTCTAAAGTGGACTTAATAGTACTTGCCTTGTGGAGTTCACTACAGAGGTGTTCTTCTGACCAGGGTGAGATTTCCTGAAGTGGCCCATATTCTAATTTATTCATGGTTCTTTGGGGAAGATTTTTTTCAAACTCACAATCTTGGAAGATAATCTCTTTTCTCTCTGTTACGGAGTCGTCTTGCCGGAGTGAAGATGTTCCAGCAGACATATTCCCCTCTTCACCTGCCTCTCTCACACCTCTCCCCAGGGAAGTTGACTAGGGGAGGTGGGAGAGAGAGGGAGAGAGACACCCACCCACTAGAGTCCCTGGCTCTATCTCTCTTGACAGTTCTCTCTATCCCTGTTTAGTTATTGAACATTAGACTTCTCATTTAAGTAGTTGGATCAATATTGTACATTCCCCTTTGAAAGAGTTTACATTCTAAATTTGCTTGAAACTTATCCATGTGTTACGTGGATAGGTATAGCATAAGGCAGAATAGCACAAGGGCTGTAGCAGAAGTATCAAATATTCTAAGAAAAGGAGACAGGCTTCCCCGGTGGCGCAGTGGTTGAGAGTCTGCCTGCCGATGCAGGGGCCGAGGGTTCGTGCCCCGGTCCAGGAGGCTCCCACATGCCGCAGAGCGGCTGGGCCCGTGAGCCATGGCCGCTGAGTCTGCGCGTCCGGAGCCTGTGCTCCGCAACGGGAGAGGCCACAGCAGTGGGAGGCCCGCATACCACAAAAAAAAAAAAAAAGGAGAGAAGATCGTAATTTCAGTAGGAAGGATTTGTCAAAAGATGACACTAACAATGGTCTTTCAAAGGCTTAACAAAGAAATGAGCTTGTGAATACTCCATTCAATTTAACAAATATGTGTCAGGCACTTCCAATATGCCTTTATCACGTGAGATACTGCTGAGCATACAGATATTAGGAGAACACAGCTACTGCTTGAAAGGAACTCATAGGCTCTCCAGATGACGGGTCGCAAAGACTCTTCTTTGGCATCATCTCTCAAAGCCATTATGCTACCCTAATTTATCTTACACACTGCAACCTGAATAATATTGCTAATGCAAAGTTTTGAACATTTGGTTCCTGTACTCTAAAACCTTTAATGGTTTTCCATTCTCTAGATGGAGTCTAGAATGAGTGTTTTTATTGCTCACCCTTGTAATTTTTTTAATTTGAGCACTTCTCATTGCATATTTTAAAATTCGTTTATAAAGCACATAAATGTGTCACTGTGCTGACGGGCATCACAAAATGTACAAAAATAAATAATGGGAAATAAGCAATAATGAGATCAACATGCAATAAGCCATATAAAAATATCTTGCTAAGCACAATAGCATTTTACTATCATTAGCTAACATTTGAAGGCAATATACATATATACACACACATGCACACAGGTAAAGTCATAATTTAAATAGCAGCCTGAACACGACTTCTTTTGATTTTTAAATAGCCATTGTTTATATCCAGTATGTGATTGATGAAGACCTCAGTCTCACAGTATTAATAATTGCTGCTTCTATTGTCTCCACTGCCATTTTCTGCTTTACTTATACTCGCATTACTTGCATTATTATCAATCCATAGTTTCTCTGCCTGGATCTTTTCATGTACTTGCTCATCTCATGAGGTCTAATTTAGTTAAAACTAAATATGTTAAACCCAAACTTCCTTCCTTAGGTACGTCTAAACTATCAAATCATTCACAAAGTGCTGAAAGCAGATAGATGAAGGAGGCTTCCACTTGTCACTCCATCTACATTGCAAAATTACTACCCTGCTCTTTTCAGGGAGCTGTGCCTTATGTACCACAAGTGACCATTCTGATAGATGGCTGGCTGAAGAAGTCAGTGTAAATCTGTGCAATAAATAAGAATAAAGCCTAAGTTTTCCTTGTCTTTTTGGTACAAAATAAGAATAAAATAGGTCTATTATTATTTTTTCACACCCAAAACATCACCTTTCACACTCTGTAAGGTGTGCGTACTCTACTGTGCCAGGGAATTAAGCCCCAAATCCTTTATCTGGCTTCAAACTTCTCTGTGACCTGACTCTAATCTATTCATCTTAGTACAGGCAGTACTTATTTGGAAGCGCCGCTCCCCATCTCCCACCTGGGCCACCCTCTCCTGCATCTGTGCTTTGATCCATGTTATACCTCTACTTGAATGCCATGTCAGCTGTAACGTGAGAGCAATGAGCATCTCTTAGTCATCTTTCATTGCCTCACATCTAGCACAATAACTGTCAAAGAGTACAGGTCTAGCTGAGAACTCATTCTTGATCTTCCTGTATTAGTTGATAGTAAGATCTCCCTAATTTCAAATTAGTGAGATTTTTACCCTCGCATCCTCTAGTCCTTTTTCCCTTCATGAACAGAGCAGCCTCAATATTACTAGTATATCTGTAAAATTTATGTTCCGTTCTCTTCCCTGCATCTTAAATTCTGCATTACACATTCAATGAGTTTGTATAAAATAGAAATTATTTAGATAAATGAATTAATAAATGAATAAACGTCTCTGGAATTCCATATATACGGACATTTTCTTTCCTATGTATTTTTTAGTGTAAATCGCACATTCTGGTGTGCTGTGTTTATTTCTAATTAAAACATCCTTAGGTAGCTCATGTAAAAAGCAATCTTGGGTAAAATCTATAACTGTGATGTTATGGTGTCCAGGCATTTTGATACTGAGATACTTTCCCAGTAGTTGAGGACTAACATAAAAATGACTTCAAAATACTGAATTATTTTTTAAGAGCCGTCCGAAGCAAGAACTTTATATTGGATTTAATATCACACCCTGCTCAATGTTTTTCCAAAGGGAATCATTAAAATGTTTAATTTGTAAAGAGCATTTGAATTGTTCTCTGTAAATCTGTATCATGGAAACTAATTCCTTATCACAGCCTGCACCACTTGAAGATCTGTATTTCTGAAACTATCTCCATTGAGTTCTTCTATTTTTTCACTACTACATTTTTATATCTGCTTTTTATTCCTTCACCTGAGGATGATTCTGCCAGCTAACTCATTTTTATTTACCCCATGTTCTACCAGTAGCAACTGATTCCCAAGGACCAAACAAGATCCTTTCTTTTATAGAAGTTTAATGTCCAACCCAGGAAAGGGTTCATAAGAAGTTGCAAGTTCATAACTGATTATTGCATGAGAGTCTCGGGTTCCACAAGTTTATCCAGCAAGCTTTATGTCGCCTCTAGGATTAGATGGTCTTGGGAAAGATAACCCATGAAGGCATGGACTATTTCATGCAGCAGCGTAACATTACAATGATGATACTTATTTAAAAAATCCTGTTTAGCAAGAGTTTATCTTCACCAACATAGCAGTCCCTACGCTTTTCAGCTCCAGGTGGAAGGTCTTAAACTTCTTGAATTTGCAGTACTAAAAGAATTTCCAAACATCTGCGACAACACTTGCACGTAAGGCCACGTAGGATTCAGGATTAGATATATACAGAAAGCTTCAAGATAACTGAAACCATCTAATATTGATAAGGTATGCGTTAGTTTTTTTCTTTTGAATCCAAACTCAACTTCAAGTGCCAAAATTTAAGAAACACAATAGTCAAAGTCCTAATGAATGAAAAGCATTCTCACTCATATTAGGGATAGATCTTTCTGGACATACAGTTAGAAGCAAGCAGGCTTTTTTGTGGCACCCTTCATTTCAGAGTAGCTAACTTTAAAGTTCAGAACATTATTGTAATTCTCTCAGTATCATCAAATTTCTGTCAGCGAAACTTCACACAGTGGTTTCCGTTTCAACCTCCCTGTGTAAGAAAGCAAGAGAAGATGCCGAACTTTCCCGTATCAGACAAGGTTTCTTGAGTAATGACTGAGCCTCAGGCCTTCTCATCTTAGAGTATTATGACATCATCTTATCCTTAACAGATCCATGATGTTTACCTCCATGTAATCATGACTATGTCTGTACTTTAAAAACCTGTGTGTGTGTTTGTGTGTGCGTTTAACTTCCCATGACCTAAACATATACAGATCTTAATGCAGCATTTAGGACTTAATATCATATTGGTTTGCTAAATGAGATTAGGCATGTAAGCATTAGAAGGAAGCATTCAAAATCAAACTCAGCTTTATTGTTTACTGATAAACTTTCACTTACCTCATAATACAATAATTTCAAAAATCTCCTCTCTTCATTGCCTGATTGGATTTTCTCAGATTTTTGTATTCCCTTCCTCTTGATTTCTTAGTTATTTCCAATTCTTATATAATTGCCCTTTACTCCGTGACATAAACATTTAACAGATGAATGGCTATTTATACATTATTTTCATTGCTGCTTATATTTAGCTTGATATATTATGTTTGTTTTTCCTATGTATTTTACGACACGAAATTTCAGAAAACAATTTTGATCATTGCATTTTTAACTCATGTGGAATTTAAACAACAGGATTTTAAATTTAGAAGGCAAAATGTGACAAAACTGTTCTAAGAATAACACATTGAAACTGGTAATTAGTTATGGAAGTATTAACTTTAAAACAATAATAAAAATATAAAATATTTTCTGTAATTCTGGAATATTATTAAATTTTAAGTTAACCCACCAATATTTTCTTTTAGGCATCAGTTGAGTGCTCTCAATAGCTTGTTTTTAAATGGCTAAGATGTTTTGATGTACCACATATGTGATATAGCCAACCCATCTGTTATGAAAAATAAGTGAAACTATCTCTAAATTAAACCAGTAGTCTTCAAAATAAACAACTAACCATATAAATAAGGTATATGGCACAAACTATTACTTTGGTGTATTGTCTAATCTTTAAAAAAAAGGCTAATAACTAAGCATTTACAATGGAATTCACAGAGAACCAAGGCTACTCATAGTTAAAGGGACAGTTAACTGACCTGCCCAGTCATTTATACTGGCAATTCGTTTAATGAAACTTAACAAATGAAAGAAGGGGAAATCATTGGTATGAAAGGCAAGTGAGACATGGCTCACTATTCAACTATGTTGAATTTTTAAAGGAACATGGAAACTGTCATGCCTACTTTTCTTAGGGAGGTTTGCTACAGATTAATAGACTAAAAAATGTTCCTTTCTGGGGAATGTTTGGCCAAGGAAGAGATGGAAAAAAATGTGGCTTCATTCCAGCTCCTAAAGAAAAGCAGAACTGAAAGGAACAAAAAGATGAGACTAAGTGTCATGGGCATGTTTATAATATACCATCCTGAAATTAAAGAATCACAATAAAACTAAGCCTCCAGGTCCATTGTTTTACTTAGTTTTTAATGTTCAAAGCTACTTACTGTATTTCAATTATTTAAAAATCTTGATAAAATAATTTATTCTCATATTTTTAAACATGGAAAATCTTATGGAGATTCTTTTCTCACGTTAGTATGAACATTTCAGGGTTAAAAATAATAATAATAAAGAAAATTTTTAAAATACTTACAGCTCCCCAATGAACTAAAATCAGTACAAAAGCTCTATGCAGCATGTGAAGTAGTCAAAAATGATGACATTTCATTGTATGGCATTGATCTTGCATACTTTAACTTTGATTTAAAAGGAAATCTTGGCAGGCAATTAACCTACCTATAAAGATTTGTATAATAGAAAGCTCTTTTTGAATTGCTAATAGGTAATTCTTTTTCTCCCCAGCAGCCCACTGAGGACTCCTCTTTCTTAAAGTTAACTATATGTTCCATAGTTTATTAGCATCAACTCTTTCAACTGTCCTTGGTGGCTACTGTTAAAGGAGTCCTCCTTAGATTTGCTTCCCCTTTCTATTTCTTAGGATATAGATTCTGTATAAGGGGGAAACAGCTGAATACGAAGGCCTACTGGAAGATGCCAGCATCTAAATACTAGTCCCCTCACCTATGCACCTTATCAACTAAAAGTTGATTACAAGGAATTGAGAACAGAGGAAATATAATGATATAAGAACAAATATTAGATATTGTTGTTTTAGGGAAACAGACATTGTATATCAAGAAAGACCAGTTATTGATCAAAAAACTTAAGGGAATGAAATGAGACTCTGATAAAACTTGGTTCAAATGGCCACATGTTTAAGACAAAATGTTAAGAAAGTAAGAAACTTATTAAGAATCATGCCTTCAACTTAACTTTCAGTAGCATCTGGCCTAAGAAACATTAGGTCCCTCCTTATAGCCCAAGTTGTAGTCAATGTTATCAAATTTTTTCACAAGAAAATTGTTTAGTTATTTAGCGGCCTCTGTTATAACTCTGCCCACCATCTTACATTTGAGACCTTTGAAAATCTGGTTATGCCACAACTTTCAAAACTTATGTTCCAAATCTTTTGCTAGACAAGTTTATCTTAGCCAAATGAGTCTAACTTTTCCTTATGTATATGTTTATCACTACTTCTACTTTTATGTAATTCTTCTTGCAGGTGTCTTCAATTCTAATTTCAACAATAAGTTTATTGTTATTAAGTGCATATTTCCTACAAACAGTACTGTTGTTGCTTGTATATGTTTCTGTCATCAGATAAGTTAAGAAGGAAGTGGTTGGCAAAGATTACCTTAGATCTTGGTCACCTGTTCAATTTTCTTGGAGATGATAGCCTCTCATCCGTTCCACTCCTCTCCTCAATTAAAGAAAAGTTTGAAAAGAAACTATTAAACTCATTCTTACTAAGTTTAAAACACTACCTACCACATATTTTCTTTTCTTTTAAAACATCTTTATTGGAGTATAATTGCTTTACAATGGTGTGTTAGTTTCTGATGTATAACAAAGTGAATCAGATATACATATACGTATATCCCCATATCCCCTCCCTCTTGCGTCTCCCTCCCACCCTTCCTATCCCACCCCTCTAGGTGGTCACAGAGCACCAAGCTGATCTCCCTGTGCTATGCGGCTGCTTCCCACTAGCTATCTATTTTACATTTGGTAGTGTATATATGTCCATGCCACTCTCTCACTTCGTCCCAGATGTATTTTCATTTTAACACGGAGCTAATGGATGGATTTAAATTATGGAACTTGCGGCATCCATAAAACATATGAAAGAAAGATCTTAAGGGACAAAAAACTTCTGAACACAAGTATTATGGGTGCCAAGTAATAGTACTGGCCTTTGGTTGACCTGTTGTTAATAACTAAATGAAGTAATGTTATATACAATGCAAAGGTTTGGGAAATAAGAAGGACTTTGTAATTTTTACATGATTTTTTAATAGGTTGAGTGTCTCAAAAATGAATTAAGTTCAGACTCAGTGAAAATTAAGAGATTTTTTAGAATATTTTAAAGAGTACAGCAAGATATTAAAAAGCATACCTTTGGTTATTTAACCTTAAGATAGTAAAGTTACACGGATTGGAAATGATGTACAATATAGATCCTGACTACCAAAGCAAAGAGAACCCACCAGACCTTCTGATATCACCCGGCCTCTAACTTCTGTGAAAATTTTTCATGCTTGGGCCCAAACCTGGTTTGTAATACAATGTTTACTTGTCATGACTCCTAAGAGATAGCTCTTAACTCTTTTGTATTTATTTTAAACCCCAAATACAAACCAACCACAATCCCATAGTTTCACATTTTTCTGTGGTCATTTGTGTAAATGTAGAAATTCCCTTCTTTCTAAATAAATTCATAATACTCTTATCATCTAGCCAAACTGAAGAGAAACATCTCAGATGTTCATCAGTTTTCAGCTCTGGGCACTTAATTAAATCTGTGAGTTTTTCAGTGACCAGCTGTTGCTTCACACTCAGACACACTCTCAGTGAGGGTAAAAAATGCTGATTTACTTGGCACATGCCTGTTTGTGGCCCGCTGCTCAAAGCCCATTCAGAGCTTTCAAGCTATTCTGATGGTATTTTTATATAGATAGATCCTTTTCAAACTTAATCTAAACTTCTAATCTTCTAACAAATTTATTTCACATTAGTTGGTTTCCAACACACTACTTGACTTGGAATGAAACAGGATTGGGGAAATAGAAGGCTTGGGCTAAAGGTCTAGTTCTATCATTTCCTGGCTGTATAATAGTGAGCAATTAGCTTCTCCCAGCTCTGGTTTCCTAATCTGCAAAATTTTAACACTGTTAGTACCGTGAGGACTAAAGGAGACCAATGCTGTACCATTTAGCCCTCTACAGATATCAGCTTTTCCACTTTTTCCAGTCGTATTCTCAGTCCACCTGACTAAGTTCCTCTTGGAAACTTCTTTTCTGGTGGCTCCAACCTGAATTTTAGCCCTGGGGACCCCTAAGAAGCATAGAATTTCTCTGAAGGGAATAGACCAGGTCTATTCAGGGCTACTGGCTGGTAATTACATCAACTCTGAGCCCTAGAATTGAAGCATAGATATTTCCATTACTGGCTTTTGCCATTGTCCAAGAACCGGCATGGATGTGTACTCTTCTGGCCAATAGATAGCAACGATCCCATTGTAGATTAAGAAGTACTGATTTTAGGGCTTCCCTGGTGGCACAGTGGTTGAGAGTCCGCCTGCCGATGCAGGGGACACGGGTTCGTGTCCCGGTCCGGGAGGATCCCACGTGCCGCGGAGCGGCTGTGCCCGTGAGCGATGGCCGCTGGGCCTGCGCGTCCGGAGCCTGTGCTCCGCAACGAGAGAGGTCACAACAGTGAGCGGTCCGCGTACCGCAAAAAAAAGAAGTACCGATTTTAGTTCACCCTGTTGGACCACTGATCATTCTGATGCTTGGAGTCTGTTCCACAGTAGTCTCAGTCCTTCTGGCACCAAACTGTTGCCTTTCCTAACCTCCCCCAAACCTATCTATTTTGTTCTCATCAGACTACTGAATTAACAAGTTGTACGAGCCCTACCAACCCACAGGATACATGAAGCTTCCCCTGAACCTCCAACTAAGAGTTACCTTTCCCATATCTAAACCGTAGATTCATATTCAATTTATGTCACTTAATTTGCCCGCTTTGATAATGTGAGTATTTTTTGACTATCTGAATTTCCATAGTAGATTTGAAGACACAAACTTTGTCTTCCTGTGATGTTTAGGACTATGTTTTGAATATAGTCAGTACTGAATAAATAAATATTGAATAAATGAATCAGAATGGGCACATGCAAAAGTTATACTAAGAATACTCTTTAAATACGTATGTCCTCTGTAAGAACAAGGAACCATAAAGCTTAAGTTCATTGCCTAAAGCTAACCTTCTGGTGTAATTTATGTCTCCTGGTTGCATATGACCTTAAAATGCTGGTCCTCTGAAAGCTACTGGAGAGACTGACAGATTCTTTCCAGGGATTAAATTTAAGCCATTTTTGACTATCAAGAAAAGCCTGAAAAAAGATAGGTTAGACATACCTTCTATTAATATGAATATGAAAAAATGGAATAAAGCCCAACCATTATTCCAACAGAGTTGATTTTAAATAACTTCAAAAATATTTAAAAATCATGAGTTTGAGGTGCTGCATAAGACTAAATACTGAAATTAAACAGTGGTACCATTAAAGTATTTTACAGGTGGTCAGTGCTTGTAGATCTAATGACAACTTATATGACAACTAATCATTTTATGTTTGGCTACTTAAAATGTCTTATGGTTCAACGTATTATCCAATTAGATGAAAATAATTTATATTTTAATGGCTGTCCCTCCAAAAAAAGTGAAATTCAACTACTATGTCTTCTTTTTAAAAATTAATTATTTTCATCAGTCAATGTCATTAAATACTCGAGAATAGGTTTCCTCTTTCTAAAGAGAGAGTCTTATTTTAAAAAAAGGTACTCATTATTTTATTTTTAACATTTCCATGTGAAAGAATGTATAAGCTGTAAGAATATTTATTTTATTATATTTTTTATCCAGGTGTCTATGACATTTTCAGAATGTTAACTAGACACTCATTTACATATTCCACAAGGGACTAACATATTTGTTAACTGTCATTGGAATTGGGTGACAAATTAAATTTAGCTGAAACATCAGCCTTTATACACTGAAGGAAGGAGCTTTGAATTTCACCCCTAAGAGGCTCCATGACAAATACTTTTTCTTTTGTTCCACTTTTTAAAAAGCTCTTTCTATTCCCATCACATTTTTATGTAGCTGTTCAACAGTTAACTGAGACTTGCTCTTGCTTTTAATATAAACTTATGATATAATTACTAAATAGAAAATAAGAATGATGGTCCTATTAAATATAGTCAATATGAGATAAAAAGCCAATTAAAGCCCCAGATGGAAGTGATCCATGAGAGAAAATAGCATAAGTGGATAAGGGTAATCAGTTGATTGGTTTATAGATCTAAAGATCCCCAAGGGATGTTTTAAATCCGCACATTGTGGCCCAGAATGCTGAATTTTGCATGTGGGAGCTTTTATTGAACTAAAAGATCCTTAGAAGGCTATGCTCCCTCTTGGCTTTATATCCACGGAAAACACAAAAGTAAGTGAATTCAGTCAGGGTCTGGAATAAATTGCACACAATAAATTCATTTCAGAAGATCTTCCTCAAATAAGCTGGAGGCTATCCCATTATAAATACTGAATATCAGCTACAAAGCTATAATTTTAGGGAAATGGCAGAATTTCAGTGGCTCAATATTAGACAATGTGTTATTGTTCTCTGTAGAATTGTAGTCATTGTGTGTATCTGTAGACTACAGGATGATATAGCTATGCTTGCAAAGTATGACAATAGAGAAATATTTGTGGTTTGTAACTCCCCTTCTCTTTAAGCTGGTCAGAATTAATAACGCAGTTTTCCAAGTGCTGTAAAAGAGAACATCATCCTTAGATCATCTGCTACACATATTCTGAGTCGGGAGTAAGACAAAATAAAAAATATAAAGAGTAGACAGGTGACCTAGTCAAGAGACACATAGCTTACATATAGGATCAAAAACATATTTTATAATTTAATACTTTAAGCACGAAGCAAATTGAAGCAGACATCATTGGCTTTGCTTCTTGCTAGTTACAAATATTGAACAATTATTATTTTTTTAATAAAGATGAAGGAGTAAGGATTTACTTGTCTGTTTAAAAAAATTAAAGTTTAGTATTAAATATAACTTCAGCCTCTCTTTTAGTCTGTTTAGGCTGCTATAACAAAATATCACAGACTAGGTGGCTTAAACAACAAATATTTATTTTCTCATAGTTTTGGAGGCTGGAAGGCCCAAGATCAAGGTGTTGGAAAATTTGATTTCTGGTGATAGCTCTCTTTCTGGCTTGCAGATGGGTACATTTCTACTGTGTACTCACATGACCTCTTCTTTGCACACTAGCAAGAGACAGAGAGAGAGCAAGCTCTCTGCTGTTTCTTCCTCTAAGGACACTAATCCTATTGGATCTAGGACCCACCCATATCACCTCATTTAACCTTAATTGCTTTCTTAGAGGCCCCATGCAAATACAGCCACCAAAGGTTATGGTTCAATGTATAAATTTGGAGAGGACACAAACATTAACTTCATAAAAGCCTGTAAATATATTATTTTGTTCTCCTGCACTTTTTTAATCCTCAGTGTCTGTGTATTACCCCTTACACCTCATATTCCTTCAAAAACCAACATTTTTTTTGTTTATATGTGTGCATTTGTATTTTGGTGATCTGTACCTTTATATGAAATCAACATTTCCTAAGCTGGATTAGTATTTATGAATTAAATTATTGGCATATTAATAAAGCTGTTATTTATGAATAACAGCTTTTCTTATCTACTTTCTTTTCTCTTTTGCATCATTTTCCATCTTCTACATAAATGGAATATATCTATACAGTAGATACTTTAATTTCTTTTACATGTGTCTAAATTCTCTAAAGGATACATTGACTTATATTCATTTGAAACTTTAAATTCTACCCTTCTTTTAGAAATAGGTATTCAAATATGATTCCAGAAGATATATCTTGCAGTTTGAATAAATATTTCTTTCCATTGAGTATAAATTATAACATTCTGTTGAAGAAATAGGGAAGGTGAGAAGTAATTAATGTAGTACATTGGAAAGACTTAAATATCAATCCCAAGGTTGCCACTTTGTGGATGTATGATCTTGGGCTGTTCACTGAGCCCACTGAGTTTCTGTTTCCATATCAGAAAATATGGAAGTTATATAATAATTGTCCTACCCGTGCTTAGGGTTGTGGTAAGGATAAAATGAAACTCTCTAAATATAGATGGATAGATGATAGATAGATACGTAGATGATAGATAGATAGATAGATAGACAGATAGATATGTATATAAAATGTCACAGAAAAGTGAGTTATTATTCAAAGAAGCAATTAAGCATAAGAATAGGTTTTATAATTTCCTTTTCTTCAAATGAAATATAAACATGGAAAATACAAACTACAAACTTCTATGTGTTCACAAACTTAAGCATGGCAGGATTCTCTCCCACTTTTATCAGGTCTTGAAAATTTCCTCTTATATTATTAACTTATATTTTACCTATATTTACCTAATTTTATAATTTAGCAACTATATGCAGAATTCTTTAAACTATCAATTTAATCAATTATTTTTTGGTAAAAATTTCATTTTTACTTAAATTTAAGAATTATAAGTGACATCATTTTTTTGTATTACAGTGGCCTTGCTGCAATAGCATAATATTAGAAATAGATTAGAAATCTGCACAGTCATTTAAGACACCCCTGCTATCAAAAAAAAAACCTTTTTAGAATTTGCAAGAAATAGCGGACCATGAAAGTGGTCACATGTTGGTTAAACAAAACCTAACTGTTTAATAAAATTTTCTGAGAAGTTTGCTCATTGACCCACAAATGCCACAAACAATGTAGCAAATAGGAAACAGGTGTGTGCGTATGGTACTTGGGAAAATCAAAGCAAAGGATTATTTAAACTACCTTTGTGAGAATTTTATGAGGTCAGAGAAGGAAGAGTCAGGAAAGGGAAGAAACCACTTCTGGTTACTTTTCTTCTTTTCTGTGGATTTTGGTAGTCCAGATCCAGGCATCTTCTCGATATTAAAATATATTGAGAATTATACTCAGACTGGAAGCTTGGTGTTCAGTAAGTACAATGAGCTGACTTTTCCCAAAATGTGTAAGGGAAGTTGCTTGTGTAAATGGGCCAAAGGGACTTCACATATGGAACTTATTTGGGTTTTCCCATATTGTATTCTTTCTACATGGGGAATTTAGACTTCAGTGTGACTAAGGATTTGCAGATTTTCTACAGCTTGCTGTACTTTAAAGCAGAGAGAAGAAAAAAAAAAAAAGATACAGTATCTTCCTGAACTGAGTTTTGTAGATCTCTTGTGTCTTGATATTAACCGGTGTGATTGGTTTAAGGCGTGTTAATTTTGATGATGCACACACAGAACAAGATTTTCTAATGTGTTTTCCACTGTTTAGTTTGCCCTATAAGTTGTGGAAGCTGACTTCTGTGACTGTTGTGATACGAAATCACAGGGTATTTGAAGGTATTAGCTATGCAAAACTGGTGTGTTCTTGCGAAGTTTTGTATAAATTAAACATCTATTAATCAAATCAGATTAAAAAGCATGCAGGAGCAGGTATTACCTAAGGCATTGCTTCTGTGAGTCATCTTGAAAAAACAAGCCTTTTGTACAGTAAACAACCTATGTTTTAGTCTTTGGTGGAGTATCTAAGTGCTTAAAAGCACGCCCCACCTGTATTTAATTTCTTTCTGAATGAGAAAGGAGCAGAAACAGTGGAAGTGGATTGAAATAGTCCAAATCAGAACAGGTAGTTGAAACCACACTCTGAAATCAGAGTCGGATGTGGGGAGGAGTGAGGACAGCCTGGTGAGACAGGCTGCAAAGGGTGCCTGAGGGAGAGAGCGAAATAGACGTTTGCAGCAACAAAACAAGTTCCTGTGGTTAGAACAAGCCTGGCTCTCAGGAGTAATAGCCTCACACCTGGCAGAGTTTTAGGAGGTTGGTTTGTGGGAGCTCTGAGCACCCAGAAAACTCTGTCACCAGCCCTTGGGCTGGTCATTAAAACCAGAGTTTCTGGTTCCATGGATTGCAAACACAATAGACTCTCTTAATGTGCAGGTGGTAGTAATAGCATCTATCACTTGCATAATAGTTTGCAAATACTTTTAGAAAGCTATTTTCCATGAAGTCTCTCTTAGGATCCCGGCAGAGTCTCTAGGACTTTGGTATGAATGAGTTTATCAGGTAACTATGAAATACACACTAACCATCTGGTTGTGGGAAAAGACAAAGGAAAGGCAAAGAGAAAAGGGCAGAAAAGAAAGGAATCATATATCATTCACACATCCCTTCAGCATTCTCTGTGTGACAAGGCAGGGCATGGGCACAAAACAAGCATAATCCTGTCTACTTTCATGAAATGCACAGCCTCTTAAAAGAGAGCAATATTAAACGAATAAACACACAGCACTTAATCACAAAGTGTGACAAGGGTGGAAAGTGTTAATCAGGGAAGGCCTCTGAGGAAGCGGTCTTTAATCTGAGACTTGAATAGTAGTGTACACTTACTATGTGCTCAAATCTACACTAAGAGGTGCTATTATTATCCACATTCATTGTCCCTTATCATCATCCATATTCTCTAGATGGAGAAGCAAAGTTGTCAAGAGGTTGTAAGACTGTTCAAGGTCACACATTCTAGGAAACAATGAATTTGAGCAAGTTCTCTACTTTATTGAGCTTACCCCATGCACATCGCTGCCTCACAAGGAAAGGGGAATAGACAGCAGTCTGGCAAGTCAGGAAAGCAGAGAAATATAAAGATAAACCTCCAAGCAGTAGGTTGAATACCAAAGCATCATCGCAGTTGATACTACTGGTTATAAGATTCAGGAACTCTAACTGTACAAGTTGTCTGAAAATGTGCTTACTGTAAAGAAAGAGTTGCTGTGGGTGGCCCCTGAGCCAGAAGTCACCTAAAGCTGGAAATTCCTTTATCCCATTCAAAGTGAGCCAGCCTTTATCTTATTTTGATAGATACCAACGACAGTGAAACAAGAGAAAAAAATTAACATATTATACATGACACTTCCTGCATGTAAGATTTTTTTAATTGGGTTCAGCTATTTAGGATAATTATACCCAATCACATAATTCCTGTAAATTGATGAAGTGACATAATTTAGATGTTTAACAAGAAATGTAGATTAAATAATTATAACATATAGCTGTAATTTATGGATTATGACAGGCAAAATTTAAACTTTGCAAAATAGTGTAATTGGAGCCTTCATGGAAATGTCTCACCATTTCTGTTTCCTATTTCTGACCAAGCGCAACAGCTTTGAAAGGTACGTAATGTAAACATAAGGGCTTCCCTCTGTTTCTAGGATATCCTAAATATAGACTATGCTCAAGAGACTAATGTGGTTTTAGCCTCTTCCCAGGAATCTAATATGAAGTGAACTGCCTTAGAAGGAATTCAGGGCTCCACCTGTTTCTTGAGTGAAGTGACCATGGGACTACTGGAAACTGTGTGAAAACAGTGGTGACTTTGACTCGGGGCTCTCATTCATGTATTAATTGTTAAATTATGCAATGCTTATTTATCAGTGGCCATTATGTATGTTTCGTGTCCCTACTGAGTGCTGGACATTCTGCAGGGAGCAGAGTCCAAGAGAGCCAAGAAAAGAGAGCGGATGAGTAAGTAGGGCGCATCCAACATTGTTAAGTCTTACCAAGAGAGCAGCTAAGATAAGATTCTTTCAACAGGGAGCTGATGTTGGTGACTTTTATGAGGACCTCCAGTGGAGTGGTGAATGTCAAGGCCAGAGAGAGTAGGCTGGGAGGCAAGTCAGAGGTGAACCGGAGAGAGCACTTCTTTTAAGAAGTTTCATAGTGAAGTAGAAGAGTGAAATCAGAAAAGGGGGTGTTGAGTTTAAAGGAGACTGCTGTCTTCCCATACCCCCCGTGGTCCCACTGGTATATTTGAATCCTGATTGGAAGTATAATTTCAGTAGAAGTAAATGTGCAAGTTGATAGACTCAGTGGAGGAGGTCGGTGGCACCTGCCTGTGATGGCTTCTATTTGTTTATAAAGTTAAAGGTCCTCTGATGACAGAGCAAAGAGGTGAAGGAACCAAGACTTCAGACCAAGTGGCAGATGGCAGGCAAAGCTTTAACCATGAACAACAGGAGTAGGAGCTACCCCAGAATTGCATTTGTTTGTCCTCCTTCAGGGCCAAGTTAAGGTTGTTGACAGTGAATGTAGTGGAGATGTGCAGGTGTGAAGGCCAAGAGCTGGGCTGACACACAGTTATGGCTTTGCCAAGCAAGCGAGAAGGAATATCAAGAAATCTGGTAAAGGGGGCTTATGGTCATGGATGAGGCTTGGACTTTAATCGGGAGAGGAAAGGAAGTGAAGCAAAGAGAGAACCAATAGAGAAGAAGATATAAAAGATTCTGAGGACTGGAAATTCTGATGCAATCCAAATTCAAGTGTGTTTGGAAATTGAGTGACAAAACTGAAACGTTAGAATGAAGAATGACTGAAGCTATTATTTCAGAACTCAGCCAGAATGGAAGTTGCCCCCAGGAATGAGGACAGAAGATAGCCCCTAAGAGGTACTACTTCTAAGAAGGTTGACTCTCACGGCTTTCAGGGTTGTATCAGATACCACAGTCAATTCCTTAGAAAATAAATATACATTCAGGAGGTGTACATGATTATTAAAGTTGTTAAAGTTAAGTTTTCCGACACATGATTAGCGTGAATATCTGTGGGAAATATTAGGTACAGGTTCTTGATGCCAAAACCTTTTTCGATAATAAAATTATGTAAAAAAATGTGGTTAAGAATCAAAACTATACAAAAATTGGATCATTAATCCCAGATTGTGATCACAGCTGCTCCACACCCTCACCTAGACAGAAGAAAAAAAAAAACAGTGGCCTGGTAATGTCTGATTCTCAATAGATAGAAGCTAGAGAAGGAAAGATCTATTAGTAAAAAAATAAGTAAATAAAAGTGAAATTGGAAGAAAGGAAACAAAATCCGAGTATGGTAAATGTGTGTGTGTAGCGTGAGGGAAGAATTATTAGTTTTTAAACCAAATGAAGGTACTTCTGAAATGTGATAATAAAGTTCAAAAGATAAAACCAAAACCATTGTCAGACCATCATTGAAGCATAGAGAATATATAATAAAATTATGATAAAATACATAATTATCAGTGACTTAGAATTTCTCTTTTCTAGAACTTAACAATTCACCATATTTAAGGTGAACATAAGGTCTATTTTTTAACCTTTATTCCATTCTAATCCTTGAGAATTTGGATCATGGTTCTTATGAAAATTGCTTCTTGGAAAATGATCACTAAAATGATTATTGTTTTTCTTGTAAACTTGATATTGGGGCTTTCAACTTGTAAGTCAGAATAATAAAAGAAATGTCAGGGCAAATATGTGTGTGCACATATGTGTGTGCTTACATGTGCATGAATGTGCACGTGTGTAGGACTTGTGTCTGTGTGTGTATCTCTACATGTAGGCCTAGGACTTAGTGTCACTGGTCTATTTGCAAAGAGTTAGTAGTCATGATTTAATTATGTATGTACACTTTAATTATATGGCCTTCCAAGTAAAATTTGTTGAGGAACCATAACCGTGTAATTCTCATTTATATTTGAATCATGATGTGTAATCCGACAGTCCATGTAAAAATGGCTTCTTAAAAGTTATAAAATCTTTGGTATTATCAGTGAGAAATTTAAAGACAACTTTTAAAAAGCAGCATTACCACAGTTCCCGACACTTCTTTCTTTCTTTTTATTTCACGGTCATGTTGAATACAAGGCAAGAAAGGAACAAAGTGCCTAATTGAACAAAGTGCTTTAAGTCACATGCAGAAAAGGAAAGAAATCCCCACGGCTTCTGTGTTTCAGAGGCTGGCCAAGAAAAGCCATCATGGCTAAGATTGGGGGCAAGAAAAGCTGCATGGCTGGCCTATTCTTAGCTGTGTTTCATGTAACCATATTGTTTCCTCCAAGTGGCTGAGGAAAAGAATGGCTCTCCCCTGTTCTCATAGCTCATTTGGAACATATAAAAGCCATCCTCATCAGGATGAGAAAATTACATCACTGATAAGTCAACCTTCTGTACCCTTTTGGATCCTAGTCTCTAGATAGAAAATGTGGCATTTTTAGACATTGGGACTATTTTGGATTCTTTGGAATTCCTCTAAGAGCAATTGGGTCTGATGTGATGAGTTTTCCCCTTATCTCCCGGGCTATGAAGAGCTCTTTTATCATCCCGGGGTTTGAGTTGTCAGAGTTTCTGGAATAGGTCAGAAAAAGCTCCTACAGAGATTTTTATACTATAGCATTGTTAGCTAAATTAATCCTTTTGCCTAGATTTTTTTTCCCCAAAGAAAAATTTTGTCAAGTTAATTGGAGTCTCAGGAAAAGAACTAACAAAAGGCAGAACTTCAGCTGGGTCAAATAGGCATATTATCTCAAAACCAAAAAGATGAATTATGAGGGAGGATACTTGGTTTTTTGTTTTTTTGTTGTTTTTTTTTTTTTTTCGGTACGCGGGCCTCTCACTGTTGTGGCCTCTCCCATTGCGGAACACAGGCTCCGGACGCGCAGGCTCAGCGGCCATGGCTCACGGGCCCAGCCG
>NC_041214.2:128508425-128551243 GCF_002837175.3 Physeter macrocephalus
GGCCTCTCCCGTTGCGGGGCACAGGCTCCGGACGCGCAGGCCCAGCGGCCGTGGCTCACGGGCCCAGCCGCTCCGCGGCATGTGGGATCTTCCCGGACCGGGGCACGAACCCGCGTCCCCTGCATCGGCAGGCGGACTCTCAACCACTGCGCCACCAGGGAAGCCCGATACTTGGTTTTTAATACAATTAAAGTCTGAAAGAAAACTTAATTTCATCTAGTCCATTCCCTTTTCCCCAAGATAAGACAGCTCATGAACATTTGGAGAGGAATACTTTTTTATCTTATTATTCAGGATCTACAGTGAGAGGAATTACATAACCATTCATAAAATCTCATGGCTACTACTACCTCTCCTCTTCTCTAGCTTAAATATCATGTTCTGAAATTATATACAATTTTTGTCTAGTCTCTCCTATAAGGAAACAGAAAAACAAATACTCTTTTTTCATTGTGAATTGTTAGCCATCCTATTTATAATATCCATAAACACAATCTTGACACTGGAAACATCTTTAGTCTACTATTTTTTGAAAACAGTTTTATTATACTTTTCCAATATGAGGTCTTGTTTATCCATTAAAGCTGCCTTCTTGTATCTTTCACATGTCTATGTCTTAAGACACACGATTTCTCATTTCTTATTAAGCTGTTAAATATTAAATATTAAATTTTATTTTAGTGTAATTATTGTATATGTGTCTCTTTATTATACACTGAACTAAATATCTTTAGGAAGTAAATATACACTTTAAAATTTATACTTATGTATGTATGTACAATGTAGATTTGTGTGACAGGCACCCTCTACTGAACATCAGAATCAGACTCTTTTAACTGATTTGGCCACTAGATGGCACTGATCTGCCTTTCGAAGCTGCTACCTTGCTTAATAGAGAAAAATTATTTTTTTAATCAAGAAGTGTATCACTTTTCTTAACCAATAAACTTTTAAGTTTGCAGTGAGTTTTTAATATTAACAAATATCTGATATTTCTTAGGGCAATAAACAACAAATAAGCACTGCTCTTTCTATACTAACATTTTTATCCCTCTAACTTTGTAGTATATGCAGGAAACAGAGTTCAACATTGAATTTAAAAATTCTCATCCTTGCCAATCTTCATTAGTGTCTTCTAAAAAAAGTATTCATTCTCTTTTCCAGTTTTAAGTAGCTATTGGTCCCAGAGTTAAAATTTTAAGTTACTTAATAAGCCCCAGTTATGCAAATTTGTCTATCAACATCTTTTCAGAGAAGGAATTTGTTTGCTTTTTCTCTTTTAGCTACCTGTAATGAATCGTAAGGTAAAATATGATTGTTTGCTTGTGTCATGTTCACCTTACTCTGGTTCCATTGGTATTACTTCTTAGACGGGAAGTTAATTTTTATCTAACACAAAGATGCATAATAAGAAAATTCTATTATTTTTTTAAAAAATAGACATTTTATTCCTCCCAAATTAAGATTATTGTAAAGTATATCAAAAGAAATATTGGAAATATTTTTCTTGGTTCATTCAACTTTAATTTGCCCTTATGTGAACTAATGAAGGGTGGCAAATGCATTGTAGTAAATTAGTTTAGGATGTGACATGTCCATTAGATACCACAATGCTTCGGACTAACAAAGAATCTACCTCAAGGTTCACAGCCCCGGAAATCTTCGTCAGAATCACCTGTGGAGCTTCTTAAAAGTACAGAAACACAGACTCAACCGAATACCAATTTACTGGATCGGAAACTGATGCAAGCATGGCATTTATAGTGGTTAAAGGCCTTAAATACTGCTCTAGTTTGCAGCCAGAGATGAAAACTACTGTCCTCAAAGAGGTTTGATTCAAGAGCATCATCTTATTTAAGCATCCTGCACCATGGCTCAGCACTCTGGAATCTGGAGCCAGCTTGCTCCCAGCATTGACACTTACTAGTTCTGGTACCTAAAGCAGAAGCTATTTATGTTGCTATGCTTCACGTTTCTTAATCATATAACAGTGACAGTAAGAATGGCTACCTTATATGAAGTTATCCTGAGGGTAATCCATGTAAAGTGGCTGAAACTTAGCCCTCAACAGGTGAGAGCTATTATCATATTTTAATTACTATTGCTATTGCAAAAATATAGTTGCTCTGTATATTGATAAGCTATAAGTTTGTATAAATTTATATTATTTTGCTGTATTTATTTTTATTTATTTTTGCTAAATTTATGTTTATTTTTGTCCTACGTTGGTTGAGAGTCACCTGGATTAAATTTTATAAAGAGAAGAATGAGGAAAGTGAGGTAACAATTTTTAAAAACACATAAAGTCTTCATAAGTTATTTTATAAGCTTCTGGATATACAGAAAATTGGTCACACAGAAAATTAATAGTGAAGAATTGATTACACATCTCTTTCTTTTTTTCCACTGTCATCTGTTTCATTCAGAACTCCCATTCATAAAAGTAAAAAATTAAACGTAATTTATGTATAAGGGATTTACATTCTGATATGATCGTCAAGACATTGCGTTAGTAGCATGCAATTAAAACTAACTAGACTCTTCTTTTTTTTAATTAATTAGTTTATTTATTTATTTTATCTTTGGCAGTGTTGGGTCTTCATTGCTGCGCGTGGGCTTTCTCTAGTTTCAGAGAGCAGGGGCTACTCTTCGTTGCAGTGCGCGGGCTTCTCATTGCAGTGGCTTCTCTTGTTGCGGAGCACGGGCTTCAGTAGTTGTGGCACGTGGGCTCGTGGGCTCGGTAGTTGTGGTGCATGGGCTTTGTTGCTCCACAGCATGTGAGATCTTCCTGGACCAGGGCTCAAACCCGTGTCCCCTGCAATGGCAGGCGGACTCCCAGCCACTGTGCCACCAGGGAAGTCCCTAGCTAGACTCTTCTTAAAAGAAGCATTTAGTAATCAAACCTTACTGACACTTAAAGTTGGGATTGTTTGAACTCCCTCCAAAAATTTTCTGTGCTCTTTCTCTTTTGCTTGCATAGTTCTTTGATGGCATCTATCTCTGCAGGAGTGAACTTGGGGGAGAGAGTCATAATCAAATTCTTCATCAAGTGAGAAGGGCCGAACTTCATCTCCGACTATCTCTTCCCTTTGTCTGCTCCTTTTCCGGTGAGCCTTGCTTCACTCCAGGGGTAAGAGGCTGGGCCACGGAAGGAATGTAAGAAGGTACACCCATGCTCATGTCCTGTTCCACCTCTCCTGGAAGCAACAGCAAATCCTTGCTCATTTGGGGCTTAATCTCTTCATCCAAGTCTAAATCTTCTAAATCAAGGAAATTGTCTACCTTCACCTTTCCTGCCCATATATCATAATCTCTTATTCTATTGTCTTAGGTGCTACTGCCGTAAATAGAGTCCAAAGAGTATTTTCCACAATTTCCTTTGCCTGAAATTATCCTTCTTTTTTAATCTGGTGATTAAAGTTCTCTTATTCAAACTTAGCTCAAGTATCACCAACACCAGAAATCCTTCCTATTGTCCTTCAAACCACTTCCTCTGAAGTCCACCTTTCCCACTGTCTTTAGGTCTCTTGGGATATTCTCCTTTTTAGGGCTAAGTTTATATAGCTGTTACATCTTCAGCTGTATTATAAACTTAGAGAGAACAAAGAGGCACAACTGGTATAGCTTGGTATTTTTAGCTCTAGCATCATGGAGCCTTTTAATCAGAAATGTATAATGTTGATATTTTTTTCTCTTTAGGATCTTCTTATAACACTAGGTATGTTCATAGTCATAAAACTGGAAAATTCTAGATTACATGCCAAATGACTGAGGCTTGGATAACTGTTTTCATAGTTTACTCAGTAGGTTGAGCAATGAGTAAGCAACTCTAGCATTTAGAATGAAACAGAAAATTTGACCCGTCAGGATTGTGGAAATTTGATAATTAAAACCCTTAAAGCAAGGTCTGCATCAACCACCAATCCAGTAGTAACAGGAAATACTTTGAAAACAATTCCTATACAGACAGAAAATGAACTAACTGTAATGTATGTGCATATATGTATTTATAGCTATATAGTTTTAACTATCAACTCTATATTATCTATGAATGGAAACATTACATGTGAAACGATATCAAGTGTGGTACCCCTTTGTTTGGAAGCTCAGTCAGTAACTGAATTAAGCAGCTTTTTCTTTTTACCTTGTATGCACAATGCACTTCATGACATTCATCCTCCAGAATTTAGCCATTTTTTAAAGGCAGACAGAAAGAAAGGAGAAAGGCTTATTTTGACTTTTAAATGATAGGAGCAAAATATGTTTTCGATATTTATCAGGGAGTTAATTGAGTGATTCAGTTGCTGTTTCATCATTATATTGTTATAGCATGTTGATGTGTGATTTAGTTTCCATTAAGTGTTGCTAAAAGATTAATCTAGTTTAAGATGCTGACTAGGCAAGCGAAATGCTCGCTCACTGAAAGCATTTTTATAATTAACTCAGCAGCACAGATAAATAAAGAGGTAATCGTATAGTAGCACAGAGGACATGATATGACTGGTCTCTGAAGAAACAAATTTTAAATAGCAATTCATTGATTTATAAGTGGATACTTGTAGGTAGGAAAAAACGCCTCTCACTTGATGTTAAACTATGACATGTTGTCCAAACTTGAAGTATTCTTTAATTTCCATGACCAAAAATATGTTGAAGACAATAAAATACATGTTAAATAGTGCAGTACATTACTGATTTGTAATGGCAAAATCTGTGAATGGGTATAATTTTATATAGTCATTTGTGTCTTTCCATGTGAAGGAAGGAGGCTACTATTCCAGTCTTAAAATTATAGATCAAATGTAAGAAAGGAGATATTTAGTTTAAATTATCACATTTCTGGAATTTGTCTCCTTTTTCAAAATGAACAATGGGTCTCAAATATGCAAGTCATATTAAATGCACAGTGAGACTACTATCATGAGAAAATATAACTAAAGCACACCCAGACACACCTTGGATTCCAATACATGTGCTGAAATCCCAAGACAGATTTCCAAGAACAAAAGGTATTATCTGGGGAATCAGCAAATTAAGGAGAGCACTAGTGACTTCAAACTGCTCCCAGGATAACCAGTTATGGCCCCTCGGGATATCAGTCAGTCTTTCTAAACCAAATCCAAAGAGGAGACAGAGATTGTACTCAAGTAGGACCTTTCCTCTGACCTTTGCTTGTTCCTTTGGACCCCGATGACTAATACACCTGAATCATACTCCATTTCCCTGGACCAATAATAGTAGCTGGCATTTATATAATGCTTATCTTATGCCAAACACTATTCTCAGCATTTTACAGCTACTAGAACACTTAATCCTTGTAACAACCCTATGGGGTAGGTAGTATTACCTTTACAATCTCATTTTACAGATAAAGAAGCTGAGGCAATGAGAATAGCCAACATGACCATGTCATGCAGCTGTGTAAAGCAGTGGAGGCAGAATTCAAACCCCAAAGTCTGCTCCAGAGACTGTGCTAAAAGCCAGTGTTCAAAACCACACACACACACACACACACACACACACACCAGCAAACAAACTCTAATCTTACTTATATTTCTTCTGGGAATGCAAAGAAGAAACAGAAAAGTTTATATATAGAATGCTGTCTCCCCCCTTTAATTTCGTGTCTTATTCTTTGCTGCATTGATCTGTAGATGAAATTTGATCCTATTTATTCAGCTTAAGAGAGTCAGGAACCAGATTTCCTATTTTATATGTGCAGAAATACCTTCCTGATTTACAACTGGAGGTTCGTGCTAGAGGTTAGCAATTATACTTACATGAGACTCATTTCAAACAAAGTCAAAATTAAATAATCTGATTTGGCGCTATGTTGTGTTTTTAGAAGTCTTGTATTCTCTCCAAACCACTCTGTCCTCAGGGAATTCATTAGCTCACAACTAGACTTGTGGCAGATCCAACTCAAATTGGTATTTTGAGTGTTTATGTGTAGCCTCTCCGTAGCTGCAGTATTCAGTTTGGTAAATACTTCAGATAAACAGCTTCATTATTTTTTTCTGTATAACTGAAGATAATTGTATAAATTATAACTAAATTCTATATAAACTATGATCTCCTTATAATTACCCCAATTAATGTTTTTAATTGTCATAATGATTCACTTTTTGGTTTAATACCTGAGGCGTTTCCTTTAACTCTCTGACACAAAAACGTATTGCAATTGCTCATGAGTTATATGTCTAACAGACATTTTCCCCCTTAAATATATATAGAATCTTCTTGACTTATAAACAGAGTAGGTTCTGAAAGGTTAAGGGCACCCTTTTATAAATCTAAAATGACATCATTCAGATGTGTGCTTTCACTACCTGTTAGAGACAACAAAGAAGACAAATAGTAGAACATGTTTTATAATTTTTTGAAGGGTACATTTTCGGTTACAGAATTTTCTTAAACTTCTAGAGTAAAATTCCTCATTCCTTCTGTATCACATTCTGACACTACACCGATCATCATAAAGACAAACTCTTCTAGAAGCAGAAATAAAAAGGAAAATTGGGACTTCCCTGGTGGTGCAGTGGTTAAGAATCCACCTGCCAATGCAGGGACATCGATTCAAGTCCTGGCCCGGGAAGATCCCACATGCCGCGGAGCAACTAAGCCTGTGAGCCACAACTGCTGAGCCCGCGTGCTGCAACTACTGAAGCCTGCATGCCTAGAGCCCATGCGCCGCAGCGAAGAGTAGCCCCTGCTCACCGCAACTAGAGAAAGCCCACGCATAGCAACGAAGACCCAACGCAGCCAAAAATAAATTAATTAATTAATTTTAAAAAAGAGAAAAATTAATGAATCTCGAAGTTTGACTGACCTAATATATTATGGCTTCCTGATCGCCCAACTCATATGAATACGCAATGAAAGAAATCAGTACCTTCTGGCCAAAATTGAAAGTGCCCAGGAACAAATAACCATTACATTAATTCAAAAAAATAAATGGCCTGAAGCCAGAGTACAACTAGAGGAGTTTTGAAAATATCTGTTAACTCAGGGAAATTCAAGTTTTTTGTTTGATCTAATGAACCTACCCTGAATGCCCTGAGAATCTCTTCTGGTCATTGATTTCCTTTACAAATGAAAAGACAAACTGCAGACTAGCACATTTACTATCAAGTGTCAGAATTAGAGAAGCAGAGACGAATTCAGGTATTGGTATATGCAAGGGCATAAATAAAGAAGTAAAAGCAGTGACGTGAGGTTAAAAAGTTGGGTGATACTGAATCATGAGCCTTCTTACAGAATTACGGTGTCAGATATATTATTCATCTTGAATGAAATTCTATCATGTCAACATTTTGTTAACTTATGTGTCTTATGATTCTCAGAAGGATTAAACGTCAAGGAGAATGAATTTACTGTCGAAAAGTCCTGTACTAAAAATAAGGAAGTTGTAAGAGGGGGATGTTTGTAATTTCATCAGAGAATCTTATGTATTTTGAAAAGACGTTAGGTCTTCATGTTGAAATCTACTCTCTTAATGTATTGTATCTAACAACGCTGCACATCTGAGGTCAAAAGTTCAATCCTGTGAGCATTTCTTCTGAAATGATAAATAATGTCTTCTCTCCATTAAATAAAAATTTAAACACTGAATGGTGTATGGATGAGAAACTGAATTTCTGAACTCTTACATTTTGAAGCATAGAAATGAACTTGTGAAGTACTACTCTGATGGGTAATGTTTATGAAAATGCTATGTATGGGTAATATTTATGAAAAGAAAATCCATTTATGAAAATGGGGATTCTTCTCACTCATACAGTTTCCATTAAGATCTATATGCTAAAGACTCCAAAATCTACCTCTCTAGACTTGATCTATTATTATTATTATTACTATTCTTATTTTCAAGAAGCTGTAAGTAGAGGAGCACTATGATTAGGTTTAGTAATTTCACTCTGTTGCAGTGGTGCACATTATCTGTTTGAGTAGATGACTCATGAATTGCTGCAAATGTGTCAAAATCTGGCCAAAATTGAAAGTGCCCAGGAACAAATAACCATTACATTAATCCCCCCAAAAATAAATGGCCTGAAGCCAGAGTGCAACTAGAGGAGTTTTGAAGGCAAGGAAGTGAAGGGAAGAGCTGATGACAAATCTATAAGGTTGGTCAGTGGTGCTGAAAGCCCTGCTATGATTGGAAACCTTGACTTGTTATTATGCCAGTCAACATATTTGAGTGAGATTATCCAGAATACTCAGCTGCATAATTGCAGAACAGAGATGTGGGATATAGCACTGGTTTAAGTTTGGAATTCTTCTGGGCAGCTCCAGTGGAATGATAGGGATGCAAAGTAATGAAGGATACTGATGTGAGGGCAGTATGGATGGCAAATCAGGCCTTTGGAAGGCAGAGCAGTGGAAAAGGTCAGGAGGAAGTTGACTGAGATAAGATGAAGGTAAGATGAGCTCAAGTGGCAGATACAGAATGCAGAAAAGAATGGGGAAAACAATGTTCCTTATCATTTTCCTTGTCACATGAACTGTGGTGACGATTTAGTCTGATTGTTAAAAATTTAGAGGAGTCACTGGCACAAGGTAAGTACTCAATACATTTTATCCAATAGTGGTGGTGGTGGTGATGGCAAAAGCAGTAGTAGTAGTAGTAATAGAAGTAGCAGCAGCAACAGCAGTAGTGTAGTGCCTTTCCTAGACAATGACAATAACTTCTTATTTATTTCTTTGGAACCTAACTTCCAGT
Organism: Physeter macrocephalus; assembly: GCF_002837175.3. Taxonomy (NCBI): domain Eukaryota; kingdom Metazoa; phylum Chordata; class Mammalia; order Artiodactyla; family Physeteridae; genus Physeter; species Physeter macrocephalus. Next base: position 128,517,145 of record NC_041214.2, read on the forward strand.
ACATCCTCCACACAGCAACCACCCTCTGCTTAAAAATTTTATTAGCTTCCTATTGACTTCTTATTGACTGAATAAATCAAAGTTATTTAGCTGGGTATAAAAGAACCCTCTCAGTTTAGCCCCAGCACTTCCATGGCCACACTCTTTTTTTTTTTTTTAACATCTTTATTGGAGTATAATTGCTTTACATTGTTGTGTTAGTTACTGCTGTATAACAAAGTGAATCACATGGCCACACTCTTGAATTGAGGGATTGGACAGGTAAAAGATCATCAAATACAACCATGCTGAACTTCCCATCATTTCATAATACAGTAAGGAGTCACATGACTACTCTAAGTTTAGTTACCTATGCACGATTATTTTTGTGTGTTTGTGTGCATGTGTACTTGTGTGCATGTATGTGCATGTGTTTGTATGTATATTCTTCTCTGTGGAATTAACTCTTTCAGATTCAACCAGTCAGAATTTTTTTTCTTCCTCTTTACTTCTACTTTAATCATACATCTATTATAGCATTTCCCACATAACTTAGCAATTTTTCTGTCTCTCCCACTGAATCCTTAACAATTTGTCTCAAGGACACAAAAAAGTACTTTATATCTAATATCAACTAGCTAAACATTTGGAGAATAGAATGCTACAGCCTGAACATAAAAAATAATACATTCAATTGACTACATTGTCTCCTTGTACATTTGCTCTGGTATCAAGCCTCTTTTTTTACTGAAAATCCAGTTTATTTTCCATGTTGTAGACAGATCCAGTCAATGTGATCAGTTTTTCTGCATGTGTAACAATTTATCAAAGTAAGTTTTCCCACAAGACTCTTTTCCATCAACTCTGAAAATACTGGTCTGACTACATACTCAAAAAACCTCTTAAAATTTGGAAGAAAGTGTGGCACGTCTTTCCTGTAACAATTATTATGGATAGACACTTTTAGGAAGATAGTTTATCAATAAACAAACTGTCTATTTATTATTAAAGAGTTAACATGATCCAGTTGCACAAGTTTAAAAGTTAATATGATCCTTAAGTCTTTCTAGACAGTATAATATTAATAGATTGACTAATTTAAAAATAGCTTTGGTTCTTTGCAGTACATGTAATAGTTACATTCTATGTATTAAAACCTGTGTATATACATGAAATTATTTCATCAAGTTTACAAACAATGAGCATCCATAAATCTTTTTATTTGATGAATTAAATAGTAAAGAAAGGCAAGAGAACAGAAAAGAAAAAAAATAATTTGTCTGGACATTGTGCAGAAATTTCTTTTTTTTTCCTCCATGACTTTCAGGCATAAGTAAAGTATTATAGAGGCCTGTACTCTAAAGGAAGGTAAGCCTAACAGTTTGGTGGGATACTTCCATTTCTAGTTAGCATTCCTGCAGTTCAAAAGGAAGAAACTCGGCAAAAGGAAAATGTAGCAGCAGGATGCTCTGTTAGTAATTACCTTTGTTGGGATTTTTGTTTAATGGAATTAACTCAGCAGAGCCAGAGGAACGCTTAAAAATGGCAGTTAGCTTCTTGCTGTTGCAAAGACATATGTCTTAATTTGTAATTACCAGAAAAACAGGTTGCACATACTGTGCTTTAAATCATCTTCCCAGCTATGGGAACTAGTAAAAACATGCATGCAAATGACATATTGTGCCCTCCTTTTAATTTCCCACAAGTTTTTTTTTTCTTTTTAAGTCAGATCCCTTTTGTTAGAAATAACCACTGGATAGTGAGTTAGCTTTTATATAGCTTTATTTTTTTAAAAAAAGGCAAGATGTAATAAAAAATAGACATCATATTCAAGCAGTTGAATTAAATAGGGAGGAAATGAGTACTCACCAAAAATCTTACAGGGAAAGAACTATGGTCAGTGTTATCCTAATATCATTAGGAACTTAAAGGAACCAAAAACTTGATTTTGTAAAAGTAAAATATCTTTTGGATTTCTCTTCACTGTTATTCAAGATCAAACAAACAAATTACAAAAAAAAAAGAAAAAAAGACTGCTAAACTGAGGAACATCGAAATCTGAGATCTGCTTAATTCCTATCAACTACATAGACAATTTAAATTTGAATGAAATTTTGACATTTAACAGAATATCAATTTATATTATTGATCTTTCAAAGAAAACCTCCTCACAAAGTTAAGATATCATTGGTGGCTCCCTGAACTACTTTATGGAGTTTATTTTTTTTCCTCATGGTTGTCTCTAAGATCAAATGAGATAATATATTTTAAATGCATGGGGCAGTATAAAACTGTGAAACAAAATGATTTTATTTAAGCAAAATTTCCATTTGTCTAGTAGAAACCTTGAATCTCGTTTCCTTAAGAGATTTTTGAGATACCGTTCACATACCTTGCAATTCACCCATTTGAAGTGTACAATTCAGTGTTTTTTAGAATACTCATGAGCAGCTTTCACAACAATTTTAAACATTTTCACCATTGCAAAAAAAATGCTGTACTCTTTAGCTATTACCTGTCTATCCTCCAATCTCAGCAGCCCTAAACAATCACTAATCTACTTTCTGTCTCTGTAGAATAACCTATTCTGGGTATTTCAAATAAGTGTAATCATATAATATATGGCAATTTTGTGACTAGCCTATTTCACTTAGCATAATGTTTTCAAGGTTCATCCAGGTTGTAGCATGCATCCATACTTTGTTCCTTTCAGTGGCCAAATAGCATTCCATTGTATGGATATACCAGATTTTGTATATCCATTCTTCAATTAATAAACATACCACCTTTTGTCAATTGGGAATAAAGCTACAATGAACATTTGTATATAAGGTTTTGTGTGGACATATGGTTTCATTTCTCTTGGGGGTCAATATGCTGTGTCAAATAAAACCCTATGTTTAATATTTGGAGAAACTTCCAGAATGTTTTCCAAAGTGACTATGCCATTTCACATTCCCACTAGCAAAGCATGTGGGATCCGATTTTTCCATATTCATACCAAAATTAATTATTGTCTGTATTTATAATTATAGCCATCCTGGTGCGTATGAATTGGTATCACGTTTGGTTTTAATTTGCAGTTTTTTGATGACTATGATGATGAGCATTTTTTCATGTGCTTATTGACCATTCATGTATCCTCTTTGGAAAACTATCTATTCGATCCCTTACCCATGTATTTGTCTCATTATTGAGTTCTAAGAGTTATAGGTTTTAAATATGAGTCCCTGAGTAGATATATGACTTGCGAATATTTTCTCCCATTCTCTGGGCTGCACTTTCACTTTCTTGCTAGTGTCCTCTGAAGCACAAAGGGTTTGAATTTTGATGAAGTCCTATTTATCTGTTTGTTGTTATTGTTGCTCATAATTTTGGTGTCATATCTAGGAATCCATGGTAAAATCCAAGGTCATGTGGATTCACCCCTATGTTTCTTCTAAGAGTTGTATATTTTAGCTCTTACATTTAGGTCTTTGCTTTATTTTGAGTTAATTTTTGTATATAGTATGAGGTAAGAGGCCAATTTAATTCCTTTGCATGTGAATATACAGTTTTCTCAGCACCGCTTGTTGAAGACTATTCTTTCTCTGTTTCACGGTCTTGGTACTTTATTGAAAATCAGTTGGCCATAGAGACACAAATTTATTTTTGAAGTTTCAATTCTATTCATCAATCTACCTTATGTCAGTACTATACTGTATTGATTACTGTTGCTTTGGAGTACATTTTAATATTGAGAATTAGAAAGCTTCCAAATTTGTTCTTTTACAAGATTATTTTGGCTATTCTCAGTTCCTTGTAATCCATATAAATTTTTAAATTAGCTTGTTGATTTTTACAATGAAGCCAGCTGAGATTCTCATAGAGATGCACTCAATCTGTAAATCAATCTGGGGAGTCTTACCTCCTTAAAACTATTAGATCTTCCAATCCATGTGATGCTTTCCTATTTATTTAAATCTTCCATTTAACAATGTTCTGTAGTTTTCAGAGTGTATGTTTGCCCTCCTTTTGTTAAATGTATTTCTAAATTTTTTGGCATAAATGTAATTATTTTCTTAATTTTATTTTTGATTGTTCATTGCAGTTGTTAGAAATATAATTGATTTTGTATATTGTTTTTGTACTGTGCAGCCTTACTAAACTCATTTAGTTCTAATCATTTTTTAATGGATTGCTTAGTATTTTATATATACAAAATCATATCAGCTGTGAATATGGTAGTTTTATTTCTTCCTTTTCAGTCTGGATATCCTTTTTTTTTTTTTTTTTTTTTTTCTTTCCTAAATGTCCTGGCTGGAACCTTCAGCACACTGTTGAAAAGAAGTGGAGAGAGCAGACATCCTTCTGTTGTTCCTGATCTTAGGGGGAATGCATCCAGCCTTTCACCATTAATTATGATAGTAGTTATGTTTTTTTTGTGGATGTCCATCATCAGGTTGAGGAAGTACCTTTCTATACTTTTTTTAAATTTGTTTTATTTTTTAACCATGAAAGGGTGTTGAATATTTGTAAATATTTTTTCTGTGTCTATAGAGGTGATCATATGGTTTTTGGTTTTTGTTTTATTGATATGTTGTATTACATTATGTGTTTCTTGGATGCTAAACCAACTTTGCATTACTGGGATAAATCCTATTTGGTCATGGTGCAGTTTTTTTTTTTTAATATGTTGCTGAATTTAGTTTGCTAGTATTTTGTTGAAGATTTTTACATCTACTTTCACTAGAGATATTCATCTATGGTTTTCTTTGTTGTGATGTCTTTTGTGGTGATGTCTTTGGGTGTCAGGGTTTTATTGACCTCATAGAATGAGTTGGGAAGTTTCCCTCTTCTGTTTTTCACAAGACTTTTTGAAGAACTAGTATTAATTTTTCTTTAAATGTATGGTAGAATTCGCCAATGAAGCCATCTGGGCTTGGCCTTTTCTTTGGAAAAAATTTAATCGATAACTCAATCTCTTTCCTCTTTATAGATCTGTGCAATTGTCTATTTCTTCTTGAGTCAATTTCAGTAGTATGTCTTTTTAGGAATCTGTCCCTTTCATCTAAGTTATTTAATGTATTGGTGTATAATTATTCAGAGTATTCCTTTGTAATGCTTTTTATTTTAGTAAGTTTGATAGCACTGTCACCTCATATATCTGATTCTAGTACTTGAAGTCTTCTCTCTCTCTCTGTCTCTCTCTCTGGACAATAGAGCTAAAGGTCTGTCAGTTACACTGATCTTTTTGAAGGATCATCTTTGGTTTCATTTATTTTCTCTATTTTCTACTTTCCATTTTACTCTATTATTTCCTTCTTTCTGCTTGCTTTAGATTTACTTTACTCTTCTTTTCCCAGTGTCTTATGTGGAATGTTAGGTCATTAATCTGAGATTTCTTCTTTTTTATATAGGCCTTTATAGCTATAAATTTCCCTTTGAGCATTGCTTTAGCTGTATCTCATAACATTTTATATGTTGTGTCTTCACTTTTATTACTCTCAAAGTATTTCCTAATTTCCCTTGTGATTCTTCTTTGACCTATTGGTTATTTAGGAGTATGTTGTATAATTTCCACATATTTGTGAGTTTCCCAAAATTTTTTCTGTTATTGTTTTCTAATGTCACTCAACTATGATTGGAGAATATACCTTATATTATTTCTATATTTTTTTAAGTTTAATGAGGTTGGTTTTATGGCCTCGCATGTGGTCTAACCTAGAGACTGTTCCATGTACACTTGAGAAAAATATATATTCTGCTGTTGCTGACTGAAATGTTCTATAGATATCCATTAGATCCATTTGGTTTATAGTGTTATTCAAGTCTTCTACTTCCTTTTTGACTTTCTTACTAGTTGGCTATCCATTGTTGAAAGTGGGATATTTAGTTTTCCAACTATTATTGAAGTGCTGAACCCCAGTGAACATTTAGCTAATGCCATGTCTGGTGAGCAAGTCATTTAAATTCTCTCTGGGTCTTAATATCCTCATGAATATGAGCAAGCATTTACTTCCAGTTTATCTTCATAGGCTTCTTACCCCTCTGTGATTCTGTTGCTTTTATTAGGCCTAGGTCATGGATGAAATAAATAGGTAATTCATGAATGCTTATGCTAAAATATCACAGTCATTTTACTTTCTTTTGCAAAGATTTTTCAGAGTTATCGTCTCAAGTATAGTCAGAATCAGAAACCCTAAGAAATCAAGACAAGACAGAAACAAAGATTGGAATAGATTGTTAGCCAACTACTAAATGTTGTTTGAATGTTATTAAAGAAGTAGCATGCTAATGTTTAGACTCTACTGATATAATTTTTCTAATTAAATTTTGGGTTTTAAATTGAATTGTTATTCAGCCATAACCAGGCCTGTTTTGGAGAAGAAACTTGAAATTTTGATTGTAAGTTTCCTCTGTTTGTTTTGTCCCTTTGGAAATGGGAGAAAGCATATAAACATTAGTTCTGCCATATGCATATGAAGTTTCTAAAGTATTTGTCTCTTTTTCCACTCAAAAACATAAAATGCATGATTCACTGTTAACTTTTGCTGAGAAATGTATCATACAGCATCAGCCAAATGCCTGCCTGAGAGAGTTGTCTTTGGAGAGAGAGAACTGTTTATAATTCGACGTCCAGCACAAACATGACATCCAATGGGATGCCTTTTGCATATGCCAATTAGAATTAGTTTCTCAGTCCTCTGCCTCCAAATAACTTTCTACACACCTATATTGTGAAACTTTTTCCACTGGTGTGTTTCCTGTATGCCCAACTACCCAAAAGACTGAATGTTTGAAAGGGAAACATTACCTCATTTCTGCTTGTAACCATAAAATAATATCTCACATGTACGAGGTGCAAATAAATGCTTGTATTTTAATATTAACACCATTTCTTGTCAACTTGGCCATAATCCAAGATATTTCTGATATTTGTGTTATTATCTATGTGTATCTCAACGTAACAAAACTAACAGAGTCTGCTCTCCATCCTACCCTGAGCCCATGTATATGCTCTCCCATGTACAGCATCTTAACTCCTATTCACAGCATACTACATTTGGTTTTAAGGTCTGTGCTTCATTGGGTACCTTTGTTCAAAATGAACCTCTTTATTTCTGATTGGTGTGCTCAGATGAGTGGGCCGGCTACTTTTTTTCCTTGACATTTGAATGTTATATGCTCCATTTGTTGTAACACTTTGGCAAGACTTTAAAGCAGTTGTTCTGCCCCTGCTTGTGGTGGTTTACCATGAGCTCACCTGTTTTCCAGGTATTGTCAGATCCTATCTCCTCTATAAGGGTTCTAAGACGTTTTTGCCCATAACACTGTGTTTCCATTTATTGTCTGTAGTTGAATATATCAAAATTACTTGACAGGTCAGATATCACTTTTGTTAAATCCCTTAATTAACTTAGTGACAAAGAGGGATTTATTTCTCTATCACGTCGTCATTATTTAGTGTATTTCCTTGAGAGGATAATTTTGGCTGTGCTGCATGCAAGCTAATACTCGACCTTGACCGTCAACAGAAATATTTTCAATCCAACAAATATACTGACATTTTAGAGAAGTTTAGAATCCTAATAAAAAGCAGCATAAGTGTTCAGTAGCTTTTAAAGACATACAAACACATATTACCATTTTATGAATGTTACTACAATATTTAGAAAATAAAACTAAACACAAGAGAAAAATTACCACCTTTCCTCATCCCCTCTGTATTATCAATCCCTGGATATAAATACCATTAAAATACCATTAAAATCTATCTATATACACTTTTGCTATTTAAAAAACTACATACTATTTTGTGCCAATTTTTTTTTACATGTCACCATATTGTAAACCCCAAGAGAAAATTAAATTTAATATTTTGATTGTCTACAGTTTAAATTGTCATAATTATCACAGCATCAAATAAAGTATACATTAGAAAATTATTTCAACTCGAAATCTAAAGTATAACTCAACTCTTTTTTCTGAATAATTATTCAAAATAATCATTAATGTGATACATATGCATTCGATTCTAAAATATGTATCATTTTGCAAAATGATTAATTTAAAAAGTGATATACCTTAGTGATCTAAGAACATATTTATGAAGCTCTCCTAAGGAAATAGGGATTCACACTGGAACTTTTTTAATTTAGGAAATTTTATTGGAAGAGTCAAGCTTCAGTTAGAAAGTTGATGCTAACTTTGAAAAACTTCTGAGAAGTGGTTTGATCTCTACACAGAAAAAAATGGAAGCCGAGAAATATTCACTTAGATGCTACATATTCACTTAGACTACTGTACTAAGCATATGTGTTCAGACGTTTTTATTTTTATTTTTTAAACTTTTATTGGAGTATAGTTGATTTACAATGTTGTGCTAGTTTCAGGTGTACAGCAAAGTGAATCAGTTATATACATATCCACTCTTTTTTAGATTCTTTTCCCGTATAAGCCATTACAGATTATTGAGTAGAGTTCCCTGAGCTATACAGTAGGTCCTTGTTAGTTATCTATTTTATAGATAGTAGTGGACATTTTTTAAAATATGACTTTTTTAAAGAGTTACTGAAGTCAGATTCTGATAAAAAGTCATAAAAATAAAGCCATGATTCAACCTGCCTGTTTAAGACATATTTTCCATATCATCATAATTGCAGAATTAACAATCAATCTCAACATACTTCTTTTCATTCCACCAGCGTTTCGGACCTCTAAAAAATTTAAAGTATGAGAAAACAGCACCTAGAGCATCCTTAATTCTGACCTGAAAAGTATAACATATCTAAAATTTTGTCATCATCAGAAGCCACTTTTGTTAAGCTACTACCAGCCCTGTTCTGTAGAAATGTATTTTATTGTAATAATTTAACTCAAAAATCAGATAATGAGTATTTCTCTATGAATATAAACAGTACCCAGTATACAGCCATTTACATCAAAGGCAAGAAAGTAAGTTCAATGAATTGACATCACTGCATCTGTTTATCTAGGATTTGGTGTATATGAAACTGACTTTACTTACACTCTTCTCAGAAATGATTCTTGACCTAATCCCATATGAATTCCCTCCATCCTAACCTCTCAGTACTGTTTGAATATGTTAACCAGTTGTAGAAAATACCATATTAAATCATGAAGTATCTGCAGGGTATTCCAGTATGCAAGGCACTATGAAACACTGAGAAAGTATATTTGAGTGTTTAGCAAGAGTAAAAAAGCAACAACATCTTTAATAAAAGTGGCAACAGTTTATAAACTGTTCAAAGCTGAAAGATCTGCTTCAGCAGAATTGTTGATTGCCTTGGAATGTGTGGCACGGTAAGGAGAACAGAGGAGAGATTGCAGCTTCACCGCGGCAGGAATTTAGTCCCTCGAGTTATCATATCATTAGAAAGTGGCTGTGGTCGGGTCTAGATAGTATGAGGGAAAAACCAAACAGTACGGTTCTTTATCTCTTTCCCTATTTTGTGTGCCTGAAGGGACAGTTTTGAAAGCCACTGGGTAGTTTCTCATTCACAGGTACCGAACAGGTAATTAGACCCAGCAGTGGAAGTGAAAGACTTCCTTCTAGTGAGGCAGCCTGGAATCTTTTGCCCCCAGAGAGCAAAAGGCATCTAGATAAAAGGAAGAGGGAAGAGAAGTGAAATCAAAGAAGATTGGCCAAAGTTGTCAGATTCTTCGCTGAGTCGCATGTCAACTGCCTAAACCTCTGTTCCCACACTTTCCACAACCTTGTGGTGACCAAATTTTAAACAAACCCCAAAATCGATAGAATAATAAATGAACATTTGTATACCTCCTCCTATATTTAAAATTGTTAATGTTGTATCACATTTCTGTTCTTTCTCTCTAGAGATATATATGGATATGTGTGTGTACACAGTTTTCTTGGCTCCCTCTATCGTTTGAAACTGGGTTGCCTACTGCAGCATGCATGTCGTAAATGAAAGCATTCATTTTTGTAACCATAATAACATCATTCCTTAGAAAGAAAACAATAATTCTGTATTATACACTGGCTAGACCATGCACAAATTTCCCACAAGTGTCCTGAGAATGTCTTTTATAGCTGCCGCTGCTGTTATTTTTAATTTTAAATTATAATTCAAACTAGATTCATATACTGCATTTAATTGTTATTTCTCTTTATTTTAGAGTTTCTCAGTCTTGGCACTGTCAACATGTTGGGCCGATAATTCTTAGTTGTGGGGAGGGTGAGGGCTGTCCTTTGTACTGTAGAATGTTTGGCAGTATCACTGCTCTGCACCCACTAGATTCAAGTTAACATTCCCCCCACCCCAATTTGTAACCATCACAATTGTCTCCAGATGTTACCACATATCCCCTGGGGGACAAAATCACCTCAGTGATTTTGCTCTACTGCTCTATTTTAATCTAGAAAAGTACAGCTGTCCACACCTTATGTAATGTCAGTTAGCTATGCCTGGAGACAAGTCTATATTTTACATCTGTATTATTTCAACATGTACCACCATCCCTCTGTGGACTGTTTTGGGAATTATGAATCTCATTAAGAAACAATCACCCTCTGGGCAGTCATAAAAATCACCTGAGAAACTTGGCAAATACCAGTTCCTGCACTTGTCTCCTAGATATTCTGACTCAGTTCTGGATTGGGACCTGGGAATCTGAGTTTTTTATAAGCACACGAAGTTATCCCTATCCAAGTCTAGTTTAGGAAGACTGTGTCCTGCGACGTAAAACCCAAGGCTCTTAGAAAGTTCACACCTAACAAATTCCTCCTCTCGGTTTTAATTATTTTAAAGATTTCTCCTTCCTAGGTTTGCTCAGAGGGCAGCCATAGGTACTTTTATACATGTTTGTTTGCTAGTCTTCATTGTCTGCTGAATTTTTTTTCTTTCCACCACTTAGACTTGGGGACACCTATGTCTTGAACCTTGTATTTTTGTATAAAGCAGCATCCATATGTAGTAGTTTCAGATGTCATCAATAGTGCAATAGTTTCCACGGATGAACCTTAAATGCATATTGCTAAGTGAAAGAAGCCAATCTGAAAAGGCTCCATACTGTGTTGATTCCAACTAAATGACATTGTGGAGAAGGCAAAACTATGGAGATTAAGGGTTGCTAGGAATTCAGGAGGAAGAAGGAATGAATAAGCAGAGCACAGGATTTTTAGGGCATTGAAACTACTCTGTATGATATTATAATGGTGGATACATGTCATTATAAATGTTTCCAAGCCCATAGACTATACAACACCAAGAGTGAACCCTAACGTAACCTATGGACTTCGGATAGTCAGGACTTGTCAATGTAGGTTCATCCACTGCAACAAACGTACCACTCTGGTGGGGGATGTGATCCTGGGAGAGGCAGAAGGTATGTGGGAACTTTCTGGACCTTCTACTCAATTTTGCTGTGAAGCTGAAACTCCTTTAAAAAATAAAATCTGGGGCTTCCCTGGTGGCGCAGTGGTTGAGAGTCCGCCTGCCGATGCAGGGGACACGGCTTCGTGCCCCGGTCCGGGAAGATCCCACATGCCGTGGAGCGGCTGGGCCCGTGAGCCATGGCCGCTGAGCCTGCGCGTCCGGAGCCTGTGCTCCGCAACGAGAGGGGCCACAACAGTGAGAGGCCCGCGTACTGCAAAATAAATAAATAAATAAAATAATAAAATAAAATCTATTAAAAATTTCTCTATTAATTGCTCTGTAATTTTTCCTAAGCCTTAGACTGGCTGCCATGTAATCATTGTACTCTTTTCTTCCTCCTTCATTCTCAAGTATGGCCACCATGTTCTTTTCATGCTTCCTCTAGAGCAGAAGTTCTCAAGCTTTCACGTGGAAAACTAATTACATAGAAAATTTGTTTAAATGCTCATTCCCAGTCCTCACCCTGAAGAATCACATTAAAGAGTTTTGGCGTGTAGAACAGGAATATGAATTTTTAACAAACATGCCAGGTGATTCTGAAATTGGTGATTCAGGAAGCAACCTCTGAAACCTCTTCCTTTATAGTGTCTGGTGTACTCATCATTTTCTCCCTTTTTCTATAACCTCAGGCCTGTTCTATTCACACACGGGTTACAGTCACTTCTTTGCTGGTGATCCTAATTCCAGTCTCCTTTTGCTACAATTATTCCTTTGTAAATTGCTAAAATAATCTTTTGCAAATGCCATTTTTATCACATCACCTTCCTGCTCAAGAATCAACTACTCCTACTATATCAAGTCTAAACTCTTGGCCTATAATTCAAGGTCTGCTGTCAACTGGCACTTCTGTACCTCTCTAATTTTATCTTTTTCCACTACAGACTGACTCGCCCCTCTAGTTAAATCCAGCCAACTTTCCATTCTTCCATGCTGCTTATTTGCATGCCTTTGAATCTCCCATCAGTTGGAATGCCCTCCTTTTCTCATTCCCCCCTCCCAACATCTAATAAGTATTTGTCCCCAACTCACCTACTTTAGGCAAATTTTTCCTGAAGAAAATTTTCCACCAAATCATTGTGCTGACTGAATCAAAATTAACATACTAAACTACAATTCAGAGGAGTAGAAATAATAAAAGGAGCCTCTAGTATTATAAAGTAGGAATGGTATGTTATTCTTCCAATTGACTTATGAGAACAAAGAATTACTGCAATGAAAATATTAATCAGAATTGTAATGTAAAAGTACGTGAAATAAAATATTAAAAATAAGTGAGCTTAAAGTTTAGTATAAGTGTGATGGTTGGATCAGTGACTACAGAAACTACAGTGAGACAATAAGACATAGAGAATCATTAGGTAATAAGTGAATGGAGAAAGTAAGACAAGAACCGCTGAGATGTGAAACGAATGTGATGGCAAAGTATGATGTCAGATGGAAATGAGACAAGAAGCCAAAGCATCAGTTGCCTGTCCAAATAAATCTAAACGGTTCCCAGAAGCAGTTTTGGTAATGCATAGACATGAGTTTTATTATGTTCTAGACATAGCTCCCATATCCAACCAACTTTTGGCCTCTTCAAAGAAGTCATTTCCTCAGCCTGAGTAGCAAAAACACTTCTGCAGAGATTCCATTCCAGTGACATGCGATGTGCATACCTAATTCATTGAGTACAGCTAGATTTATTTCCACACAGTTCTATGATTGAGGGATTCATGAGAGTTCTGGGTTTTCCAGGCCCTCACTTACACTTGGACTTACCCATTTTCAGATGTTGTTAATTGAATGAGTGCATTATGATATTGTGTAGTGATTTTTTTTTTCTTGTATTTACATAATTACTAAGGAATTTGTGCATTCCATAAAATACTGGGAGCCCTTCTGGCTTCTCTATCTATGAATTGCCTCGTCACATCTGCCTGGCTCTTTTGTATTATCTCTAATCACATCCCCTTAGTGACTCTATATCAGCCATGTTGAACTCTAGAATTCACCCAGAATAACAGGTTTTAGCCAGCCTCCCTGAGTTTGCTTATGTTCTTTTCTTTCCCTGCCAAACTCCAGTACACTTCCTCTACACAGTTCAATAACAGTTTACAGATTTCATGAAAATTATTTATATATTTATGTCTACACTTTTCTCACAAGATCTGGTCTTTAAAAAGAAAAAAAAATATATTGCTTTCCTAGCTTCTAAGAAATGGGAGGTGCAAAGTAATAAAAGTGGTACAAAGATACATTCCCATGTGAAGTTTTCTTCTTAACATCCTAAGAGGGGTAATTATTTTCTCTCTTTCCTAGGATGAGGCGAGCCAAGACAAGCCATCATGAGGTGCCCACTCAAGGGATCGATCAGACTCTTAGAATGGTCTGCAACCCATAGTCACAAACACTTGAACCCAGAGGGCTCACATTTCCCTTTTCCTGATAGCATAAAATTTTGAGCTCCAGAAGTTCTCTCTCCCCTCACTCAGGCCAAGATCCTAGTTCACCTGAAGTGGCTTGAACCTGAAAAAGCAAAAGATCCCAAAGCAGGAGTCAGGCACTCTGCATACTTGTTTCTTGCAGGATAGCTAGGGAAGATTGCAACAGTATGAAGCAGTCAGGAAAGGGGAGAGAAATGGAATCAGACATGTCTTTTGGGGTGAGGCAGATACTTTCTTTTGGGGTGCATCTAGATGCAAGAGAGACAAACCCATTAACGCGGTGGGAAAAAGTCCAGCCAGACTGGCATAAATTGGTGTTGAGAAACTCAAGGGAAAGACACTGGGTGGTGGGACAGCCAGTGCCTTCCGACAAGGCCAGCAGAGCAAACAGGTCATCCCACCTGCCTAGTGTGAGCAACCAAGATGCAGGGAATCTAGAAGCAAGAATATATAGTGTTGGAATTAGATGAGCCTGTCCTTAAAATATAAGATCCAAATCACTGGAGTGGAATTCAAGGTCAGCCAGAAACAAGAATCATTCCAGACCTAGAGAAGCTGGAGTGGTAAAGACACAAAATGGGAATCAAGATATCTTCTTTAAATAACTACATGAGTTATAAACTTTTGTTTATTTATTTACTTCTTTAACAAATTTTTTGAGTGCCTTTTAGGGGTTGGGCGCTGGCATGGTTTGGGGATGTGGCAATGAACACAGACTTCTTGGTTCTCACAGAGCTTAATATTTTAGTAGGAGAATATGGACAATACAGCAGTAAAAATGTAACATATATAGCATGTCAGATGTTGATAGGTGCTAAGGGAAAGATAAAGCAGGAAAGAGAAATAGGAGGTGCCCACAGGGAGGATGGGATTAGGTTTTCATTACATTTAGGATGATGAGGGGAGAGGACAACTGGCCGACTGTGTGCAGGTGGAGAGGGAGTGAGCCATGTGTTCAAACAGCAAGTGCAAAGACCCTGTGGCACACAGGTGTGTTTGTGAAGTGTTTGTGGGAGAGCAAGCTTGCTAGTGTGGCTGGAGAAGAATAAGTGAGGGGAAGAAAAGGGCACACAAATTCAAAGATGAAAAAAAGATGAGAAGATCAAGTAGGGCCTTGGTTTTTACTTATGATGAAACACACTTCGTGCAGAGAAGCATGTTATGAGCTGACTCACAGGGAAACATGATCACTCTTTGCTGTATTGAGAAGAGATGGAAGGTCAATGGAAGCTGTGAAAACAGTCAGGAGGCTATTACAATAAACCACCTGTGAGATGTTGATGCAGATCTGGTGGTAACAGTAGAAAGAGCAAGAAGTGTTGAGAGTCTGGACACAATTTGAAGATATAATCAATAATATTTGCTGTTGGATTGGAGGGTTGTATATAGGATGAGAGAAAGAGATGAGTCAAGGTTAATTTCAAAATTTGGGGCCTGAACAACATGAAGAATAGAGTTGCCTTTTATTGATAAGAGAAAGGCTGACTAAGCAGAGACTGAGAAGATTATCAGAGGTACAAATGGATATGTCAAGTTAATAGTTGCATGCCAGAGTGTGGAATTCAGATGAGAAATATGAATAGAAATACTATAAATGTGAGAACCATTAGAGAACATTTATTTGGCATTTAAATTCATGAGACCAGAGGAAATCATCAAGCTAGTGAGTATAGAGATAGAAAAAAGTAGAGGTCCAAGAGATGTTTAGAAGTTGAGAGGTACCAGCAGCAAATGAGAATGTAAAAGAGCAGAGATGTAGGGAGAAAACCAGGAGAGACAAATGTCCTGGCATCCAAGAGAAGACAACAAATCAAAGGGAGGGAACGATCCAAGGACTGAAAATTAAACAGTAAATTTAGTGGCATGAAAATTACTTGTGACCTTAGTATTTTTCTTCCTGTTGGTGAACATAATTTTGGCCAAAATCTGAGAAACTTTCAGTGTTATGGATTGTAAATGAGGTGAACAGTTAACCAGGATAACACCATTTGTGGGCAAAATTAAGATGTGCTTATAGAGATCATACTGATTTTTTTTTTTTTTGTAACACATTCTGACTAAGGAGATAATCCCAAAAGAGTAGCTGTTCAAATTATGTAAAAAATGACAACATTATTGAAATTATTTACTGCCTCCCAATATAACTAGCTTAAGATAAAATATGTATTTAAATTTGTCTCATTATTTTGTAGACTTCTGAAATATTTAATCTTGACTAGTATATTTTTAGTTTCTCTGGTAGATCATTAACAATGACTGTTATTTATTGAATACCAAGAGCCAAGAACTTTACAGAATCATGTCATTTGTAGTTCGACATAGGTATTATCATCATCACTTACGGGGGAAAACTAATCTAGACTATGCTGGTTAATAGCATTTCATGTGAAGTTGATATTTAACACAACAGAGTAGGAGAGCAGGTTCCCTTGGAACAAAGACAGACTGGTTTTAAATTTTGTATTCACACAACACTTGCCTTAACACTTCATCCACCAAAGGTCTCAGCATGTTTATTCAATTATATAAAACAAAAAGCTAAAGCACACCTTGGAACTATACAGTTGTCTCCAAATCTGGTAGGTGAAACCATTTTCTGGCAAGAAATGTTAGAAACAGGCAAATGTTTTGTGCAAAGTGATCATACTGTGTGAGGTAAAGTGATATGATAGTAAGCAAATAGGCAGTTTCAGGAACTCATTTGGCAGTTTCCTGAGACCCGTTCTTGAGAGTAAAGTAAATCTATTTGGAAAATACGACTGGTTCTGTTTGACAGAGGTAAAAGAAAATTAAATGCAATCTTGAAAAGATAGTCACTTGTATAATTCATGCCTGAATTTCTTTTTTTTTTTAATATTTATTTATTTATTTATTTGGTTGCTCTGGGTCTTAGTTGCAGCAGGCGGGCTCCTTAGTTGTGGCATGCGAACTCTTAGTTGCAGTATGCACGTGGGATCTAGTTCCCTGACCAGGGATCGAACCTGGGCCCCCTGCATTGGGAGTGCGGAGTCTTAACCACTGCGCCACCAAGTAAATCTGCTGGTATGTTGGTTTAAGATTACTTAATTAAAATTCAGAATCAACAAATAATAAATAACATCAAGCATTTACTGGCATTTTAAATTAGATAAGATTAGAAATTCAATGAATTTTATTTCATTTTATTTTATTTTTAATTGAAGTATAGTTACTGTACAATATTATATGTTATAAGTGTACAATATAGTGATTCACAATTTTTAAAGATTATACTCTATTTATAGTTATTATAAAATATTGGCTATATTCCCCCCGTTGTATATATCCTTGTAGCTTATTTTATACCTAATAGCTCATACCTCATACATCCCTACCCCTATATTGCCCCTATCCCCTCCTCTCTCCCCACTGGTACCCACTAGTTTGTTCTCTAGATCTATGAGTCTGCTTCTTTTTTTGTTACATTCATTAGTTTGTTGTAATTTTTAGATTTCACATATAAGTGATATCATACAGTAATTGTCTTCGTCTGACTTGTTTTACTTAGCATAATGCTCTACAAGTTCATCCATGTTACTGCAAATGGCAAAATTTCATTCTTTTTTAGGGCTGAGTAGTATTCCATTGTATATATATATACCACATCTTTATCCATTCGTCCATCAATGGACATTTAGGCTGCTTCCATGTCCTGGCTATTGTATATAGTGCAGCTATGAACATTGGGGTGCATGTATCTTTTCAAATTAGTATTTCTGTTTTGGAAATTCAATGAGGTTTTTCTTTTTCTACAGTAGATTCTATAGTGCCTTGGAATTAGAAAGTATGTGAAAGCAAGGCGATTTAGTGTGGTTTTAAATTTAATTTTTAAATTCTCAGCACCCAGTATGTCATATAGCTCTGCAGTAGTTTTGTAATTTACGCAATTGCTCATTATTTTAAAAAACAACTTATATGGTTTGTAAATATCTGGCATTCCTATTCTGTATTCATGGTATTTGTGCTTATGCCAAATCATCTTATTTTAATATATACATTTAGTTATTTCTGATTTGATTGTTTATTCCAAGAGCACATTTAAAAGATTATTGACTTGGAAAAAAAAATATTGAAAACAATAATTACAATTGATTTTGACTTTTATACATGCAGTATACAATAAAATTTTTATTATAGTTTTTATTGATTTATCATCATACCTTAGTATTTCCTTGTAATTTATAAGCTATTGTTCAAATAATTTTTTAAATAGGATGAAAAGAAACTTTTAAAATGTTGCTTGATTGTATTAAAGCCTTTAAAATAATTATAAAGTTTCATTTTATTTTCTCTGTGACAACTTCCCTTCATTATTTTATAATTTCAGGATAAGTTTCAATAAATATTTTAGCATATCATGAGGCTACGTAAGCATACGATTTAGCTCGTATTTAATTTGTTTAAATAAATATTTCTGTGTACATTTTGATGAAGTAGATTAGGGTTATGAGAAAGCCATTCCTAGATCATTTCTGAATCAATATGATACTGTCATTCCCCGGTCTGATTTTCTTGAGTAAATATTTGTTTCTGTGGTATGCTGTAGAAACATAGAAGATTATTATAAAAATAATATACTTAGAGAATTGGTGCTAATGATATCTAACTAAATACCTTTTAAATTGTGATACCTCTGTAATGGTTTCTTTAACTTTTAATTTATAAAAGCAGATCCAGAAATTTTAGTAAGACAGAGGAGAAAACAGTCAGTTTCACTTTTTTTTAATGTAGCCGAAAATAAGTGAATTAAAGATTTGTTTTAAATTTGAAACAAACATTCGGGTGCCACAAACTAGTAACTTACTAGTGTTTCCCAGTATATCTCTGGGTCAAAGATAGATGAATCAAAGATATCTGTGAACATTTTCAGATCTTCTCTGCTGAGTGGACTCATTCATACATATATTCATCCCATCATTAAACATAGATTTATTGAGCATCAACTAGTGACACAGGCACTGTGTTGGGACGCAACAGTCACCCAGAAAAAAGTCTTACCTTCATGGATCTAATATTCTAGTTGTAGAAGACAGTTAAACTAAATAAGAAGAAACAGATAATAAGTTAGGTGGCGATAGATCCTATGCCACCCATTGGAAATGAAAATAGGGACGGGGCTGGCATAGGAGGTTGTAATATTAAATGAGAAAGTCACAGTAAGCCTCTCTGTGTGAAGACCTGAAGAAGGCAGAAGAACGAGAGTTGTGTGCCAATCTGGAAACACTTATATAAATTTCACCACATGCCAGGCACCGTTTACATGCTTTGCATCCATTAACACATTTACTTCTTACAATCCACTTGTGAGCAAGGTAATAACTCCATTTTAAGGATGAAGAAACTGAGGCATGGAGAGGAATAGCAACTTGGCCAAAGTCATAGGCTAAAAGTAATGGAACTAGGATTCAACCCAGAGAGTTACTTCCAGATTCTAGGTGCTTAAATGTAACCAAAACATCCCAGGCATAAGAAACACCAAGGGCAAATGCCTGAGGTGTAGGAGGGTTTGGTGTGTTCCCGAGCAGTGCAGAGGACAGTGTGGGTGGGTGGAGTTGGAGGAAGTAGGTGAGGCTGGAGTGGAGGCTAGTGGGATACAGATCATGTGGGACCTTGTGGATCCACGAGGACTGTGTGATGGGCAGGCATTTTAGGCTTGATAATTAATAAGGATATGTCCTATCAATTTAGCTAATGTATGTGTCAAATCAAAGACATTTTATAGGTTAGAAGGAAAAAAAGTAGGAAAATAATAATAACCAAATAGAAAGGAAAGGTATATAAAAACTTTCAGGTAATTTTTGTGATCATATTGTATCTTTTTAATATCTCCTAGTACTTCATATCCTTCTCGTTCTCTTTACTTTTTCTCCAGCGCACCACTCACCATCTAACCTAACAATACATTTTTAAATAGACTTTATTTTTTAAAGCAGTTCTTGGTTCATAGCAAAATTGAATGGAAATTACAGAGAGTTCCCATGTACCCCCTGCCCTCATATATGCACAACCTCCCTACTATTAATATCCAGCACCAGGCGGTACATTGGTCACAGTTGATTAACCTGTTTGACACACTGTTATTACCCAAAGTCCATAGTTTACATTAAGGTATTTTATTTTTTATTTATGTCTTGACTTCTCCCACTTGAGTATGATCCATGAAATCAGAGAGTATGGTTGATTCATTGCTTTATCTCCAGTGCCTAGAAAAGCACCTTGCAAAGGATTGATATTCAAAAATTATTTAGGAATTAATTTACTCAAGCAGGATCTTTGTTAACAGGAAAGATCACTTAAGGCAATGAGGCAAATTTGGCCATTTTCAAAACACTGACATAGCGTAGGTTTTCCAGTCTACTGTTGTAGCAACACCATCGCACCCCTTGCTTATTCAATAACTGTTTACGGAGTGCCTGTTTCCAGCCAATTATGCTTCTAGAGGCTAAGGATATAGAAGTGGAAAAGCAGTAAGGGTGCACCCACAAGTGGTATATAAGTATTCTACTGGAAGAGCTTTCACTCAGAAGTCAGAGGTTGTATCAGCTGTCTCTTCTCCTCATTCCCTGTTCTGTTGTTTGATGGTGTAACCCTGTCCAAGCTCCTTTTACTCACTGCTCAGACAGGCTAATAAATCAAGAGAGGAGCTGTTGCTGCGAGTAATAGCAACTTTATTTGGAAAGTCAATAGACTGAGAAGGTGGTGGAGTAGCGTCCCAAAGAATCATCATACTCAAGTTGAAATTCAGGCTTCTTAAATACTAAAAGGGGAACTTCTTGGTGCTGGAATCCTTCCTTCTTGCAGCTTTCAACCAGGTCTGGTCACGATGTTCCTATAAACCTCTAACAAGACAAATGTTATTCTCTGTTCCGCAACTTTTTATCTTTATATGAATGGAAAAGTGCTATACCTTTAAAGGTCAGAGCCTTGAGAATGAACTATCCTCTAGATTTCAGGCTATAGACAACCTTCTTTAACAAAAGATGCAGAGCCAGCCTGACTAGGCACAAGCAACAGAGCACAAAGGTTAGAGCTAAAGGAACAGATTCAATATGGAGTCAGGTTTGTTCTTCTCTGTTACAATGGCAAGCAATGAATTGTTCAACAGCAAGCCGTAGAATATTTGTTTTTGATATAAATTAACTTGCACATTGATATGCTCATGTTTAGGATTCATTTTTGATACTTCATATAGATGTTGCAACTGCACATCTTAGATTTTCTGGGACAAACCTGGCATTAAGTACCCGTCTCCTTTTGTTGTTTTTTTAAATATGTCAGTGCTTGTTAGAACCTGCGTGCTAATTTTTTTTCTTCTGAAATTAGGTCACCACACAAATAGAGTCACAATCTCAATGTCTGAGAATGTTATGCTCCTTCATTATCACCAAGAAACTTTAGTCAGACAAGGACTCTAAAGCAGGAGAGAAACTGGTAACCCATTGTCCTCAAAGAATTCATTGAGATTCCAAATGTTTTTCACAGAGTGGGGATTTCCTAAGCATCTGGAAAATCTACCTCTGTTATTTGGCATTCTTTTCCTGTAATACTTTTACAAGCTGTAACTGCTCCATGTGGAAACATTTCTTAATCACCATTACATGCCTTTTACTAGAAGGTCTACAATATTTGTTGCCACCATTAACAAATCCAGAGAAGTAATTCATAAAGTTGAAATTAGCACACCTGCATGTTTAAAAGTACAAGGAACTTATTCCTATTTATTAAAAAAATTTGAAGTCTCTTATAAATAGCTTGCTTTTAATATTATATTTCATACTGTACTTGCTTATAGAACTATTTTGGTCTTAATTATTTTTCAAGTAAAAACAAAACTGAATGGGTAAAATAGATCCAGATAGTAACCTAGAGGGTTTCAGAAATATTTGTCTAAGACTCTCTAAAAGGTGAAATAAATTTTATAGTATCAAGATCAAATTGTTGATTTAATGGTAAGTTCTAGGGTATTTAATTCCTCATTAAATTTGGATTTACATTTTTATGGTCTTGAAGGTCATAATTTATTTATGCTGTAGCGTTCGTTTTCCTGAATTGCATGTTCTGTTCTTTCAAGCATAACAATTTGAAAATGTGGTTTTTAGCCCTACACCGTATGATGCCAACTGTATTATCAGTGCTCAGATTTATTTTTATTATTGCTATAGTTAGTTATCCCATCAAGTCTAAAAAGACTCTTTAAACCATATATGTCTGATTCTTATTGCAGTGCATGCACATTAGGTATATTTGTATATGCATGGCTCATTTCAGGAGTATTAAACTGAAGAACTTGGAGCACAGAGGGCTCATCCAACGCAATGTCATCATTTCACAAATGCTGAATCAAAGAACCAGAAACTGAAGATCCTTTTGAGGGGCATATGGCTAACAAGAACTAGGAGTATAACCTAAGTCTCAAACTCTGAGGCCAGTTAGAGTCGCTCTAACTACACAAGTTTGTATTTACAGTGACTGTATCTATACTTTTGATACAAATAAGATTTCGCTGGCCTACAGCAGGGATTGCAAGCTTTTTCTTTTAAATGCCAGATAGTAAATATTTTAAGCTTTGTGAACCATACAATCTTTGTCACAAGCATTCATCTCTGTAGTTGTAGCATGAAAGTAACCGTAGACAAAGCACAAAGAAAAAAAATGAGTGGGACTGTGTTCCAATAGAACTTTAGAAACAATGAAATTTGAACTTCATATCATTTTTATGCCCTAGTATTCTTTTATGCCATAGTATTCTTCCTTTGATTTCTTTCAATATGTGACAATATAAAAGCCATTATGAGTTCATGGCTGTACAAAAATAGGCTAAAAAAAAAACTAAAAAACTAGTATGCCAACCCAATATAGAGGAATAGTAGGGATGTTTTAAAGCATGTTGCCCATAATCCACAGACACACAGGATATTCCATTGAAAACATTTTAGAATTTTCATTTAAATTTAGATCATCCTTTAAATTTCTAATTTTACTAGTGTATAATATATACTAATACATCAGTGCATACAGATATAATCTATAAACAGAAATATATAGATTTATTGAAATTTTGCTCAATTTTTAACAAATAGTGAGTTGCAAAGACGTTTGAAGTCCGTTGGTCCAAGTTAACAGTGATCGAAAACAAACGAGGGAAATTTAATAAGAATATAAATATAATCTTGCATAAGCACATGTTGGGAATTCCCTAATATAGAAAATGGAGGTAATTGTACTATCTCCACAAGGTCATGTCAGTTAAATAAAACATTACAGGTCAAGCGCCATTTGGTGCTTGGGACTTAGTATATGCTTAAATCATAACTAGTATTATTATATCACATGTTATAGCAGTTTATGAGTAAAAAGTAGATATTCAGCCACTTATGATAAGAAGACTGAATTAATCTTTAAGAGAATGATGAAAAATAACAATATATTTACTCCACACTTTTTAGTTCTTTACAATTTTCAAAGCACTGTCAATTGTATTTATTTTAAATTTGATACAGAACACAATTCTGTGTACTAGGTAGGGCTGACATATTTTGAAGAGTAAGAGACAATTATTTCTATTTTACAAAAAGAAACTTAATTCCCAATTGCAAATGATGGTGTTATTCCAGAACCCAGGTCTTCTGACTTCCACTTGTTAAGGGAAATGATAAACCACAATTAAACATTTAGATTGTTCTGATCCCACATATTTAGAGGACTATTGACAACCTTGATGAGTACAAACAGGAAAGTTTTCTGTTACCTGGTAACTTGAGAAATGATTAAGAGAACTGGGAATGTTTGACCTAGATAAAAACTTCACTGTAGAGAAGATAGCACTCTAAACATTTTTTCAAGACTTCTCATGTGGAAGAGAGCATAGACATTATCTTATGGCCCAGAAGAGAGAACTAGAACCAATAAGCAAACAGCCTTTGACAAAATGCAAGGAAGGATTTGGAATAATGGAATAGTATTACAGCTCATGGTCTATCCTTGAGAGAATGAATTCTTCTAGAACCTGTAAACCACCGGTTAAAGAGAAGAATCTCAAAAAACAAGTAAAGTTGTATTGGATTTCTTTTATGGCACCTTCTATCCCCAAAAATCCATAATCCTGAATATTTTTAAGATTATGGACTATAAAATTTATTATTTATAGATTGATTTTACATGTATAATTTTATTAGGATTTTCAAATGTTTTATTTTAAAATTTTGTCTCAGTTCAACTCCTCAGTATTACTTTGACTCAAATGCCCTGCCAGTAGTTTTGAAAAATCATTGTAAACAGATTTAAAATGTCTTTCATTTTAAAGGTTTAAATTGTTCCCGTTTGTAAGATTGACAAGTAGGAAAATTAAGGTTGATTTCTTATGAATTTCTTACTATAGCTGCCAATTGTCCTTTCCAAATATCATTTTCAAAAGATGATGATATAAATTAGAGCATACCACAGAAGGAGTCTATGTGTATTAATACAGGTGATGCTACTTTTATGAGACATTGACACTTAAAGTAAAACCTGTGCTATGTCTAACTCCTTTGATCTAAAAGACTTTATAATGAACCTTTCACTTTACAAAAGAGATGTTGTGATAATTAATCCACCAGTTTTTGCTGCCAAATAAGGTAACCCATTTTAACTAACTCATTTTTTTATCTGTGTTACGAAATTTTGATTAAGTGCATTTGATTAAAGCCACTGAATTGTGCAAATGAGCTAACAGAACAACAGAGCCTGATTTTTCTAATTATGTCTACGTTTATTTTATAGAAAATTTAAATTGTTCTAGCCCACCAAAGCAAACAAAAATGTGGTCAGATCCATGATACTCTGTTTCACCCAGAGTTGTGTTGTTTCCTTTGCTGCGTTGTCAGCAGGAATTGAAAAGAAGCAGATTTTGTCTGTTGTTTTGGGGTTGTCGTATGAATCATTCCCAAGGAATGAGCCCTTAGCGCAGGATCGGTGGGGGCTAGAGAATGGATCAAGAAAGGACTAGAGAATGGCCTCTACTTTCTTCTGTACCTTTTGACTATGAAATTTACTGCTGGACACACGAAAAGAGCAGCAAATGGTGATTTATTTCCACAGGATGGAGGACATTACATATTTTCCTGTTCTCTAGACATATTTTTAAAATTTATTTTGAGAAATCCATCTTCAGTTATAGAGTGCTGATTAATGGCAGTGGTGCATGTTTGTATGATTTGAGTATGATGACAAAGCTGAGGAACTCAGGGGCTCTATTTCAGTTTAAAATAAAATCAAACAGTCCAAATACATTAGCCACTTTGTAACTTTGTCACAAATGCTTGATATGTTTTCTCCAATATGTATGCCATACTTAAAGCTTTTTCTTAACAGTAAGAAACTTATATTCAACTGTGTATTTTACTGAGTACTCAATTGCCAAAATACATTTTCATATTCAGTTAATACATTTTATATTTATATACATTTTATATGTAATAATTGTCAGGCACTTTAGTTTTATTTGAGCTTATTTGTAGTATTTCTCATAGACTGAAATATGTTGATAATTTTTCAGGAAAGTCCTGAAATATAAGTATTTCTAAAGGAAGGACTGCAAAGTGGCCCTCAAATACTTCTCATGGTGACTAAATTATCTTTCTTAGAAATTCCAATTTGCTTCATTTTTCTTTGTCTCTCAATTATGTATAATGTAACTGATAACAGTTTCTAGATTCTTAACGCTAATTAAGAATTACACATAAATGAACTCATTTGAGCATCACAGTGCCCTTCTTTACTGAGGAAGAAAGGTAGGCTCAGAGAGGTTAAGTGGCCTTCTGGTAATCACACAGGTGATAAGGGGCAGAGCTGGAATTTGATCCCAAGGTCTTTGGCCCCAGACACAACACCCTTCACCCCTAAATCATATTACCTGCATATCGGAATCATTATGTTGTATTTGTTCTTGAGAGGAATGTTCTTTTGTTTGTTTGTTTTTGCGGTACGCGGGCCTCTCACTGCTGTGGCCTCTCCCGTTGTGGAGCGCAGGCTCCGGACGCGCAGGCTCAGCGGCCATGGCTCACGGGCCCAGCCGCTCCGCGGCATGTGGGATCTTCCCGGACTGGGGCACGAACCTGTGTCCCCTGCATCGGCAGGCGGACTCTCAACCACTGCGCCACCAGGGAAGCCCGAGAGGTATGTTCATATATAGCTTCCTAGCATCACAAAATCATATAATAATCCCCAAAAGTACAAATAAATTTACTTTGTTTAAAAAAAAAAAAACAAACTTCAAATACTCTTTGTTCTCCATGAAGAAGAAAAATTGCCCACTGTCCTATCAAGAGGGCCCTGGATGTATCTGACAATCCAGATTGATTTTCCTCCTTAGGTTATCTCACATCGTTATTTCTTAATATTCCATTGTGTTTAAATTTTCAAACATTAGAAGCACCTTCAAATTCCCTTCCATTATGTCAATATTTATGTAATTTTAAGCCAGAAGATACTCTTTGACAGTGAGAGGATATTGTTTTACCTTTTTAGAAAAGATTTTATGTACTGCCATGATTCATCTTCTCCAAAGTGTACGGACACTTGTCTTTTTTTTTTTTTTTTGAGGGGTGAAAGATGAAATAAAATGAAATTTTTAAAATGAGATCATTTGGGTCATTCTATTGTATTTACCAAACCTGGCTATTCAAGCATCATTCTAAGAATTTAAATGTAGGGACCTTTGGGTCTAGAGAAAGTTTAAAATATTGTGATGCCCAACTTTGTACATTCAAGTACAAGCTACTTTTGTACAAATCAGTGCGTGTCTAGTTCTTTCTTTCTTCACTGCTGCCATGCAAAGCCACCATGAACTCTCACTCTGAAGACTGGTCTTTTCCTCTCTGATCTCCCTATTTCTACTCTTATCTCCCTGAGCATCATTTTCTGCATGGAAGCCAAGTATAATCTTTCGAAAGCATAAATCAAAATATCTAATTCTCTGCTTCCAAACCTCTGCAATTTCCCATTGAACAAGAGTTGAAATTCCAACATTTTGCAAAATTTTTATTGGAGTATAGTTGATTTACAATGTTGTGTCAGTCTCAGGTGTACAGCAAAGCGAATCAGTTATACATATACATATATCCGCTCTTTTTTAGCTTCTTTTCCCGTATAGGCCATTACAGAGTATTGAGTAGAGGTCCCTGTGCTATACAGTAGGTCCTTATTAGTTATCTATTTTGTATATAGTAGTGTGTATATGTTAATCCCAATCTTCCAATTTATACCCCCCCCAGCCGAAATTCACACATTTTAACTTGGGCTGCATGTACATGATCCTACTTCCATCCCAGCCTTACCTGATAGCTGATACTCTCATGTGTTTACTGTACTCTGACCATGTGGCAATCTCTCTGTCTTTCCAATACTCAGAACAACCTGAAGGTTTATGGATTTATGCCCCTGATGGGAAATTTTCCCCCAGAAATCTCATCATTCAGGTTTAAAATTTAGTGTCACTCTCAGAGAGCTTCCTTTGCCCTCCCAACATTTTCAGGAGCTACTTCCCTTGCCCCCCATTGCCTGCTCACATGTTCTGTGATTTTTAGATTTTACAGTGTTAAGCTTTTTCTGCAGTCATTTTCTTTATATACTGAGGATTTTGTTGTTGTTAATCCATTCTGTAAGAGTTGTCTCTCCATCTCCATTAGACCAAGGGCCATCTCTTTGATTTGATGCGGACTTTCCAGTGCCCAGTAAATAGTAGGTGCTGAGTAAATATTCATTGAACTGAACTATCGAATCATTTCCATTGCACAATTCACCACAGTAATCTGTGTGGGGTTGTAGGATGGGCATTATCAGAGAGGGGAAATGTCAAAATTGTTCTTCACCAAAATCTTGATGGCCAGTGTGAGGCCAGGCTGAGAGAAGGGCATAGGTGTCCTGGTTTTTAGTCAAGTTTTCCCACTCAAATACCTTTTGCATTCTTTATCGGTTCAATTATTTGGGCAGCATCTGTTAGAATTTCACAGTTTAAAAAACTTCTTTTAGAGCACTGAACTTGTTACACTTGTGCAGTTTTTGTAGGAACTTGTCTTCCCAGAAGAATTATGGTAGTTGGACAAATGCTTGAGGATTTACTAAAGCAATAAACAGATTAACACTACCGTGGGGTGCACATCTGTATTACTTAGTTAAGAAAAATGCGTAATTTGGAACCTGAACTACTTCTACCATGCAATACTGGCTGGCTGATGCAGTTTCACCTGGACTTTCCTAATAGATGAAAGCTTGAAATTTCTACATGTTGATTCTAAACACAGTTATAAAGAAAGGATTTCCAAAAGATATAGCAGTGTATATACCCCCCAAAACATAGATCAGTGCTATACCGATTGCCATTAGCATAATCTACTGTTCAGATGATATGATACTGTGCCACTGTTTGCAAATGGTATTTAACAGTCTCATTTGTGCTTTGACTTTAGAATTGATGACACAATTAGTAAATGTACTCATGGACAGATGCATGCATAGGGAGTTTTCTGTGGAAATGAATGCTTAATAAGCTAATGGTATGTTTAATTTATCATTTTAATTGGAAATTAGAACAGATACACCACCTCAAAAAAAATGACAAGTTATACTACCTTAAAATCACTAGAATTTAAAGCATTCTGGTGCTTTAGATATTCCAGATAGTCTTTTAATAATAGGACTTGAAATCTACACCTTAGACTTCTGAAATTATAACTGAAGAATATCCTAAAGCAGAGTCACCAAAAATTTTCCTACATATCTCATTTACCACAATTTTAATTTATTTAAAAGAAAGAAATTAATACAAATTTGAAATACATGCATAATTATTTTTGCTTGTTTTGTTTTTGCTTTAGGAATTGTTTTAAAACAATAATTATCTTAAATGGTATAATTCTTCATATCCTTTCTTCCATTTCTTCTTTCATGAAAGATTTCTTGAGTATCTATATGTCGCCCCTCATCTGAAGGGATGTGAATAAAACAGATACACAGTGCTCAGAGAGATCTGACAGCAAATGGACCAGTATAAGACTAAATAGTCATTATTAACAGCCCACTGTCAATAAATAAGGAATATGCTTTGAGCTGTATTTTCTAGTGATGGGAATGGCTTTTATAATGATCCCATTTACACTTTGTGACCTAGTTTTCTTTGCTAGCAAGTGCAGGCATTTGTCAGGAAATAGTATTAAGGTATACGGCCTTTTTCTCTAGTCTACCTAATGCCTACTTATCCTCCAATCTCCCAGACTCATTTCAAGCACCCTGTCATTCTTGACGCCTCTCGACCTCCCAGAATGGACTGGTTGTCTCTCATTTATGCTTCCATAGTCCTCAGTATATTCATTGAATTTAACACACCAATTAATATTTTTTGGTTTTCATTTTTGGTTTATGTATATTCCCCATTTAATTCTTCAGAAAGGGATTTGTGGCCTCCTTAAATCTGAGGGCTTTTTCGGGAAGAAGACTGTCATATCATTTGCTTTACCACAGTTTCTGATGCAATACTTTGTATTCATGTGGCCTACACAGAGACTGCCTGAGTACCTGGGTTAAATCAGATTGATAGCATATTTTGTTCGAGTAAGCCCCAGCCCCAGCAGCTATTAATCCAAATTTTATGCACATTATCTAAATCAGTGGTTCTCGGACTGTGGTCCCTGAACTAGCAGCATTAGTAGCATCTTGAACTTTTTCAAAATGCAGATACTTGGATCCCAAATCCATCATACTGAATCAGAAACTGGAGGTTGGATGCAAATGTCAACTGATTCTGATGACTACTAAAGTTTGAAACCACTGATGTAAGCTGATATGAATGAGTAATAACATATATAGTCAATATACTATATTATACCCAAACTATGGATTTGGTTTGTATTTATTTATTTATGAGTATGGACTCATGCCTATTAAGAAGAAAATCACAAATATCCAGCCCCTCTCCTTTCTCTGCTTTGATCCATGTATAAAGCAGGAAGCAGTACTGAGGAAACAAAAGTGCAGTTTAAGCTGAAATGGAACTTTCTTTGTCTCCAAACTTGCTTACAACGGGGTCCATATCATTCTAGGCTGTAATAATGACATTTTGCTTTCAAGGGAGGAAACCTCAGACCTCATCCTCTTGCAGTCCTTGCTGAATTGCAGTCTGCAACTTTGAATAAATGAGTGAGGAGAAAAGACACCAATGTATGTTGGCTGCCCTCTGAATGAGAGAAGTATATACATTTTATTATATCATATTGCACATAAGCAAAATAATTCTCTAAATTAAAGATTGATACTATCACTAATAAAAGAAAGCCAATGTGAGCACAAAGGATAGTATGTATAAAATACTTGGAACAGTGCCTGGTACAGAATAAGTGTTCAATATCTATTAGCTACTATTATTACAGATCATCTAGATATTTAAAAGATAATCTAAACTCATGAGAAAGGGCAAAATATATCAGCCATACTTTACAATTTTAGTCAATTCTGAACTCAAAAAGGGGTGGGGTGGGGAGGGCTGCATTTATTCAGTACTCGTTTCAATTAACCTTCCAAGTTGACCTGGAACAGAAGGATAGAAATGAGTAGTATTTATTATATATCTGCAATTAGCAGAGGGAAAGATTCTAAACGTTCTTGCTTCGGAGGCTAGAATTTAGCAAGTAGTCACGTATTTTACTGAAGAAGAATACTTTAGCTTAATTAACACCTTTATCTACCGTTATACTTAGCAATAGTTTTTACATAGAGAATTTCAGTTTTCAGCTTCAAAGTTCCAAATATCTATGAAGTAACAAATTTAAGCAACGTCAACAATGTTGCTTACATTTTATAAGAATAACCATATGACCAATTTTGCATAAAGTTGACAGTCATCAAAATCTAACTATATATTGTTTATCTATAGAACACAAGTTTTCTCAAGGGCAATAATTTATTGTGTGGTAAGTATCATATCTCCAGTACCTAGAAAAGTGTCTGACACATAATAGACTTTGAAAATATTTAATCATGATAATTAATTGAATACAAGAAAGAATTTGTGTGAATCCCCCTTATGACAGAAAGCAAATATTTAAACTTTTTTTTAATTTTGGAGGATGATGAATATTTATACTTTGTATTTTCAGCTATTGTAATATTTTAAAGAACAAAATAAAAACTGGTACCACGTATCTAAATTTATATTCCTTATTTGGAAGCATGCTATTATGATCTTGAACAAGATTAAAAATAACTCTTCTTTTAGAAAACAACAAAAACAAAAAACAGTACATTGTCTCTCCTTGCACCCCATTACACACATTTCCATAAACCTCTTACATTTAAAACTTTCCTCAACTTAGGGTGATGGTGTCATGAAAAGACATAGAAATGTAGCCAGGCAGACATGGTAAAATCTCAATTTGCCACTATGAGCAGGAACTCTTCTAAGCCTCAGTTCCCTCATCTATAAAACAATGTTAATATCAATCTTTCTCTGTTATTTTAAAGATTAAATAGAAACAAGTGTGAAAGCATCTAACATTAAATGTAATTTTCTTATCTCAAATTCATTTGAAATCTCCATACCAATTCATTTGAAATTTCTTTACAGCCACAATGAAGTAAGAAACAATGGCTTAATCTTCTAAGATTAAGTAGCCCAAAGTAGAACCTTCCATTTAATATATTAATATATTAGATATATATTATTATAAATTATATGAAAGGTATATTAACATAATAATACATCACTTAAAACATTACATATGTCTCTCCATGAAATTGATTAACTATTCTAAAGTTAGAAAACATATGAAGGGTCTACCCTGGTTATATATCTTACCAGCTCTTGACCTTGAACAAGTTACTTAATGTCTCTAAGACTCAGTTTGTCATAGATAAATAGTAGAATAACAATAGCTACCTAATAGAGTTGTTGGGAGGATTAAAAATACTGTAAGGAAAACTTTAATAAACTTCAATAAGTGACAACTCTTCTCAACTCTTTATTCAAGTACTTACAGAACAAATTTTATGGTAGGCATTTGTTTTTCTTTTCACTGTACTCCAAGTTCCATGTCGGTCATTATTGCAATAACAGAAACAGGAAATCTCAGAGTTTAATATTGGAGTGTTAACATTTAATGCATTTAAGTTATTTTTCATATTTTCACATGAAGAAGCAGCTGCATTTCTACAACTATTTTCATACCCACTCAGGCACAGTTTTCACTTTATTTTGAAATAAAAATAAACACTAGGGAAATATTTATTTTGCCCTTAAGCCATTTAATTATTAATTATGTCCAGTTATTTCTCAGCAGTACCCAAGAAGCATATTAGCAGACTGACTTAATAAATGTGGAACCTGCTGTTAAGCCCAGATATTCTGCTAAGCCTGTATTTCTAATTGCACGTATAAGATTTTCAGATGTATTACAAAGCTGTTTTTAGATAACTTCCTTTATTTCTATTAAGAAAATATATCGATCAATATTAATAGGCAGAGCAGAATTGAGCCACAAATTAGTTCAGACTTGTTCTGTTCAATGTGATAGCCACCAGCTAATGAGCCTATTGAGCCCATTCAGAAGTGCTATATATGCACACACTGATTTTCGGACATAAAATTATATTAATAATTTTATATTGAATTTATGTTGAAATTATATTTTGTACATTTGTGTATTATGAAAATTAATTTTCCCTGTTTATTACTCTCTTAAATGTGGCTGCTAGAAAATTTTAAAAGATGATGTAATTCACGTTTGTGGCTCCCTGGTTTAGAATTTTACAAAACAAGTTGGTCAAAAAGATTCCCTTAAACTAGGAAGAGACTTTATAACTACATACGTTTGTGTGTGTTTATGTGTCTGTATACGTGTGTACTGACTATAGGTAAAACAATGAAATACATTACTAGCAAAGTAGAAATATATATATGAATATATATATTTATGAATGAGAGTTCTATTCCAAAACTCATTGTTCTGTCACAAGTTGACTACTTATTTTGGGATTTGTAACTTGATTAGGTGTGTCACCTCCTCAAACAGTTGACTGAATAAGATATTAGAATAGATTTAGTTGGAAACGATAGAGACCCCACTCTACCACTCTTCATTAATCGAGGATAGGAAATGCATATCTGGTCCTCACTTAACTAAGATGCAGGTAACTGAAAAGATTAAAGGCAGATTTTATTTTATTTTATTTTATTTTACTTTATTATTTTATTTTATTTTTATTGTATTATTATTATTTTTTAACATCTTTATTGGAGTATAATTGCTTTACAATGGTGTGTTAGTTTCTGCTGTATAACAAAGTAAATCAGCTATACATATACATATATCCCTATATTTCCTCCCTCTTGCGTCTCCCTCCCACCCTCCCTATCCCACCCCTCTAGGTGGACACAAAGCACCGAGCTGATCTCCCTGTGCTGTGCAGCTGCTTCCCACTAGCTATCTATTTTACATTTGGTAGTGTATATATGTACATGCCACTCTCTCACTTCGTCCCAGCTTTCCCTCCCCCCTCTCCATGTTCTCAAGTCCATTCTCTGCGCCTTCTTCTTTATTCTCCTGTCCTGCCCCTAGGTTCTTCAGAACAATTTTTTTTTTTTAGATTCCATATATATATGTTAGCATATGGTATTTCTTTTTTTCTTTCTTACATACTTCACTCTGTATGACAGACTCTAGGTCCATCCACCTCACTACAAATAACTCAATTTCGTTTCTTTTTATGGCTGAGTAATATTACATTGTATATATATATGTGCCACACCTTCTTTATCCATTCATCTGTCTATTGACACTTAGGTTGCATACATAACTTGACTATTGTAAATACAGCTGCAATGAACATTGTGGTACATGACTCTTCTTGAATTACGGTTTTCTCAGGGTATATGCCCAGTAGTGGGATTGCTGGATTGTATGGTACTTCTATTTTTATTTTTTTAAGGAACCTCATGCTCTTCTCCATAGTGGCTGTATCAGTTTACATTCCCACCAACAGTGCAAGAGGGTTGCCTTTTCTCCACACCCTCTTCAGCATTTATTGTTTATAGACTTTTTGTTGAGGGCCATTCTGACTAGTATGAGATGATACCTCATTGTAGTGTCTGTCCAGTTTTCCCAGCACCACTTATTGAAGAGGCTATCTTTTCTCCATGTATAAATTATTGCCTCCTTTATCATAGATAAAGTGACCGTATGTGTGTGGGTTTATCTCTGGGCTTTCTGTCCTGTTCCATTGATATATATTTCTGTTTTTGTGCCA
>NC_041214.2:128551369-128589416 GCF_002837175.3 Physeter macrocephalus
TGGAGATTAATCCTTTGTCAGCTGCTTTGTTTGCAAATATTTTCTCCCATTCTGAGAGTTCCTTTTTCATTTTGTTTATGGCATCCTTTGCTGTGCAAAATCTTTTAGGTTTCACTAGGTATATTTCTGTTTTTGTGCCAATACCATACTGTCTTGATGACTGTAGCTTTGTAGTTGTAGTATAGTTTGAAGTCAGGGAGGCTGATTCCTCCAGCTTCATTTTTCTTTCTCAAGATTGCTTTGGGGGCTTCCCTGGTGGCGCAGTGGTTGCGCGTCCGCCTGCCGATGCAGGGGAACCGGGTTCGCACCCCGGTCTGGGAGGATCCCACATGCCGCGGAGCGGCTGGGCCCGTGAGCCATGGCCGCTGAGCCTGTAGATTGCTTTGGGTAGTATAGTCATTTTCACAATGTTGATTCTTCCAGTCCAAGGACAAGGTATATCTCTCCATCTGTTTGTATCATCTTTAATTTCCTTCATCAGTGTCTTACAGTTTTCTGAATACAGGTCTTTTGTCTCCTTAGGTAGTTTTATTCCTAGGTACTTTATTCTTTTTGTTACAATGGTATATGCGAGTGTTTCCTTAATTTCTCTTTCAGATATTTCATCATTCGTGTATAGGAATGCAAGAGATTTCTGTGCATTAATTTTGTATCCTGCTACTCTACCACATTCATTGATTAGCTCTAGTAGTTTTCTGATAGCATCTTTAGGATTCTCTATGTATAGTATCATATCATCTGCAGACAGTCACAGTTTTACTTCTTCTTTTCTGATTTGGATTCCTTTTATTTCTTTTTCTTCTCTGATTGCTGTGGCTAAAACTTCCAAAACTATGTTGAATAATATTGGTGAGAGTGGGAAACCTTGTCTTGTTCCTGATCTTAGTGGAAATGGTTTCAGTTTTACACCATTGAGAACAATGTTAGCTGTGAGTTGGTCATATATGGCCTTTATTATGTTGAGATAAGTTCCCTATATGCCTACTTTCTGGGGGGGTTTTATTATAAACGGATGTTGAATTTTGTTGAAAGCTTTTTCTGCATCTATTCAGATGATCATATGGTTTTTCTCCTTCAATTTTTTAATATGGTATATCACATTGATTGATTTCCATGTATTGAAGAATCCTTGCATTCCTGGGATAAACCCCACTTGATCATGGTGTATGGTTCTTTTAATGTGCTGTTGGATTCTGTTTGCTAGTATTTTATTGAGGATTTTTGCATCTGTGTTCATCAGTGATATTGTCCTCTAGTTTTCTTGTTTAGTGACATCTTTGTCTGGTTTTGGTATCAGGGTGATGGTGGCCTCAGAGAATGAGTTTGGAAGTGATCCTCCCTCTGCTATATTTTGGAGGAGTTTGAGAAGGATAGGTGTTAGCTCTTCTCTAATTGTTTGATAGAATTCACCTGTGAATCCATCTGGTCCTGGGCTTTTGTTTGTTGGAAGAATTTTAATCACAGTTTCAATTTCAGTGCTTCTGATTAGTCTGGTTATATTTCCTAATTCATCCAGATTCAGTCTCAGAAGTTTGTGCTTTTCTAAGAATTTGTCCATTTCTTCCAGGTTGTCCATTTTATTGGCATGTAGTTCTTTGTACTAATCTCTCATGATCCTTTGTATTTCTGCAGTGTCCGTTGTTACTTCGCCTTTTTCATTTCTAATTCTCTTGATTTGAGTCTTCTCCCTTTTTTTTCTTGATGAGTCTGGCTAATGTCATTTCTAATTCTCTTGATTTGAGTCTTCTCCCTTTTTTTTCTTGATGAGTCTGGCTAATGGTTTATTGATTTTATTTATCTTCTCAAAGAACCAGCTTTTAGTTTTATTGATCTTTGCTATCATTTCCTTCATTTCTTTTTCATTTATTTCTGATTTGATCTTTATGATTTCTTTCCTTCTGCTAACATTGTGGGGTTTTTGTTCTTCTTTCTCTTATTGCTTTAGGTGAAAGGTTAGGTTGTTTATTTGAGGTGTTTCTTGTTTCTTGAGGTAAGATTGTATTGCTATAAACTTCCCTCTCAGAACTGCTTTTGCTGCATTCCATAGAATTTGGGTCGTCGTGTTTTCATTGTCCTTAGTTTCTAGGTATTTTTTTATTTCCTCTTTGATTTCTTCAGTGATCTCTTGGTTATTTAGCAGTGTATTGTTTAGCCTCCATGTGTTTGTATTTTTTACAGATTTTTTCCTGTAATTGATATCTAGTTTCCTACCGTTGTGGTTGGAAAAGATACCTGATACAATTTCAATTTTATTAAATTTACGAAGGCTTGATTTGTGACCCAAGATACGATCTATCCTGGAGAATGTTCCATGAGCACTTGAGAAGAAAGTGTATTCTGTTGTTTTTGGATGGAATGTCCTATAAATATCAATTAAGTCCATCTTGTTTAATGTGGCATTTAAAGCTTGTGTTTCCTTATTTATCTTCACTTTGGATGATCTATCCATTGGTGAAAGTTGGGTGTTAAAGTCCCCTACTATGAATGTGTTACTGTCGATTTCCCCTTTTATGGCTGTTAGTATTTGCCTTATGTATTGAGGTGCTCCTATGTTGGGTGCATAAGTATTTACAATTGTTATATCTTCTTCTTGGATCGACCCCTTGATCATTATGTAGTGTCCTTCTTTGTCTCTTGTAATAGTCTTTATTTTAAAGTCTATTTTTTCTGGTATGAGAATTACTACTCCAGATTTCTTTTGATTTCCATTTGCGTGGAATATCTTTTTCCATCCCCTCACTTTCAGTCTGTATGTGTCTCTAGGTCTGAAGTGGGTCTCTTGTAGACAGCATATATATGGGTCTTGTTTTTGTATCCATTCAGCCAGTCTGTGTCTTTTGGTGGGAGCATTTTATCCATTTACATTTAAGTAATCATCTATATGTATGTTCCTATTACCATTTTCCTAATTGCCTTTGGTTTGTTATTGTAGGTCTTTTCCTTCTCTTGTATTTCCTGCCTAGAGAAGTTCGTTTAGCAGTTGTTGTAAAGCTGGATGGTGGTGCTGAATTCTCTTAGCTTTTACTTGTCTGTAAAGTTTTAACTTCTCTGTCAAATCTGAATGAGATCCTTGCTGGGTACAGTAATCTTGCTTGTATGTTTTTCCCTTTCATCACTTTAAATATGTCCTGCCACTCCCTTCTGGCTTGCAGAGTTTCTGCTGAAAGATCAGCTGTTAACCTTATCGAGATTCCCTCGTATGTTATTTGTGGCTTTTCCCTTGCTGATTTTAATATTTGTTCTTTGTATTTAATTTTTGATAGTTTGATTAATTTGTGTCTTGGCATGTTTCTCCTTGGATTTATCCTGTATGGGACCCTGTGCTTCCTGGACTTGAGTGACTATTTCCTTTCCCATATTAGGGAAGTTTACAACTATAATCTCTTCAAGTATTTTCTCAGTCCCTTTCTTTTTCTCTTCTTCTGGGACCCCTATAATTTGAATGTTGGTACGTTTAATGTTGTCCCAGAGGTCTCTGAGACTGTCCTCAGTTCTCTTCATTCTTTTTTCTTTCTTCTGCTCTGTGGTAGTTATTTCCACTATTTTATCTTCCAGGTCACTTGTCCGTTCTTCTTCCTCAGTTATTCTGCTATGGATTCCTTCTAGAGAATTTTTTATTTCATTTATTGTGTTGTTCATCATTGTTTGTTTGCTCTTTAGATCTTCTAGGTCCTTGTTAAACATTTCTTGTATTTTCTCCATGCTTTTTCCAAGATTTTGGATCATCTTTACTATCATTACTCTGAATTCTTTTCTAAGACACTGCCTGTTTCCTCTTCATTTGTTTGGTGTGGTGGGTTTTTACCTTGCTCCTTCATCTGCTGTGTATT
This sequence comes from Physeter macrocephalus, assembly GCF_002837175.3. Classification (NCBI taxonomy): domain Eukaryota; kingdom Metazoa; phylum Chordata; class Mammalia; order Artiodactyla; family Physeteridae; genus Physeter; species Physeter macrocephalus. The sequence goes on from NC_041214.2 coordinate 128,555,200, forward strand.
TCTCTGTCTTCTCATTTTGCTTAACTTACTGTGTTTGGGGTTTCCTTTTCACAGGCTGCAGGTTCATAGTTCCCGTGGTTTTTGGTGTCTGCCCCCAGTGAGTAAGGTAGGTTCAGTGCATTGTGTAGGCTTCCTAGTGTAGGGGAATGGTGCCTATTTTCTGTTGGATGAGGCTTGATCTTGTCTTTCTGGTGGGCAGAACTGAGTCCAGTGGTATGTTTTGGGGTGTCTGTGAACTTATTATGACTTTAGGCAGCCTCTCTGCTAATGGGTGGGCTTGTGTTCCTGTCTTGCTAGTTGTTTGGCATAGGGTGTCCAGCACTGTAGGTTGCTGGTCGTTGAGTGGAGCTGGGTCTTAGTGTTGAGATGGAGATCTCTGGGAGAGCTTTCGCTGTTTCATATTACATGGAGCCGGGAGGGCTCTGGTCGACCAATGTCCTGAACTTGGCTCTCCCTCCTCAGAGGCTCAGGCCTGACACCCAGCCAGATAACAAGAGACGGTCAGCCACATGGTTCAGAAGAAAAGGGAGAAAAAAAAAAGAAAAGAAGGAGTGAAGGAAGGAAGGCAGAAAGAAAAGAAAATAGTAGAAAGTTATTGAAATTAAAATAAATATTATTTTTAAAAAAGAAAGAAAGGGCTTCCCTGGTGGCACAGTGGTTGAGAGTCTGCCTGCTGATGCAGGGGACACACGTTCATGCCCCGGTCCAGGAAGATCCCACATGCCACGGAGTGGCTGGGCCCGTGGGCCATGGCCTCTGGGCCTGCGTGTCCGGAGCCTGTGCTCCGCAGAGGCAGTGGCCACAGCAGTGAGAGGCCCGCGTGCCGCAAAAAAAAAAAAAGAAAGAAAGAAAGAAGGGAGCAACCAAACCAAAAAACTAATCCACCAGTGTCAATATGCACTGAAAACTATACTAAGAAACAAAAAAAAACAGACAGAACCCTAGGACAACTGGTAAAAGTGACGCTATACAGACAATATCACACAAAGAAGCATACACATACACACTCACAAAAAAGAGAAGATAAAAATATATATATATATGTATAAAGGAAGAGAGCAACCAAATCAATAAACAAATCTACCAATGAGAATAAGCTCTAAATACTAAAGTAAGATAAACATAAAGCCATAAACAAATTAGATGCAAAAAGCAAACCCCAAGTCTACAGTTGCTCCCAAAGTCCACCACCTCAGTTTTGGGATGATTCGTTGCCTGTTCAGGTATTCCATAGATGCAGGGTACATCAAGTAGACTGTGGAGATTTAATCCACTGCTCCTGAGGCTGCTGGAAGAAATTTCCCTTTCTCTTCTTTGTTCACACAGCTCCTTAGGTTCAGCTTTGGATTTGGCCCCCATCTGTGTGTAGGTCGCCTGAGGGCGTCTGTTCCCTCCCCAGACTGGAGGGGGTAAAAGTAGCAGCTGATTAAGGGGCTCTGGGTCACTCAGGCCGGGGGGAGGGAGGAGAACGGATGCGGGGCGAGCCTGCGGCGGCAGAGGCCAAGTGACATTGCAACAGCCTGAGGCACGCCGTGTGTTTCCCGGAGAATTTGTCCCTGGATCATGGGACCCTGGCATGGCGGGCTGCACAGGGTCCCAGGAGGGGAGGTGTGGATAGTGATCTGTGCTTGCACACAGGCTTCTTGGTGGCTGCAGCAGCAGCCTTAGTGTCTCATGCCCATCTCTGGTGTCCACGCTGATAGCCTCAGCTCACGCCCGTCTCTGGAGCTCATTTAGGTGGTGCTCTGAATCCCCTCTCCTCACGTACTCTGAAACAATGGTCTCTTGCCTCTTAGGCAGTTCCAGACTTTTTCCCAGACTCCCTCCCGGCTAGCTGTGGTGCGCTAGCTCCCTTCAGGTTGTGTTCATGCAGCCAACCCCAGTCCTCTCCCTGGGATCTGACCTCGGAAGCCTGAGCCTCAGCTCCCAGCCCCTGCCCACCCTAGCAGGTGAGCAGACAAGCCTCTCGAGCTGGTGAGTGCTGATCAGCACTGATCCTCTGTGCGGGATTCTCTCTGCTTTGCCGTCTGTACCTCTATTGCTGCGCTCTCCTCCGTTGCTCCCAAGCTTCCCCCCCACCAATCCCCGTCTCCGCCAGGGAAGGGACTTCCTAGTGTGTGGAAACCTTTCCTCCTTCACAGCTCCCTCCCAGAGGTGCAGGTCCCTTCCCTATTCTTTTGTCTCTGTTTTTTCTTTTTTCTTTTGCCCTACCCATGTATGTGTTGAGCTTCTTGCCTTTTGGGAAGTCTGAGGTCTTCTGCTAACGTTCAGTAGGTGTTCTGTAGGAGTTGTTCCACATGTAGATGTATTCCTGATGTATTTGTGGGGAGGAAGGTGATTTCCACATCTTACTCCTCCACCATCTTGAACGTCCCCCCAAGGGCAGATTTTATATACAGTTTGATCAATCAGGTAAAAGCTTGTTTAGGGCCTGCACACTCTTCTTCCACCATTACCTCTAGCATCCTCTTTCTCATCTTTGCTACCTCCGTGTCTATACCTCCAATGCCTATCTCTTGATCACTCTTGAGCTAATAAATTGAGATTTTCCTCTTCAATTTTTTTGAGCAGTTTGACAAGAATAGATAATAATTCTTCTTTAAATGTTTGATAGATTTCACCTATGAAGCCATCTGATCCTGAACCTTTGTTTGTTGGGAGTTGCTTGGTTACTGATTCAATTTTATTCCTAGTTATCAGTCTATTCAGATTTTCTATTGCTTCTAATTCAGTCTCAAAAGAGTCTATATTTCTAGGAATTTATCCTTTTCTTGCAGGTTGTCCAATTCGTTGGCATATAATAGTTCATGGTAATCTCTTATGATGCCTTGTATTTCTGTGGCATTTGCTGTAACTTCTCTCCTTTTTTTTCTGATATTATTGTTCCTAATGAATATGGCTAAAGTTTTATCAATTTTGTTTGTTTTCAAAGAACCACCTATTAATGTCATTCACATTTTCTATTATTTTTTTAAGTCTCTATTTCATTTATTTCCTCTCTGATATTTGTTATTTCCTTCTTTTCACTAACCTGGGGCTTTGTTTGCTCTCCTTCTTCTAGTTCCTTTAGGTGTAAGGTTTTACTTTTTATTTCAGAATTTTCTTGTTTTGTGGGGGAGGCCTGTATCTCTATACTTCCCTCTTAGAATTGCTTTTGCTGCGTCCCATAGATTTTGGAATTCTGTTTTTCATATTCATTTGTCTGGAGGTAGTTTTTAATTTCCTCTTTGATTTTTTGTTGTTGTTTTTGTTGACCCATTGGTTGTTAAGTAGCATGTTGTTTAGCCTCCACATGTTTGTGTTTTTTCCAGTTTTCCTCTTATAATTGATTTCTGGTTTTGTATTGTTTTGGTTGGAAAATATGCTTGATATGATTTCAGTCTTCTTAAATTAATGAGACTTGTGGCCTAACATGGGATCTATCCTGAAGAATGTTCCATGCACACTTGAAAAGAATGTATTCTGCTGTTTGGGGATGGAATGATCTATATATAAGTATATGATCTAGTGTATAGTTTAAGGCCAGTGTTTCCTAATTGTTTTTCTCTCTGGACTATATTCATTGATATAAATGGGATGTTAAACTCCCCTACTATGATTGTATTACTATCAATATTTCCCTTTATGTCTATTAATATTTGCTTTATGTGTTAGGTACTTCTATTTGGGGTGCATAGATACTTAAAAGTGTTACATCCCTTGTAGGATTCATCCTTTTGTGATCATGTAATGTTCTTGTCTCTTGTTACAGTCTTTGTTTTAAAGTCTATTTTGTCTGATATATGTATTGCTACTTGAGCTTTCTTTTTATTTCCCTTTGCATGAAGTATCTTTTTTCATCCCTTCACTTTCAGTCTGCTTGTGTTTTTTAGGTCTGAAGTGAGTCGCCTCTTGTAGGCAGCATACACATGTGACTTGTTTTTTTTTAATCCATTTAGCTACCCTATGTCTTTTGACTGGAGCGTTTAGTCAATTTACATTTAAAGTAATCATTGATATGTATGTACTTATTGCCATTTTGTTGATTGCTCTCTGATTGTTTAGTAGTTCTTCTCTGTTTCTTTTTCTCTTGTTCTCTTCCTTTGTAATTTGATGTCTTTCTTTAGTGTTGTTTTTATTCTTTTCTCTTTATTTTTTGTGTGTCTCTTATAGGTTTTTGGTTTGTGGTTAACATGATGTTCATGTATAACAAACTATATTTATAGCAGTCTATTCTAGGTTGATGATTGCTTAAGTTTGAGCATATTCTGAAAGCACTACATTTTTATTCCTGCCTTCACCCCACATTTTATGCTTTTGACATCATATTTTACATCTTTTTATTTAGTGTATTGATTAATTATTTTAAATATAGATGATTTTACTAGATTTTTTAACCTTCAAACTAGCTTTATAGGTGTCCGATCCACTACTTCCACTATATGTTTGATTTACCAGTGAGGTCTTTTTCTTTCATAATTTCCTTGTTTCTAGTATGGTCTTTCTCTTTCTATTTAAAAAGTCCTCTTTAACATTTCTTATAAGTCCAGTTTAATGGTGATGAACTCTTTTAGCTTTTGCCTGTGTAGGAAACTTTTTATTTCCCCTTTAATTCTGAACGATAAACTTGCTGGGTAGAGAATTTTTGGTTGTAAGTTTTTTGTTTTTTGTTTTTTTTATTTTAACATGTTGGATATATCATGTCAGCCTCTTCTGGCCTGTAATGTTTCTACTGTAAAATCAACTGATTGTCTTAATGGGGAGTTCCTTCTTCATAACTAGGTGTTTTTTTCTTGTTGCTTTTAATATTCTCTCTTTAAGCTTGATATTTTAATTTTACTGTGTCTTGGTGTGAATCTCTTTGGGTTCCTCTTGTTTGGGGCTTTCGGTGCTTCCTAGACTTGGATGTCTGTTTTGTTTGCCAGGTTGGGGAAGTTTTCAGCCATTATTTCTTCAGATAGGGTTTCTGTTCCCTTTTCTCTTTCTTGTCTTTCTGGGACTCCTATAATATGAATATTAGTATGTTTAATGTTGTCCCAGAGTTCTCTTAAACTATCTTTTTTTTCCTTTTATTTATTTATTTGACCGTGCTGGGTCTTAGTTTTGGTACGTGGGATCTTTTAGTTGCAGGATGTGGGATCTATTTCCCTGACCAGGGATCGAACTCAGGCCCCCTGCATTGGGAGAATGGAGTCTTAACTGCTGGACCCCTGGGGAAGCCCCCTCTCTTAACTATTTTCAACTTTTAATTCTTTTTCCTTTTTGCTGTTCTGATTGGGTGATTTTCACCATTCTGTTTTCCAGATTGCTGATCCATTCTTCTGAATCTTTTAATCTTCTGTTGATTCCCTCTAGTGTATTTTTTATTTCAGTTATTATATTCTTAGTTCTGATTTGCTCTTTTTTATATTTTCCATCTCTTTTTTCAACTTCTCACTGAGTTCATCCATTCTTCTCCCAAGTTCAAGGAGCATTTTTATACCTATTACTGTGAACTGTATTTGGTAAATTGCTTTTCTCCATTTCTTTTCATTCTTCTTCTGGGGATTTCTCTTGTTCTTTCATTTGGAAAGTATTCCTTTGTCTCCCCATTTTGCGTAACTCTCTGTGTTTTCTTCTATGTATTAGGGACTATATTCCCAGTCTTCAAATAATAGTCTTATGTATAAGGTGTCCTGTGAGCCCAGTGGCACAATGCCTTCTGGTTACCAGATCCAGATGTTGCAAGTATGTCCTCTGTGTAGGCTCAATACATACTATTGTTGAGATTGGGTCGTCATTGCTGCAGGTGCACTAGTGAGCAGGATGGTCTCTGGCTCAGGTGGCTGAATGGCTCATCCACAACTGCTGTGGATGCCCTGGTGGGTGGGGGTTGGTCCCCAGTCTGGCTTCCTATGAGCTCTGACCATGTCTGCCATAGGCATGGTGTTGGATAAGGTTGGCCCCCAGCCTGCCTGGCTGCAAGGCCTGGCCATGACTGTTGTGAGCACACTGAGGTACAGGTACGGCCCCATGGAGCAAAAGCCACCTTGGAGGGGTGCCAGTTCTAGCTGGGGCTGCCCACCAGGTGGAGTGGAGCAGGAGAAGCTTTGGAAGGGCTGGCCAGGGTGGGCAGGTTGGTTGGGGCAAGTCCTCAAGGGAACACTGGGGTGAGGTGCATGACTTTAGCTAAGTTGATTAAGAACGACAGAAATGTCACTCTCTAGCACCAGGCCAGCAAGATGGAAGGAGTTGTTTTTTTCTTTTTAACATCTTTATTGTAGTATAATTGCTTTACAATGGTGTGTCAGTTTGGAAGGAGCATTTTTTAAAAATTGTGCCCACCAGTGCCTCCGTCACTAGAAAGTTCCAGCAGATCCCTGCCCCTCCAGCACCTGCCCCAATATTAGTCAATGACTCTCCTTTTTGTATGACCCAGTGCTTTCCAAGCTGTTGCCTCTTCTCTGGAACTTGGAACCGGTGAGTTTGCACGCAAGTCCTTCAAGAGCAAAATCTTGATTTCCCATAGCCCTCCAGCTCTTGCAGATGTAAGCCCCACTGGTTTTCAAAGTCCGATGTTATTGGGGTTCATTTTCCCAGTCCAGGTCCCCTAGGCTGGGAAGCCCATTCTGGGGCTCAGACCCCTCAGTCCTCAGCGGGAAACTTTGCTGTTGTGACATTCCTCCTGCTTATGGGTCACCACAATGGTGGTATGGGTTCTGTCTAGACTGAGTCTCTGCCCTTCCTACCTATCTTGATGTCGCTGTTTCTTTATAAGCTTTAAATAATTTGTAGAACATGTAGAAATGGTCTGCTAGTCTTCAGGTTGTTCTCAGAGATAGTTATTGTATCTATAGTTGTAGTTTTGGTGTGTCTCTGGCAGGATGTAAGCTCAGGATTTTCGTACTTCACCATTTTAATCCACAAGTCTTCCAGACAGTATTTTAAGCCCTTTAATTTTACTATTTATTTTAGTACTCATAAGTCTATAAGTTAAGAAGTACTCTTACGAGAATTTTGCAAAAGAATAAGTTCATAGAATTAAATCATTTTCCCAAGTTTACTCAAGTAGGAAGTGGCAGTATTTGCTTGGTCAGTTTCTGTGTGCATAGGTGGATAGATGTGTCTGCCGTGCAAATGTGTATTAATCCTGAAGTAAAGTAAGCATATGATGTAACCTGCAAGGGAAAGGAAAGTGCCAGATTAGGATTTCAAATCCAGATATTCTGGCTCCAGAAATGATGATCTTAATCTCAGTGCTGTACTTCTCTGAGAGACCTGAAAATCTAGTTGGGTAGCTAAAATGTACTTATCAGAAGCCTACCCAACAAAACTAGGGGGTGGGAATATTTAACAAGTTCATAGAGAGCTATGGGGATTCAGGGAAGAAAGTTATCACCTCTGCCATGGTGAGCTGGAAAGATAATATGTGATCGGGGGTAGGATAGTACTTGCGATGATTTTTTTTCTACTTGGTGTCATCCTTAACATACATGCATACATACATGCATAGGAAATGACTTCTGCTTATTTGAAAATAGAGATGTTCATTCTTTTAGTTCTCTGTAAAGAAACAGGAGCTAATCCATAGAATATAAATATTTCCAAGTTCATTGTAGAGATAAAACATTTTTAGAAAATTAAGTTCTTAATTGTGTATGTGTGTGAAGATAAAATTGTAAACTGGCATGCATTTAGCATTGCAGTGTGTAATAAGAGTGTGTCACTATCTTTATTCATTTGTTTGTTCTTTAGTATTCTAAAGTAATGAACAATGTGCTATGATCTAGAGGACAGCTGCATACTTTCTTGATAATCATTATAGTATCTGATATAATTTCAGAATGACATAACTTTGCCAAAAATAATCAAAATAAGGAAAGTAGAAAATAAGTGAAGGAGTAAAATACTTAAATAACTTTAGGTGGGCCCTTGATGCTCTTGAGCATTTATATTTAATTCCTTAATCTATTCATTAACAACTCCTTAATAATTTCTCACCCCTTCAGATTACATTACTTCATGCCATCCTTAGCCTCTAAGAACATAAAAGCAACCAGAAAGAATTCCAACAGACCACTACCACCACATTCACATATCTACCTACCTGTCTGCCAACATAGGTGAAAGTCTCTCCCAGTACCAAAGATAAACTTCCCATGTTTCTCACTAAAGCTGCCTTTTATGCCAGATCTCACTTCCTCTCTGAAAATACTCTGACAATTCTCCCCCAAAATCACCAGATTTTCTTCTCTAAAAATCCTTCCCATTCACCACTGTCTAACATACTTTACATTTTCTTGTTTATCTCTGTTATGGCTGTTGCCTCCACTACAGTGTAAGCTCTGTAAGATCAGAGGTGTTTGATGTGTTTTCTACTGCTCTACCACACCACCCTATGATAACTCATATTGCACAATGAGCATTTATTGAAAGTATTAATGAGTAGGATTTTCAGAAGTTTGTGTCAGGTTTTTACATTGGAAACCCATCATCCAAATTCAAAATAAAATAAAAAATGTAAGCCTGAAGGGGAAAAGTCCAAGCACAGATAATATGACTACAATTTTAAGCTTTTATGTGAGAGTATGAGACTTGGATAGAATCAGGAGGTTATAGAAAGGCAATTCACATTCTTAAAATTTATATGAAACACCAAAACTTCTTAGCTTTCTATGGCATCAGCCTAAAACCTGAAGTTTAGGCTGTATTTTATTCTAATTTTAGGTAAAGACAAACAAAAGGAATAGGACCTTTACAAATAATGCCTGTGAATTTAAGCTGCTAATTTTAACACAACTCTATAGCCTCATGTCTTCTTTCATTTATCTTCATTTCTCATCCTCAATTGTCTAGTTTTCTGAAGTAACTTTAAATAGCTACTATATGACTCATAAATGCATATTGCAGATGATATACTGTAAAAGCATTTTAATCTTTCTTATTCATCTAGCTTTTTTTTTTAACTGGTTAGTAACTTAGCAACAAGTGAAATAAGTTTTCTCAGGGGCCTATTTCCCACCTATGTTTGGATTGGGTTGTCAGAATTTTGCTAAATAGGGCTAAAAGAGAGGATTGTTTCATCTACATAATGACCATAGGATTCTTTCTGTCTCTCTGCACAAAACTCGTAATCTCTGAAAGATTAGCCATATATAATCATTCTGTTTATGGGGAGCTCAGACACTAAGAAATAATAGAACCTGGCAGTCTTTTCTATTTGAACTACATAGAAAGGGATTTATAAAGTTTTAGAAGAAAGCTCCCAAAAGCATTGAAAAAAGAATACAATTTTCTTGGCTTTTTTGCAGACAATCCATTGGTCTTAATTGCACGAGAGGTTGCACGTTAAAAGTAGGGATAAAAGTTTGTGAAATAGGATGGTGCTTTTAAATCTGTACCCTTGTCAAATTGTCTAATGAAAAGGTATAAATAGTATTGCAGTCTATTTTCTGCCAATATTTTAAAATTTCCTTGGAATGTTATTAACTCTTTAATTATATGAGTTTTTTCAGCTACTACATTTGGAATACATCAAATTTTTTTACAATCTATCATACTTTTGAAAAATTAAACAGTATTTTGGGGGATATAAATGACAACATCGGTCTTATTGAATGACAATTCTTTCATCTCTGTTATGTGTGTATGTATGTACGTCTATATTTTAATACCTAATCTGCTGAAATTAAATAGAAATTACAACACTCAAAAGATTGTAACACTTAAGGGTAGATATTCTATGTTATTCTTTTTTTGTAACCAGTTATCATAGTTACAAAACCACGTTAAATGAATGAGGTAATAAATGAATGGATGCACTTTTATAAATATGTGTATGGTGAAACTAAACTACTCCTACTCCAAGTTCAGAGATGCCTGAAGATGCCTAAAAGCTTGATTGATGGTTTGGTCCAAATTTCATTGGATTAGGTCCATTTACATGAAAGAGCTTGGTTTGAGCATAGTATCTTAGCTTTGAAGAAGAGCTGCAATTTTTTTTTTGTTGTTTTTTTTGTTTTGTTTTGTTTTTGTTTTTTTGCGGTACGCGGGCCTCTCACTGTAGTGGCCTCTCCCGTTGCGGAGCACAGGCTCCGGACGTGCAGGCTCAGCGGCCATGGCTGACGGGCCTAGCCGCTCCGTGGCATGTGGGATCTTCCCGGACCGGGGCACAAACCCGTGTCCCCTGAATCGGCAGGCGGACTCTCAACCACTGCGCCACCAGGGAAGCCCAAGAGTTGCAATTTTGAGTATAACATCTCTCATTCATATATATTTTTTTATAAATTTATTTATTTATTTGTTTATTTTTGGCTGTGTTGGGTCTTTGTTGCTGCGCGTGGGCTTTCTCTAGTTGTGGTGAGTAGGGGTGTGTGGGCTTCACATTGCAGTGGCTTCTCTTGTTGTGGAGCACGGGCTCTAGGCACACAGGCTTCAGTTGTTGTGGCATGTGGTCTCAGTAGTTGCAGCTCTCGGGCTCTAGAGCGCAGGCTCAGTAGTTGTGGTGCACGGGCTTAGTTGCTCTGCGGCACGTGGGATCTTCCCGGACCAGGGCTCAAACCCGTGTCCCCTGCATTGGCAGGCGGATTCTTAACCACTGTGCCACCAGGGAACCCCCCCATATATTTATTCAACAAATAATATGTGAACAATTATTATCTGTCAGTAGCTGCTCTGGACACTGGAATTGACCTCAATGAACTCATATTCCATTGGGAATATAGACAATAAACAAGTGTACTAATGAATAAAATATGTAATCTCTGGTAGGGATAGTTTCATTGAAATAAATAAAGCAGGGAAATGAAGCTGAAAATGGTTCATGATGTGAGGGTCTACAGCTAAATATGGAGGTCAGGAAAGACCTCATTCTGGAGGTCACAAGTGATTTGAGGGCAGAATATTGGGAAGAATAGTGCATTAGTCCAAGTGGGCAATGATAATTGTACAAACCTTGGTCTGTGAATGGAAATAGAAAGAAGTGTTTGGATTTGAGAAACATTTTGGAAATAGAGTCTACAAGACATGCTGATGACATTTTCTAAATCAAGCTTGCGGGGGGTCTGAAGTTGTGGGGAAGAGTGTTGCTAAAGGACCAGGGATATAAAATAGCCCTTGAAATTTGATTTCTCTATGTGAAAATGATTGGGGTTCTGCATAAGTGGATCTGAAGCTAAGCGGGTAGGTCTGGGATGGATACAGGAATTTGGAGGCATTCATAGTTGGTTTTTAAATCTGCCTCAGGAGATAGAATCTACAAGATAGTATATATAGAGAATAGTAAGTTAACCGTGGTGTCCTGGAGTGTAGCCATATTCAAGTATCAGAAGAAGAGCAAGGGATATGCAAAATTCAGGCAGTCTGCTTAGCAGTAATCATCCAAATGAATAGCATAAAATATCTCAGCCCTACTCTGGTATTGATGGTCAGCAGTGGTACTTCAATACCTATTAAGGGGGTTGGTAGAGGGGTGGGTGTAGAACTGGGAAGTTGGAGAATGGAAAGAAGTTATGTACTTGCCCGAAATAGCTTGGTATACTAAGCACATTTTCAAGACTAGCTCTCAGGCCCAGAGAAATGAGACTGGAAACCATATACCCATTGGGGTTACAAGCTGGAGACTAGATGTCAAAAACAAGGCAGAAGAGTCAGAGCTCTGGTGTCTACTTCTCCTCGTTGTGAGGGCACTGGAGCTCAACGAATTACGCCAACCTTACTAACTGTGGGCTCTGGCTGTATTCTCTGAGGTTAGATAAATGACTACTTGACTATAATTCTTCAGTTTCCCCCTTAGATAGTATCGTTAGCTTTTAATAGTTTATCTGACTGTACATACTCGAAGTATTTATTAAACCTACCTGTGCCAAATACTTTTCCAAGTTTGAGGGAAACAACCGTGAACAAGATCAGTAACTCTGCTTTCATGGACCTTATCAGACTCCATAGAAGGAGTAAAAGATAATTGGAGATAGTATTAGCTGTGGTAAAAATTTAAATGTAGAGAATACTGTGAAAAATTGATGACTAGGGAAATACTATTATATTTTGGGCAAGAAGGTCAGAGAAAGCTTTTCTGAAGAAGTGAGATGTGAGCTGAGATTAGTGATAAGATGTGACAGGAAAGAGGACCCTGTAAATATTCAGGGTTACAGCTGTCTACGCAAAGGGAACAGCTAGGGCAACAGCTCTTACGTTGATGTGAACTTGATATGTGTGAGAAATCAAAAGAAGGCTGGAGCTTAATGAGCAAGGAGGTGGTGGGTTTCAAATGAGACCAAAGGTATAGTTACACTTTTTATTTAACAAGTTAATCCTAATAGAAGTGAGGAAAACCCCATTTTTCTATCCCTAGGATACTAAGTTCCTGGCTAAATAAGTCTTATATAAGGCCCATTATGGTAGAAAGAAATTCACATCCTACCTCTGCAGTTTCATAACTGGGTGTTTGGGCAATTTATTTAATCCCAAATTCTATGTATTTGCTCACTTTAAAATTGGAATTAAGTACTCCAGAGTGTTAAATAGTGGTATATCCCTTTTAGAGTTGCTATTTGGATTAAATTAATATATGTAAAAACACATAAATTGAATCTAGCATAGAGTATACAATGTGTGCTACTATTATTACTACTGAAGACCAGTGAATCAGGTAACCCTCAGCTATTACTCACAACTAAATGAGAAGTCCCTTTAACTATAGATAAAGATGTCAATGCCCAGTATTAATTCAACCATTATCAAAATGCTGCCCAGATACAAAGCAGAGTAAATTAGGATGTTCTGATGGCTTGTGAACCATTAGTCATGAAACAAGCTCAGTGTTATCAAATTAAAAAAAAAATCAATACAGACATTTTCATCTGGTGGCTTCTGGAAGCAAATCGAAAATACCAGAGGAAGAAACCCCAATGGATGTCACCACACATTTTGTTTAAGAGTTACCAACTCTTTTTTTTATAACAATGAAATTGATAACACTGATTATGCTTGAAAATAGATTTCAGAAAATGCATGACAAGTATTATTTTGTATAGTCTTCTTGTAATACAGACTTAAAGAATGCATGGGATGAGTAAGTCAATCTCTGCAAAACTTAAAATTTACAACAGTCCTGTAGAATGTTATTGATTGGGAGAGTAGGACAAGCTCACGATGCTCCCAGTAGTAGCCCCTGAGCAGCTGAGGTTTCCATTCCCAGCTCCGCCATAGTGCCAGTGATAAGTGAGGTGCATTATTTGGCTGATCCTATGGAGCTATGGAATATCAAAAGGCCCAGCATCCCAGGAGAGAAAGGTGAGGGAACACACTCTTTTGCAGCATGATGAATAAGGTTCTTCCACACCAGCAGCTGCCAAACAGATGAGCAGCTTTTTACAGAGTCAGGGTACACAATGTGAGCTGGGCCCAGAACTAATCAGATGTAATTAAGACAGACATGTTATGGTCCAGTAGTGCTGACAGGGTTGGGATTCCTGTAGCTTTAAATGAAGCATGTTATAATCAGGATCTAATTGAAAATCTGGAAGTGATACAAAACCTTTACCCTTCAGGGCCTAACAGGAGGTCTCTTTGGGTCCTGGTGTGCACCTTATTAGATTGTGAATGCTCAATTAGACAGTTACGTTAAAAAAAGTAAGCAAATAGAACAACAGATATATAGGGTTAAAAGGAGCACAATTGAAATTCCCATCTGTTTGGATAGGATTCTGAGTTGCCTCTAAATTTAAAATTTAGGGTTTGTCTTTATTTCATATGTACTAATATGTTGTAGCTACTATTATATACAGCCCCCCAGAAATGTTTGGGCAATTGGCTGCATACAATATGTTTCATTAAATGCTTCTGATTTGTAGGATTTGGAAGAGGTATGCTCATCCAAATTATTCTCTAATAAACATGTAAAAGATATTCATATTTCACAATCTCATACAACATTTTAAAATTAGCTTTGACTAATACAGATGGCCACAAATTTCACTAGTACGCCTTTTTCTTATTCAAGTTGTTTGATTTTTGAAAGTTATTTAATATTGTTATAGTGTGACTCGGATTTTAAGTGTATTATAGTCATTTAGCTCTCCTTACCCTCCTTGCCACACTGTACAAATAACGTTAAATAGCCTAAGAGGATCTGGATTTTACTCTTCACAAACCTTCAGGTAATTCTTTAGATCACTCTGTTTAGTACTTAATAACATTAAGGTTGTTTTTGTTTGTTTGTTTGTTTAGCATAGCATTAGCTTAGATTGGGGGCAGTGTCTCTGTGGCCGTGTTTTAGCTGTATATTCATCAGGAAATATCTCCTAGAGATAGCTCTTCATTTTAGAATTTGTTCTCTAAATGCAGTACTAACAACTAACCTTGAATATTTTCCAATTATTTCATGTTAAGTTTGGGAATAGATCTGATTGTTATCCAGTAATCCTAGTGAAAAATTCAAGATAACATCAACTCTCCCTAAAATGTCATCTTTGTTGATTTGCCATCTTATCAATTTACAATATAATTTTACAGAAGATCAGTTCAAAATGCCAAGGAACAGATTCAGGGCCAAATGCAATGCTTGCTTCTCACTGCATTCAGGCCCCCTTCCAAGGCTCATTTTATCAGCGAGGACCTCTCAAACCAGAGTCCATAAAATACCACTTCAGTCCCTAGCTTGACCCTGCTTTCTTTCTTCTTATAGAACTTTTTATCATATGGCATATATGTTCATAGTTTATCATCCTAACTAACGTCTGTTTTCCTCCATGAGCAAAGGAACTTTGTTTTGCTCACTGCCATCTCCACACTGACTGGCACAGCACTGGGCAGCATAGTAGGTCCACAGGTGAATTTGAATGAATGAATGAATGAGTGAGTGAAAAGAGTACGAAGTCAATGCTTGCCTTTGGAGATTTATCCTGAAAATTAAATTTGAGATTTCCAGACTGAAAATTGCACGTTTCAACACAACTAAATGTGCAAGTTTCCCATGCCTGAATGATTTCATTTTTGTCCCAGTTGTAGTCCCTAATTTGAGTTCTTGAAAGTGTGGAGTGATTTGATCTGTTGGCTTTTATTTACTCTCTGAATTTTTATTTTCCCTTCACGTGTACTCTTTACATTGCCAACAAAACGTATGCAATTTCTACTTTACCAATTAATTAGTGCACACATGTTTCAGTGAAAAAAAAAACTTGTTACAAGTATTTATAATAAAATAATGTAACATGTTTGAGGAGAAAGAACATTTGTTGCTCTTGTAACCTGATATAGAGATGGTTTCTGCCATGCAGCAGTCAGCTTGTGGGAATTTATAGGTGTGAAATTGGCCACAGATTCTAGAAATATTTTACCTATAAACAGGACACTCATTGTTATGAAGAAGATAAAAGAAAGTTAATTTAAATCATGCTTATTGCTTTCAAATATAAGATTGTTTCTAGTATAGATGAGCACATATATCTTGATAGAATTTCTTTTCTTTCCTGTTTTTTGTTACTATGATGTTATTCATATCAATATAGACATTTTTTCCAAAGTGGATCAATTCACTAAACATACTTTTTCCTGATGCAATTAACCCAAATCAACAAACAAATCTATTTTATTTCTACTGTATTTTCAGCTCTACTTGACATGTTACCAAGAGATTCCCATTGTGTGAATACAACATTGAAATAATTGTTTAAAATTCTAATAAAAACATTAATACATTATTTTACTTTTATTTTATTCTGTAATTTTACCTAATAAAAATAATTTTAACAAGTTTGGATTTATCAGAGAAATGAATTAAAAGAAATGTTAAGTAATTAATCCACCCATTAAAATCCTGAAATGTACAGTTTATTTCAGTTTATAGTCCAGTGATATTTTGAAAGGTATTGCACTGTTTTCTGAGCAGTACACTTTAGAGTTGTTTTTACAGAATGGCAGCTTGAATTTCACCAGATGTGAAATCATTTGGTTGTGTAAACACATTTTTTTTTGAAATGGCAGGGTTTTCATTTCACTTTGAAAAAAAAAAAAAAAAAAAAAAGAGAGCTTGTAAATGGATAATGTCTATTGGTTGAGCAGGACATCTCAGAGGGGTCCAGGGCTAAGATCCACTGAGGTGATTTACAGTCTGAGGTAAACAGATTGGCTCAGATAACACTGGCTGATCGATGCTCCCCATCTCTCCAGCAGGAAATGTCTTGGGGAGGCAGGGGAATGCCTTTTGCAAACCCTTCTTCAAATTCTGAGCTTCCCTGACCCCACTCTCTCCTTTCCCTGAAGAATTGAGAACTAAGGAAATAAAGATTCTCTTTCTTCTGCTTTGAAATATTCTACCAAGTTTTATTTTCTATACATTCCTACATCTGAGAAAAGAGCAACTAAATGAACTGTTTGACAAATTTACCTTAAATAATTTTTCATAACAAATATTGAGCTATCTGTCCCAACAGTGCAGGCAAATGTGGAAATGTGCTTTTTACATTTTTATGGGGTGTTATAAGTAATTGAAAATGATGTTTGCAATAAAGTTTCCATTTTACCCTTTAATTGGCCTAGTAAATGAATATTACTTTACTATTTAACTAATTTTTCCATCCTTTCTGGGAACCTGTTTCAAGAATTTCAAACTACTTTATCACATAGATGAAACATGTTGTTGAATGCTGTGATTGTCCTGGGAGTGAAAGAATACTGTATATTGATATCTTGAGAAGGAAAGAGCTCAAAAAATGATGCTTACCAAATTAAAATCTCAGCTGCTGAATTTTAAGGTCAGTTTTATTTATTTTGTTTATTTACCACCTATATTCTACGCCTTCTGACACCATATTCTATCAAGAACATGTGATAGAGTTTTTACAACTGTCACAAAAGACTCATTTAAAATTTGTGAAATTTAAAAGGCTGGATTTGTAAAATCAATTCAGAGAAGGCCTTACAAAAACATCCTGCATTATTTTTATGTATTTTGCTGTTAAGAAGGTTTGTGTAATAAGTATCAGCTTCCTTATTCCTCTGAGAAAAACTATCTCAGATTTATATCCTGTTACTAATTTTAAGCATCTGTATATCTGTTTCAGTAGGCTTTTGGAGATTCAATATTCTGCAAAATTGATTCTGATTTTAATACTCTCTTTCAGCTGTATCCTAAGGTTTTTCCATTTTCTCAAACTTCATCTATGTACATTTTTAAAAGTTAACATGAAAGTAGAGAATAAATTGGAGAGAATACCATTCTCAGCTTTCATCGCTTTATTTTGCCTTAATGAACCATATCAGGTGGTGAGCAGTGTAAATGTGGAAATGCTCGGAAGGAAGCAGAGTTGTGTATGCAAAGGAGAGCAGAGACTGATTAGATTACTCAGACATGTGTATGGCGTATATAGTTCCTGTACTAACACTCAGTTCCTGGAATTTTGTCTGCCCCCTCCATTTTACTTTGGCCAAAAATAAACCCTGTGTGGTGTATCTGTCCTCATTAAACATTTTACTTATCTCCTGATTGGAGTACTGTGGAATGTAACATATACAAAGACAATATTGTAGATGGCGAGTGAGTGAGTAGAAGTCCTAGAGTCGAAAGAGGTAACATTTTATGCACCCATTCTAAAATGTCAGGCTTGTATACTAGGATTGTATTATATTCATTTTATGAAGTTAGACAATTTTTCCCCAAAAGTTTGTTTCCAGGGTCGGCTCCATAGTTCAGTATTGACCATTTCTTATTTTCTTTAGGTATTCCTTTATTTAGTACAATATGATTAAAGGACAGCTCTCAGCTTTTGAAGGAAAAAGGGAAAAACCCTTCATTTTCATTATTGTTTTGGAACATTTACTATATATTTCTACCCATTGGGATAGTCCTTTGTTTTTTTTATTTTGTTTTGGAAAATTTATTAGATATTTCCGTCCACTGGAATGCACGTGATTGTTTCAAGTGAGTTAATGAAGCGTGCCCAGGGCAAATATCAATTCACAGTATAATCAATTCACCCTACAGTGGGTGAAAAACTGAAGACAGGAATTTACCTTTTGGCTTAGAATTCTAAATTATTACAAATAAAGGGTGTTTCTCAGCATAAAGGATTTACTTGAAGCAAAGTTTAAGCATAAGCCTTCTAACAGGATGTGTCTATACCACAGTTTATTAATTGAAAATCTACACAATCACATTTCACAAAACCATATATTCTTTGTAAGACATTTATCTCATGTTAAAATGAAATCCTCATTTATTTTTTATAAACATTATTTTGATTCTATTTCTTTTCTTATATAATTAATATTGTACAGGTTTAAACATCTTTTTGAGAATTTAATACATCTTTTAGCCCCAGTGATGTTTTTTCAGTGTTTGTTTTATTGTTTTCTATAGTGGTTGATATTTAAAACTATCTTTCATTTTTGGTCCTTGCTCAAATGCATCTCACCACTTTAATTACAATTCTAAACTCTTCTTAAACTTTTGGATGAATTCTATTGAATTGGCAAGAATTCATGTACATATGTAAAAAAAAAAACCAACTGTTGTTTTCTCATTTTAATTTCTACCAATTAAAAAAATTATTTTACCTCAGATATAAGATTCCCTCCAGAAATGACTGTATTTATTGGCAAACACTTAATACTTTTAATTACTTTATTTTCAAATCGTATCAGGTTAGCAATGGTAACAGTATCAATTCTGAGATTTTATTTGTGCCTTTGGAAGAGCATATACAATAGCATGCATGACTTATTTCTATAAGAAATGAAAATGACAGCACCTTCACCATGTGTCAGGAACTCAGCCAAGCACTTTACATATCTTCATAATTCCCACTAAGTCACATATTAATCCCCTTTCCTGATGAGGAATTCAGGACCCAGATAATTAAAAAATTTACTGAACATCAGACTCTCGTCGATGTTGCAGTCAGAATTCAAACTGGGTCTCTATAATTCCAAAGCTCGTGCTCTTTTCTCTGAATTCCATTATGTCTAAAAAAATTAATTGAAAGCATGAAGACTGATTTCTGGTAATGTGACCTAAACTTCAGTATACCTGATAATGTATATTTGGTGATGAAAAGAATACAGCTCCTTTACTTCAAATGGCATACTATGTTGTCATAATGCACAGATTTGGAAGGTTCAGTTGTGCCAGAAGAAAGTATCCAGCTTCTTTGTGTGTATTTATTAAATCTGTTTGCTTTACATGTAGAAGTCTTTTCAATACAATGAACTCAAAGGAACTGTTCATACCCTATGTAACCATTAGATTGTCATTATACTGAATATGTTTTGAAATTTTTGTAGCACTCAGATATTTTGGTAGTAACAAGTTTTAACCTGTAACTTCCTTCTCAAGAGAGGTGAAAATGGAAATTTTCAAATGAAATCCTTTATAGATAACTCAATTAGTGAAATTCCTTCAGCAGTATAATTAAAATACAAATTATCTTCTTGCTTGATAAATTTTTTAATATATGCTTTAATGAACAACTTGCACTTGGAATATTCAGTAATTTTAAATTATTTAAAACTTGGTTTACATATTTTAACCAATTAAAAGAATCAAAAAACAACTTTTTGTCAGGCAATTTAAAAACCATTTTAGAGGAAGTGTAAGAGGAAGCTGGCATTCTGTTTCAGAACATCCTAAAATAAAAGAAGGAGATTCTACTCCCATGCTAAAGTAATATTTCATTACTATTTGCTGAAAAGAACAATTCAGTCTTTTCAAAGGGACCATAAAATAGAGAAATAGACAACATGGACTACTGAAAAATTCTGACACTTAAACCCTGCTTCCTGAGGGGAAGCATATTATCATTTATAATGTGCTTGGTCCTTCATAATCTCACCAAGGTCAGGGACCACTTTTTTAAAAAAAGAAAAAAACATTAAATAAGCAGTACAGAATGAGCTAGGTGGGGGGAGGAGGGAAATGTACCTTTAAACCCAGAGGCTTTTTGTTCGTGTGTTGCCAATCAATCACACCAGCTGGTGTGCTTATAGGTTCTCTTGATTTGTTTTCACAAGATCCTTAGAGAATTCTAATCATAAAAGGACCTGCTCCTCCTCACCAAGAGGTATATAAAGTAAACTGACACTTTAAAAAATATATCCACAACACGGAAGTCTACATTAGTGAATTTAATTTAAACAATTATGAGAACAATATATCTCTATTTCACTCTTCCCCGTACAAATGATTTCACATACAGTGAAACACTAAAGTCTAAGACAAGACATTGGACCTTTTGGGGAGAACTCCTATAGAAAAGAGAAACTGGTTTTCTTAGGCTTTCCTGAGAGTGTATCATTTTAATGATCTTCATTGCTGGTTGCATTTCATAACAACATCATGCAATATTCAGACTTGGGTTTTAGCGGTGGGATGATAAAGTTGCACCTTCACAGCACTGTTGATTAAAAGAGAATCCTAGCAGTTTGTTTATCAGAATATTGTTAGTCGTCCTCCCTTCTAACAATATGGTAACAAGGTCTCACCATATTTCAATAAAAGAAATATATCAGTATATTTAGACAATTTCTTTATACAGCTTGGAGAAATGGTATTTTATTTACACAAAGCATCCATTTTTCATTTCTCTCTTCCCATGGGAGCTAACATAAATCAAAACAACTCAAATGTTTTTAATTTCAGTGTGAGATCAGCAGCTGTTCCTCAGAACTCCAGTTGCCACAAAAGAGGGATTTTTGTGAGCCACAAGTCAGACAGACAATGTAGTAAGATCTAGTTACATACTATGATACTTACTGTGCATATGCCCATTAGAGATCATAATAACAAAGAATTGTGTTTACTTAAACTCACAGTTTTGCAAAAGTCAAACAGTTATGTAATTGTCCCTATAGCGCTGTGAATCATGGTGGTAGAGAAATGTAATCAATTAGTGACAAGCTCCTTTGATGTACTCTATAGTGGGTTGACATAATAAATGACCCATTGAAGAGTACTGGGCTAAACTAGACTGCTTAAAAGGAAATTGAGTTCAAGTGAATATTTCCAACAGTTTATTCTGAATGTTTATACTTTATTCAGTTCCTACAAAATGTGTAATTAGGCTATCTGCTTAGTTTACCAGAGGAAAGAGAAGTAAATGTGAAAGTTTCAACTGAATGCCAGCCACATCTTATATTTAAAAATAAATCAAAAGCAAACTTGTTAAAGCCAAAGCAGAATTGAAAATTAGACTTTGAGAGTTTGTGAGTCTTAAAAATTAAACTTATATTAAAGGACTATGACAACATAACATTTTCCATTCTCCTGTTGTAAACACATGGCGTTAAAAGCTAGTTTTCATAAGATTAGATGTACCAGAAAAAATGTGTGTTTTACAGTTTGAACACATTTTGGAGTAGCTACAAAAATTAGGGAATGATGACCAGCACAGAGACTATGGCAGATATGGTTCCGACTCAAAAGTTAGTGATTCTGTAAGCACTTAGCATTAGTTTCTGAACCCGCTTTAGAATTTAAAGCTTCTCTCAGAAGAGACCGATCTGATCCCCATGGCCCAGGGTATCTTTTGGTATAACTTAAACTCTAAGTGGAAATTTGACCTGGAACTAAACTAATCTCTTTAAATTCTTTGTAACTAAGACAAATCCATTTCAATTGGAAATCAATATAACTTCTGCTTCCTGAACATCTCACAGAACCTGTCCAGGACTGGGCAAGCGAGATCCAAACAGAAAGCCTTGGTTTCAGCAATTGATGGACATCAGGTGATCCCAATGAGTCCAGGTTCTTCTTCTAGAAATTAAATGGCATCTTCAAATTGTAATTGTATTGTTAAGTCTACACATAGGATGTTACCTTTAATCATTTAAATCTTGTATATCTGGTAATTGGCCCAGCTGTGCTGCTATATATAAGAAGATATGTAAAAGATGGTTCATTTCCATACACATTCTGCTCTCTGGTCTAAGGAAAATTGACTATTGATGTGTCACAGAGTTACATTTTAACTTTTAAATGAAAAAATAAATAAATGTATCTGTGCCAACATTCATGTGCCTTATGCAAGGCGTCTCCTAAGAAATTTTTGACACAGTTTGATTGGAGGAATCTTTATCCCACCTCACCACCAGAGAATGAGTTTGAAAATATTATGATTCCATTATTCACCTTGATTTCCAACAGCTTTGCTGTTCAGTCATAGCTACTGGATTTGCAAGTATAGATTTCATAATTGCTTGTATCTTGTTTGTCGATCTACTTTTCTGTTTTTCACCTCTGTATACACAAATGTTACCAAAACTATTGTGATTTTAGAACATGAGACTTGTTATTCAGACATATGAAATTTTAGGCTCACCTTTATCTAAATCCACCAAATCCATACACCTTAGATTTTGAGTATTTTGTCCTTTTTATTATTGTTTTGGGAGAGTGGGAGAGAAAGGATTCCATCTCATTAAATGAGTCAAGATGGCTGTTTTTCTTTACTCTTCTGAATTAGGTTCACATACTTGCTATCTTATTGGTTGTAAATAATAAATATAAGACCATGACAATTAAAATAGCTATACAAACTTCAAGGAGATGACGCTTTTTAAAGCATGGTGCTGGCTATTCAATTCATTCACTCAACTGTCTTTTTCAAGAACTATTTGTGTGATAATCACTTTCCTAGGTACCAGGATATATAGGGATGTTCGGCCCCAAATTATCTGAACTCTTTTCTTACATCACAGTTTTGGATTTCAGTTTAAAAGATCACAATTTGTTGTTTATACAGTTCTGAATCCAAGAAAATTAAAACTCAGAATCAACTATTCTTAATTGCCTAAAATCAGCTTTGTAGGGTGGATACGTAGCTTGCCGTCTCTCCAAATGTTTGACATACTGATTAGATTTCTTGTTTCCAGATGGAACTTGCTGTCACTTGCAGCCAGCTATCACAAGAATATGTATAATTGGGGAGAGTGTAGTTAATGTTAACCTATAAACAATCTTTCTGAAAGTTTATGATAGTCTATCCAAAAGTGACCAGAATTCACAAGCATTTAGGTAGCAATAATATATTGACAACCTACAACAAGCCTGGTACTGCACTAGACACTAAAGATATAAATGTGATTAAAGTAGCCCTTGTTATTGAGGGCCTACACTCCACTGGGGGATCCTGAGCGGTGCAGGTGTGGGAAAGTATATAATGAGTGAAATTACTATATCTGTTGTGTTATAACACTTTGTGAAAGAAGTACCAAGCCTTTGAGAGAGCCATAGAAAACATAATTAAAAGGATAGGCTTAAGGTGGATCTTGGAAGATGACTTTGGGGATTACCATGCAAAGACAGGAAAGAGTGTCTGGCATATTTAAGAAATAATATGGGAGCTGGAAAACATCACTGAGGGATGTAGAGAGTCAGGTAAAATTTGGTGTGGGTTATATTGTGAAAGTCCCAGTACGCTGTGATTAGGTACCAATAAGGTGCAAACATGGTGCAAGTTTCTGTCATGGAGAACTCAAAGGGAAGCAACCAGTGAAAAATTCAAAGGCTTGCTAAGCAGGATTTTGGTTCAGTTAAATTTTTCAACTAAGCAAATTGGGAGAATTTTGAGTAGTTAAGAGCTAGATTTTCATTGTGGACAAAATTAGTAATCAATATGGAATACCAAATCAATATACTGAGGTCACAGAATTTAGATAAGATGAAATTATGTCTGATGACAGTTCAAATTTAGTTTAGGCTTGTATTTTTATGGAACTCAGAGGCCAGGGTCATAGATCTCTTTTCCACATGGATATAGAAATACCCCAGGATAATGGCAGGAAATAAATAGATTAGGTCAATATCTTTTGTTAATCTGGGGAGTGACCAGGAAGGAATCAGATGACAGCACGGGGAGAAAGTGGTTTAATCGGATGGGATGTACCTCACAAAATAGAAAGATCTTTGCATAAAGGTGGAAAGCTACCACTCTAGAAGTAGAAGCCCGAAACAAAAAGAATGTGGCCCCTACCTCCCAGTACCAAGAACCAAGGAATGTAGAAAATTAAGCACTTTTTCTTTAAGAAGGTTATAAGATTGGGTGTTCTTTGATTAAGAAGTAGGGTTTAGCTAATGATAAGATTAAGATAACATTCTAGGGAAAGCCTGAAGATATGTGTAAGCTAGTGGGTTCATAGGGGAGAGAGATGTCTAGAGGACAAAATGGAAGGACTTCAAGACTGAATAAGTATGTACGGCCCTGAAATAAATGGGTTAAGGATAAAAGACTGGGCTGTATAATAAGAGAATACTATTGAGATGAACAGATCTGATGTTAAGGGTATAGGAGAGAAGAACTTGAACATATTAAGGATCAGGTTTGAAGCAACATCTCTGTCCCAGAAGACCACGAGTATAATAGAGGCAAACAGAAATGGAACAGAGGAACACAGGAAAAGAATTGCATGGTTGAATATTCCATTCAAATTTTGATGACAAATTCTTTTGGTCCAGCTCTTTATGTGTGCCCTCAGAGAGGCCATACAACTATTCAAATTTCATCTCTCCCCATTGATGGACATAGAAGGAAAATGAAATCTCAGCCTATGAGAAAATGACAGACTCCTTATTACAATGTTTTGGCAATAGTAAGCCTTTTCACCCTAACAAAATACGTTATTTGGTTAACGTCATAAAACAAAAGTTCAAGCTGATATTAGTAATTGTAAATTAACTATAAGCTATGGTTTTGGAAATTTCTTCCCTATAGTCACAATCATTATTCCTTGCATGTTGTTACTGCAGCATAAAATTTATATTATTTTTACCAGGAGATTTGAGAGAAAGATAAAAGTTAAATCAGGCAGCTCAGCAGTAGCATTACTGACAGTACCAGCATAGTAACCAGATCAAATCCAAGCTCATATCTTCCTGGGTGGGAGGAACTGCAACTGTGCCTGAATGACAACAGTGAGACAGTGAAACTGCTAAAACATTTTTACCTACGGGAAAACTAAGAGGCAGCCGTTGGTTTGAGTTACCCTCTACTGAAGATACCCTCAAAATAAATCTAATTTCAAACCTCTCTCTCTGTCTCTCTCTGCCTCTCTCTCTCTCTCTCTCTCTCTGTCTCTCTCTCTCTCTCTCTCACACACACACACACACACACACACACACACACACACACATTCTGGCTATTGGTATGCTGTTTTACTGGTTTAATGCTAATCATTATGGCCTTCAATAAATTTCAGACCAGAATATGAAAAATGGAGTTTATCTGCTTAAGGATATAGTCTGGAAATTGAGACAAATGATACTATTACCAAAAAGTGTGCCATTTTAATTTTTTATTATTGTTTTAACAAAGAAGGGCATTTTTAATGTAGCTTTGAACTTCTACCGTAGGAAGCACTTATATTCTAAGGGAGTTTTTGATTTTCTAGGAAAATAATTTAACATGGACTTACTTAAATTAGACATTTTAGATGTTTCTAACTACTCTTTTGTTCTGAAATCTTCATAGTCTCTTAGGTATTGGAGCAAAACCCACTTAGAGTCAGAGGGTTCCAATTTGCCTTTTGTAGAAAGTCACATGTTGTTTGCTATTCGAGTACAATATCATCAAATATCCTTGTCAAAATTTAATATCATTTCCTAAAGGATAAAAAGACTAATAAAGCATTTCCTTTTGGTGTAGTAAAATGGTTCTACTATACAAATGAGAATAACACAAATTCTTTTTATCTGGGTTCTACACACTTTAAGTACTCTCTGAAATGAGTAGAAATGGGAAAAAAATGTCAGGATGTGAAAGGACAATAACAGGTGAGGAGAAATAAAATACTCAATGTTAATAATAGTAATGTATATTGGAACAGAAGGGTGAAGGTCATTTTACTGGGCAGCTGTAGAATACTAAAGGAAGCTGGTCCAATAACAGAGGTTTTGAAAGTAAGGAAAGATTGATCAACAGTGTTTCTGCATCTGGCCTCCTTGATTTCAAACATTTCCAGATTGTTATCCAAGATTGCAACTGGGCAAACTCTGTACTCAAGTTTGCAATTAGGGAAACACAAACACATAGCAAAATACACACACATCAAAAGAAGTCATAAGTTTGAAGTATTCTGAAGTAAGAATGCTAAATGTTGAGTTGTGATGTTGTTGTTGTTGTTTTTTAATTTAGTCACTATAACCGTGCCTTGTGCTTTAAAGTTGGAAGTAATGTTGTTAAACTTACCATTAGGAATTATGACACCCCATCAAAGTGGGTCATTCAGAAAAGAATAAAAACTGTGGTCATTCAAAAGGATTTCCTTACTTTCAGAAGTGGCGTAATTAGTAAATTACAAGTATCAGGGGAATGTACTTTTAGGACTTTTAAACCTTTCACTAAGAAAAAGGAAAGAGTGGGGTTTTTCCCCTGTTATTAACCGGTGCAAAGTTTGAAAATTGAGGAATATAGGATTTTTTATTTTCAGTGGAAAATACTTAGATATCTTAAAAACAAATCAAATTAATATATCATGTAGAGTTAGCTGAGTTTTTAAGAAAATTACTATTTAAGCTATAACATCTTACACATGCACACCCACAAAATAGATAGCTGGGTGTTCCTTTGTTTCATGTTGAATGACCAAGATGTTCTCATTTATGTCCATCTGAATTCACTTTAGATCAACAATATGTGTAAAACATGACTACATACAAAAAAAGACCAAAAAATGACTGCAAAGAAATGGAGAAGTTACTACTCTGGGAGTTACACAGCAAGTTAACAAAATGGAAACGTGTAGATCAAAATCAAACAATAGTATGTTTAATTTACTTTCCCTTTCCTTTGAAATTCAGTACGTACAATGAAGTGAGAAGGGCAGGAATAAAAATTAGAATGGAGCGGTTGGAGAAGACTGAACCAGGCAAAGAAGAAAATGAACAAGATTATAGGTCTTAAACACTGGAATAAGATACGTTAACATGAAATTTTGGTGGTACCACTCTCATAATATTTAAAGAAGAAGAACCATCTGGAAGATGGGGTATCTATTTAGTCATTGTGTTTCTTATTTCTCTAGAGTCTGTAAAACACACTTGTGAATGGAAATGCAAATGACTAGTGTGTTCTTTAAATATGTTTGTGCTAGCATTTTTCAGTATCTTCATCGACATGGGAATATACAGTGATAAAAGTAAAGGAGAGTGACATATTCTGCATATATCTGGGACTGACTAGGGACTTCGCCTCATGTGCCATCTGTGACAAACTCTTCTTGTTACCAAGGCAATAGCCAAAGCAGAGAGATTGATTGGTTATGCTATCAGATTGAATGTCAGCGTCCTAGACACAGGACAGAGGCTACATCTGCAATGAAGAGCAAAACTATATAAATTCAAAATATTTCCACATCTAGAAAATTTTATGGATGTAATTTAATTCAGATGTTAAACTAGTCTATTAGGCATCCTCTTCAACAAACTGAAGAATTTAGTGTTACTGTTACATGATGTCATAATGCTAAATTTTTATAGGACAGAGCAATTCATTGTGCTCTGGAAATCTTCCCCAAACTGGCAGGCAAAAGGACATATATGGACAATGATGTCACTACTTGCATGCAAAAGATGATGGAGACAGATTTACAAAAATAACTTATTGTTTTGTGTTCATTGTGATTAAACTTTATATGGCAGAGCATAAAATAGTTTATACCCACCTTTATAAGTCTTGTGGATTTGAAAAATTATATGCCATATAATGAAATCCTGTTTATCTAGAATTTATAAAAGGAAGATCAACTCTAATTACTTTCTGTTCAGGTATTGGTTGTGATTATTATTATTATTATTACACTGTAAATATTATATATACATGTATTTATAGATATTCATTTTGTGATCATACACTTCTTCCTCAGGCAGGCTTTTGGAAATGTCCCTCAGGCATTTAAAACCCATTCATTTCTCATACCTCTATCCCGTTTCTCCACAGCTCCAGAACAAACACATAGGAGTTTAAAGGCAGATGAGTGATTGAGGTTGGTGTGCATAAAAGTCCAACAGGTTTTTTACTACGAGTATAAATGTTTTCAGCTCTTTGCTGTTGAACCTGAGTTTCCTCTGCTTCTGTGTGGCACTTAATACAAGGGAAAAAGTTGGCATCTTTTAGTCGAATTGAGTATGTCTCCATGAACTATTTCTTCAAAATGTGAATAAAGTAAAGAAAATTACTGGACAATTGAAAGAAGGTGTCCCTGGGAAGTAAATGACATTTACTTTGGGGCATGTTTGTGGATTCAACTCTCTTTCATACTTGATTCTCTTGTTTATATTTTGGAGGCTGTGGCTTTTATGCTAAAGTATCAGTGACTTACAAATTTAAACATAGCTGGCGTTCAAATCACTTGCCAGGATCATCCCCATATAATGCAAATGAAGTTGGCATATTTTTCCCTCCCTTTGCCATATTTTTTCATTTTGTCTCATCCTTTCCTTCACCTTGTCTTTTTTTTTATATTTCAAAAAGTTATGTTTCCAGATGTTAATATCTTATGGTAAACCATTATGAATAACAAAGTTTAAACATATTTTCATATTTCTTTCAAAGATCCACTAGATTGTTTATATTATCTGACCGCTTGGAATCTTAGGCCATATATGTGTTAGGTTATTGAGAGACACAGGCTGTAATGGTCTTTGCAAAATATTACCCAATTTCCTGTATCCTTTCCCTTAGGAGGAGTTTCACATAACGTCTGCAGAGCTAAGGAGAAATCCAAGGCTTTGATATGTCTCCTTGGCCCTGCTTCCTGTTTTATTGCACAACTTCCCTGAATGGTCCCATGTTCAAGCCTTCTTTCGTGCCTCTGGTTACCAGACAAGACATGACCATGAAGAGCCAGATAACATTGCTTGCATTTCTAATTTTAGGCACAGATTACGTGTATGCTTATTAAAATGAGACACTAGTTTTCTGGGTTTAAAGGGCTATTCTATGTGAAGTAACTCTACAGCCTCTGACCTGTTTAGTAATGCTTTGGGAAATGACAATTATATACAGGTGCAGGCAATATGGTAAGAAAAACACTGCAGAGGTTTGTTTGCTTTCCACAATTTCACGTTCTGCCAAGGGAGCTATAGATTTTAAGTCAAGTGAGTGTACGATTTAAAAACTTCTCTCCCCCTTATTGGTTTTCTTATAGCTAAAATATTACATTTGAATAGCTTTAATCAATTACCCATACATAGACTTTTGAATAAATGTATTTGAATAGCACGTTGATTTATAAATCACTAGGAATGTTAAATTATAATTTTCAATAAGTTCGGTTATTCAACAGTACCTAATATAAGAATCTAAAAATCAACTAATGAAGCTAGCTTTATAGGTATAAGTAGGCATGGGAAATATTTAAAAAATGGGAACTACATGAAACAAACTTACGTGGTAAAATACGTGAATAAAAAGTTCTTTTTTAAGCCTTATTTTCTCACTTGTTCTAAATGTTTTGAATAATTAAATTAATTTAGAAGTTTTATTTTATTCCTTTTATCCTTGGTTTCACATTTTATCACCTTATTTCTATTACAAGTGAAGATTCATGAATTTAGAAGATTGACCAATAGCCACATTACTACGTTTGCTTTAGACACAATCTCCCTTCAATCAAATATAGACTTTCTTATAAGGATAGCTAAACTGTCAGCCTTTGTTAATTTTATTCTTAGCTTGATAGTATTTTTATGTCAATTCGAACTCAAAATTATACTTTTAAAACTTAATCACGGGCTTCCCTGGTGGCGCAGTGGTTGAGAGTCCGCCTGCCGACGCAGGGGACACGGGTTCGTGCCCCGGTCCGGGAAGATCCCACATGCCGCGGAGCGGCTGGGCCCGTGAGCCATGGCCGCTGAGCCTGTGCGTCCGGAGCCTGTGCTCCGCAACGGGAGAGGCCACAAGAGTGAGAGGCCCGTGTACCGCAAAAAAAAAAAAAAAAAAAAAAAACTTAATCACTATTTTTTTCTCAGTTCACCTGTATAGAGTAACTATTTTACAACGATTACCAAAATTGCAACATAGGTTTATATGGTATACTACAAAGTATTTTTACTATAAAAATATATTTATTTTAAATAATGAAGAATATTTTCTCTATAAGTAACCTATGTCTTTTAAAAGATACATTTAAGAAATACTTTATGGTATTATATTACCTTTGGGCAGTGATTATTTAGACCAAGAAGAAATGTACACACATGTTGAGTTTATTTAGACTCTTCTTTTTTCCCCCGCTATTCTCAGGCCCTCAGTTCATCACAAGCTAGAATATATAGAACCTTCACAGATTTAGAGCAGAAAATTGGCTAAATTCAAGAGAAACATTTATTCCAAATTTGACCCCAAATGTGTGTGTGTGTGTGTGTGTGTGTGTGTGTGTGTGTGTGTTGGTGGGCCTATCACATGAAAGAACCCCACTGGTGTTCTGGAACTTCAGAGCAGACTGTCCCTTTAATATATAATTATTTTTCACATTTACCACATTTTAAAATTTATTTTAATTTTAAAAAGATAAAAATTATTCCATCATCTGATATAAAATATGTGAAGTTGAGATAAATATGTCAACAAAATAAAGAGATACATTTTGATTTTCAAATACATATATTGCTTTTAATGAATTTCTTATAACTTTCATATTAGCCCCAAAACAGATGTCTTATATTTTACTTTAATCAAATCTTTTCTACTCCAAAACAATGTATCCACCGATTTAAGCTTTTAAACTCAGAAACTCAGTATCCATCTATTGCCTTAACATCTATTTTAGAAAAGAACCCCATGTTAGAGATTTGGTGATAAAAATCTATTGTTTGTGTTATCATTTTTACTAATCGGGATATTGTCTGAGATAGCAATTCAAAAGTCAACTTAAAATTAAAGGATAGTGAATATAATATTAAGGTATAAGGAAATCTTAACTCTCTCCACTTCCACAATAATCCTAGTTTAAACCAGGATCCCTTCCCCAAACAGCTGTAGTTAGCTGTATTTCATCTGCTTTCTCTCAGATGTGTCCTGGTGGTCTTGAAAGTAGATAGTGAGGGCTTATCTACCTACCTGTGCGTGTGCTGCCTTAAGTATGTTAGATTTTAATATGTGGATGTAGATTCTGCATAACCTCTAAGTAACATACTCACAGAATTACATTCCCAACTCTCCATGTCTTTCTCATTAGCTAGTAACTATTGGATGCAAAGATTCTATATATCCCAAGGGTTCTGTCTTTTATTAGAAGTCTTCCTTTTTAAATGAGTTCATACTTTTTTCTTCTTTTCCTCAGTACACATTAAAGTGCATGACATAATAGAGGTGCTCAGTAAATATTTTTTGAATGTTAAGATACTTGCCCTTTAAAAAATATAGTCTTATATTTGCTTTTATATTCCTTAACATCTTGACTGCAGTTATAGGGTTATACAGCTACACACACTTAGGTAGATTTCCATATCATCATTTTTACTTGATAATTTATTCCAGAATCCACATGTCAAAATACATCGGAAAATAAATAATTAATTTTAAAAATTTGATAATTAAGGCTTAAGTTGTAGTTGTTATTTATTCAATCAGTCATTCATTTAACAATGACTTATTCAGTAACTTCAATGTGCCAGATGTTATAAATGCTGGGAATTGTATAATATTTAAACATATCCAGGCCCCAGTGAAACTAATGGGAGAATAGTGAAAGATACTTGCATACATATATGCATACATACATACATACAAACATACATAGCATTGTAGTCTCACTGAGGAGGAAGGTACTAGTTCTCTGTGGGAGTTAAGAAAGGCTTTGCATGGGAGGCAATCAGTAACTTGAAGGACTGATAGGAGCTTGCCTGGCAGGAAAGAGGGGGAAGCCATTGTAGGCAGAGGGAAATTGAGCGATACACCTTTAAGAAGTAATAGTTGCCACCAGCAGTTCTCTGTTGAATGTCCCAACATTTTCTATTTGAAAAATTTATTTAAGCTACGTAATTATGGCAAAGAGCTTCAACTACTAGTTGGATCAGCTTATTTGCTCAATGCTGTATGAGTCAGCTGCAGTGTTAGCAACAAGAAAAAGAGGCTATTCTCAGTGCTGAATTATTTGAAGGAGGACCAGTGCTTATGATCAAAAAGACAGAGGAGACCTGAAAAAGAAGAATAACCTTGACAGATTTGGTCATATATATTTGCTTCCTAATAGTAAATTCTGGTAACGGTTTGTTTACACATGTTCACTTTTCTTCAAAGAGGAGTTAAAGAATGCATGACATAACAACAGCTGAGTAATTTGTTTTGAAAACACATATGTTTACAGCTTACTTTTCTACCTTCTGCTAAATAATAAAATCGGTCAGTTAATTGGCTATGGCATGATAATAGTATTTCTTCTTGATCTAAAACTCTATTATTTCCATAGCCGTTTAAATATTAATATAAAAAGTCATATTACAATAGTAGTGTAAATACTTTGAGTGAAAGATGGAAGCTATTTGCTATGAAATATTACTATTTCTTTTGTGTTAAAAATAGATACTTATATAAGATAAATATGATTATATTATATTAGAGTTCAGAAAGCATCCTTTAACTACTTGTCCAGCCAGAAAGCATTCTCTTGCTGCATTGTGGCCCAGGGAGATTTATATACAGACATCCAAGTACACTATATTGCAAATGGATCAAACTGACTGGCCTAAAACAGAGATCATAAATTGGCATCCCTGTAGCTTAATATGGCTGGCAGATGTGGTTTTTTGTTCCGTTTCTTGGTGTTTTTTTTGCCTGAACCATTTTTGAACAGGGAAAAAAAGGCAGGGATTTAACCATTAGAAGATTTCAAGCTAAAATTCTGATTTCTGGATTCTCTTGCAATAAGGAAAGATCCAATAGCCCTGGCCTTCCTTCCTTTATGGCGACAATTCGGGTGAAGCTGAGTCGAAAAACCGCCCATCTGCCTTTCAGTAGTGGATACCACTTAAGGTTTGCTTAGTTCTTACTGGGCCACCGGCCTAACTTATCTCCTTTACTTACTTACTTATTTATTCATTTAGAAATTCTGACACTTTAATACTAAAGTCATAAATGTTGCAAAATATATTCTTTCCCGTCATACCTTTTGAAGATCTCGTTGTTAGTGGTATTAAAACCATACGATTATGCCACAATTTAATATGCTAACATCCTCTTCTAAACTAAAACAAAATGGAGAAACCTTCCATAACTTTTAAATTCCATGAAATTGTGTGTACATATGTGCAGGTGTGTTTGTCTATAAACACATTGTACTTTTAGCCTATCTAGATTCCCCCCAAAATGTCAGTTTGTCGCTTTTCGGGCGGCAAAATAGAAGCTACACTGTGGGGATGTTATCCTCGCAGCATCAGACCCTCTTTGTACTGATGAATTTGTTTCCTCGTAGGTTATCTTTACTGCGAAAGCTTTTCAGATAACTACTCTTTTAGGAAAAGGTTTAGATACATTTTTATCTGTATCACTTAAAACAATTCTGTAAACACTGCAGAAGTGCACTGAAATAGTCATTCTAAAAGTAACATGAGAATGGAACCTAGGGCTTTAGGGTGGAAATGGCTTTTTCGCTCTCTGTTTATGGGAGTTGTTTTGATCTTGAGTCTTTTGCCAGAGTAAACACATCTGCAGCTCATATTCCACAGTATCTCAGGGAAGGACAATCTCAAATTTTGTTAAAAAACAGTGCTAATTACATTTTTAACTCCCATGTGTTCCTGTGAGATTTCACAGACACATTTTTAATTTTCAGCAAAATGTTGACGCTCACCTTTAATAAACTGAAGAGGTGCAAAGAATGGACCCTAATAAACATATGAGGAACCGGTATTCTCAAAGCCATTATACAATTGACATTAATCCTCATAGGTGAAATCATTCTAACTAAACTGGGTTGCTCGCAGTACACATCTTCCTTCCCTTTGTCTCCAAACAGTACAAACCTACACTAATTCTTTTGTGTGACCATATTACACAAAGGTGGGTGGCAAACAGTGACATGGTATAAGTAAAATAAGTCTCATTCATTTACGCATTAAGATAGTAGGCTTATTCTGAGACAGGCCCTATGCTACTCACTTGAAATACTAAGATGAATGTGACCCTGATCTTATTCTCTAGGAAAAAAAATATAATCTAGTGTCATTTCTTATTTTCCTTCATTTTTTTTTTTTTTTTTTTTTTTTGTGGTATGCGGGCCTCCCTCTGTTGTGGCCTCTCCCGTTGCGGGGCACAGGCTCCGGACGCGCA
>NC_041214.2:128590157-128598192 GCF_002837175.3 Physeter macrocephalus
GGCATGCGGGATCCTCCCAGACCGGGGCGCGAAGCCGGTTCCCCTGCATGTGCAGGCGGACGCGCAACCACTGCGCCACCAGGGAAGCCCTCCTTCGTATTTTAATATCACATTCCCCTATGAATAAATATGAAGCCTAGAAAATTTAAATATGTCACATACACATATATAGAGGTTAATTGTAGATGTCAGGCTCTTTTTACACACATCTGCCTTCTCTAGTTGGAAGAAAAATTCATTCCCACTAGCCGTTTAGGGTATTATTGAATAAATGCAACTCTCTTGAAGGAGGTCAGTGTTCCAGAAAAAGGACTAGAAAGGACATTGCAGTTCGTATCTATAAAGATGAGTTAATATTGTACCACACTTTTTATTATGAAATATTCAAAGTACTTAAAATGTCCAAAAGATAATATAGCAGACATTTGTGTGAGCAAACATAGTTAATTTTGGTATTTTGGAATCAGAATAGTATTGGTTCGGCTAGTGCTCAGAACCCTGGCTAATCAATTGATCTCCCCCAGCAGTGGTGGTTGGGATAAGACTGATGCAGGTGGTGTCAGCCAAGCAGAGTGATACAAGGTTAGGGATCAAGGGTCTAGGGGAATAGTTAGGCTATGTGTTTATCTAAAGGAGGTGAAATCAAGTGGCCAATGCAAACCAACTTACCCTGCAGCGTATCAGTCCAAGTAAGTGCCTTGATTTTGGGTCAAGTATGAGCTTGATACCAAAAGGTAAATTTGAAACCAAGATGGTGTGTAAAAGGAGAAGTGAAGCTACATAAGTCCGAACTATCAACTAGGTGGGTGTGACTAAACCATATTGTTAATATTTTCATCAAGTGGCACAGGCAGGTGTAGAACTTTCCCAGATATTTTTAAATGTTTTTCGTTTTGAGATTTAAAAGTTTGGGGACCTTTAAATATCATTTTCAATGCAACTTTGATCTTGTGGAATAAAAGTTTGGTGTTGTAGTAGGGTTTTGTTTTGTTTAAATCTGGATTTTTGGTGCATATGAATCCTGAAGTATCAAAAGAATGATGACATAATAAGATTTGTTTTACAGCTTATTTCCCATTAAGTGAAGGATGATATTTCTTCCAGAACTCAACACCACTAGAAAGGAGCCTTGCCATAGTGTACCTGTGATTATTGTTCTTTGCACACAATCTTTTGCAAGTGAACTTGACAATGAATTTTTCTGATTGTTTCTTTTCAGTTCATGAATAGTGAATGATTAGAAATACATCATTCTCCTAATTTAACCTGAAATATGATTTCCCCAACCATAATGAAAGACTCTTATGATATACTTAAATCCCTAAATGACTGATTGATATTCATCAGATTTCTGTTTCACTAATTTTAGTTGTGCTTATATTGTACCAAATAAGAAACAATCAAAATTAGATCAAATTGAAAATTATATTCAAAATAATAAGCAGTTGTGGAAAGGTGATGAAATTACAGGAAGGGTTGCATTGACTTTAGAAAACAAAAGAGCCATTTATTTTATCAGCAAAATGAACTTATTTAGGAATAGTAAAGGAATTGGAATTTGGGACGTGCAAACTGTGGCAAACCATAGGCAAGTCCAAGGAAACAAAGGGAAGGCCAATTTTTATTAGATTTTACGAGGAAATTGAAGAGTGCTGTGGTGGTTCTTCAATGGCTGCAGATGGGGGGCAGCTTGCTATAGATGCATCAGAAAGAACTCTCTTCCTAATGAGGTTTGCAAGCTTTGGTGAATGATACGTGCCTGAGAGCCCTCCCTTTGGGCTTCCTGACTCCTTTTTAAATGAGGCTTCTGGGGCTTCCCTGGTGGCGCAGTGGTTGCGCGTCCGCCTGCCTATGCAGGGGAACCGGGTTCGCGCCCCGGTCTGGGAGGATCCCACATGCCGCGGAGCGGCTGGGCCCGTGAGCCATGGCCCCTGGGCCTGCGTGTCCGGAGCCTGTGCTCCGCAACGGGAGAGGCCGCAGCAGAGGGAGGCCCGCATACCACAAAAAAAATAAAAAATAAAAAAAAATAAATGAGGCTTCTTTTATTTTCACTTTTCCCCGTTTTGATCAAGATCTTCCCTTGAAAGTATCTTTGATAAAGAATCAGTTTATCAATTTTAGTGGAATTATATTTTGTCCCTTGATGCCAGGAAGGACATTTCCTGCGTGTCATGTCCCACCTTGGAGGGTTGGAAACCACTGAGGAACTAGGAAAGGTAGGATGAAGAACTCTCAGGCATTTTCCATCTGAGGTCTATATCTTATCAAGGTCATAAACCTTGGAGATTATCTCAAAACGCTGAGCTAGCATCACCCTACTGGGCATTTTGTTTCTACAAAATTTGATAGGCAACAGGTATGAAGCTTAAAATGATTATATAGAATTAGATGCAGAGCAGACATTCTGCAAGCAAGCATCCCAGCCTAAAAGGGTCTTTTCTAAAAGCCTGGCAAAGAGGAGTCAGCCCGTTTGTATAATATTTCCCTTGGGTTCAAGGGAACAGAACATATTTAAATAGGGAGAGGAACAAATGTCATAAGATGGGAACTCATGTGGTCATGGTCAGAGAAAGGTTGAAATAAGTTATGGGAACACCTGGCCATAACAGCCTAACACATTGGTAACACCCACAGGCTTGTGGGTATAATCAACAATGGAACTTGAGATCAAAGAGGTGGATAAGATCAAGGGGTCTCCAACATCATGAACAGATTGGAGTTTCTGGTGACAGATCCAACAGTCAGAAAGGTTTTCCCTTTTTGCAACAGACTCAGCCAAGAAAGAGAGGGAGGAAATAAGGGCGAGAAAAGGTATACAAGTATACAAGCCTGGGAAAGCTGTCTCCTTCAACTGTTGTCTGCTTCAGTTCCTGGAAATCCTTATTTTCAGGTTATCAGTTTGTGTGCAGCTCCAGTCAGGGTTTGGTGCTTACTTTAAATGTGGCACATGGACCCAAAAGTCTCTGCCTTGGAGTCTGGCAGCACAAGGAGTGATTAACAGCATCTGTTAGGGCCTTTCCAGTGGTGTTGAAGAGAGTCTTTCTGGGGATGTCTTTTCCAATAGATAAAATCTCTGCACTGCAAGGTGTGATTCTTAAGGTCTTCATCTCCCCAGAATACACTGCAGAAAGAATGTTCTATAAAGTATGGTCATTCTCAACAGAAGCAATAAGGTTTTTGAAATATTGAAGAATATCCCCTTTACCGACTGTGGAGTGAAAGCAACAGGGGCCAAGTGCATTTTGAATCCTGTGATTATCTCAAAGAGTGAGAGTTTATGGGTTCCTAAAGGGGTAGACCTAAGATTTAGAAGGACTAATGCTTTAGAAGGACTAATGCTTTGGGCCAGAGTATTTGAAGGATCTCTACAAATTGAGAGTTGAGGCTTAATGATGCTGTTGGTGCATTTGAATAGCCCTGATGATTGAGGGTGGTCAGCACAGTGAAAGTGTTGTAAAACTGACCATACAGGACAGACTTGTCAAAGCACTTGTCCAGGGAAGTGAGTTCCCCAGTGAATATGAATCCCCAGGCCATCCCCAGGGGGATGATTTTTCTAGTAGAATTTTAGTCACAGAAGTAACAGTAGCCAGTCTGCAAGGGAAGGCTTCCGTCTGGTGAGAAAACATACAGACCATTAATGGGAATTTTAGACTCTCTGGCAGGACTGGATTATTACTTGGCCCAAGCCAGAATTCTTTTTCTGGCTTGGGCCAAGGAATAGAATAGAATAAATAGTATAAACTTCTCTTTATTCTTTAATAACTGAACTAACAGTTATTAGATTTAATACCCCTTTGGAACATGACAAATGTTCTTTGAGAGCAGTGTTTGTTTGTGGAAATATCAGTGACTTGGTTTTCTTTAGCCTCCTTGGAGTCAAGTTTGAATGCACAGGGCCCTTGATTATAGCCAAAGCAACTGGCAAGAGTATGGTATTGAATATTTACTGGACACAAGTGCCATTTTAAATTTGGTTTCTGCTGGAAGTGAGGACGTCTCCCTGTTTCCATAGCATTCCAAAGTCATGAACTACTCCAAAGGTGTACCTACCGTCAGTATAGATATTTGCAGTTTTGCCATTGGCTAAAATGCAGGCCCAAGTAAGAGCGTACAATTCAGCCTTTTGGGCCCATGTAGCTGAGGGCAAAGGTGCTGCCTCAATGCCTTTAAAAGGAGTTACAATAGCATACCAAGCATAATATTTACCATTTTCACCTTTAAAATTGAGGTAATATTATTTTGTATAATTATACAATTTTCATGTGTACAACATTATAACCTGGCTCCTGCATACACTACAGCTTTCTCACCTTCAGAATTCTAGTTTCCATTCAATCACCGTACTGACCTCCTTTACCCATTTTGCCTTCCTACCAGAGCCCCCCCTTTCTCTCTGGTAACCACCAATCCGTTCTTTGTATCTGTGTTTTTAATTTTGTTTTGCTTGTGTACTTTGTTTTTTTATATCCCACATAAGAGTGAAATCACACAGTTTTTGTCTTTCTCCATCAGAGTTATTACGCTTAGCATGACACCCTCAAGATCCATGCATATTGTCAAAAAATGGCAAGATTCCATCTTTTGTTTTATGGCTAAGTAGTATTCCATTGCATATATATACCACATCTTCTTTATCCATTCATCATCAGTGGATGGGTACGTGGATTCTTTTTTTATCTTTTTTTTTTATTTTTCAAATTAAAAAAAAGAGGGCTTTATTCACTCTAAGAAAATAATGCAAAAGAAAGAAAATGAAACTATAGTACACTTCATAGTTCTGCTGTATGTAATGTTTACAGGATCATGAGGTCGTAAAAACTGTGTGTGAGGAAGAGTGGTAAGTTGAATCTTCCCTAGCAGGAATTTTCTTTTTTAACATCTTTATTGGAGTATAATTGCTTTACAATGTTGTGTTAGTTGCTGCTGTATAACAAAGTGAATCAGCTATATGCATACGTATATCCCCCTATCCCCTCCCTCTTGCATCTCTGTCGCACCCTCCCTCTCCCACCACTCTAGGTGGTCACAAAGAGCTGATCTCCCTGTGCTATGTGGCTGCTTCCCACTAGCTATCTATTTTACATTTGGTAGTGTATATATGTCCATGCCACTCTCTCACTTTGCCCCAGCTTACCCTTCCCCCTCCCCATGTCCTCAAGTCCATTTTCAACATCGGCATCTTTATTCCTGTCCTGCCCCTAGGTTCTTCAGAACCTTTTTTTTTTTTTTCAGATTCCATATATATGTGTTAGCATATGGTATTTATTTTTCTCTTTCTGACTTACTTCACTCTGTATGACAGTCTCTAGGTCCATCCACCTCACTCCAAATAACTCAATTTCGTTTCTTTTTATGACTGAGTAATATTCCATTGTATATATGTGCCACATCTTCTTTATCCATTCATCTGTCAATGGACACTTAGGTTGCTTCCATATCCTGGCTATTATAAATAGTGCTGCAATGAGCAGGGTGGTACATGACCCTTTTTGAATTATAGTTTTCTCCAGGTGTATGCCCAGTAGTGAGATTCCTGGGTCATATGGTAGTTCTATTTTGAGTTTTTTAAGGAAACTCCATACTGTGCTCCATAGTGGCCGTATCAGTTTACATTCCCACCAACAGTGTAAGAGGGTTCCCTTTTCTCCACACGCTCTCCAGCATTTATTGTTTGTAGACTTTTGGATGATGGCCATTCTGACTGGTTGTGAGGTGTTACCGAATTGTAGTTTTGACTTGCATTTCTCTAATGATTAGTGATGTTCAGCATCCTTTCATGTGTTTGTTGGCAATCTGTATATCTTCTTTGGAGAAATGTCTATTTAGGTCTTCTGCCTATTTTTGGATTGGGTTGTTTGGTTTTTGATATTGAGCTGCATGAGCTGCTTGTATATTTTGGAGATTAATCCTTTGTCCGTTGGTTCATTTGCAAATATTTTCTCCCATTCTGAGGGTTGTCTTGTCATCTTGTTTATGGCTTCCTTTGCTGTGCATAAGCTTTTAAGTTTCATTAGGTCTCATTTGTTTATTTTTGTTTTCATTTCCATTTCTCTAGGAGGTGGGTCAAAAAGGATCTTGCTGTGATGTATGTCATAGAGTGTTCTGCCTATGTTTTCCTCTAAGAATTTTATACTGTCTGGCCTTATATTTAGATCTTTAATCAGTTTTGAGTTTATTTTTGTGTATGGTGCGAGAGAGTGTTCTAAATCAGTGTCTTATAGTTTTCTACATACAGGTCTTTTGTCTCCTTAGGTAGTTTTATTCCTAGGTATTTTATTCTTTTTGTTGCAGTGGTAAATGGGAGTGTTTCCTTAATTTCTCTTTAAGATTTTTCATCATTTGTGTCTGGGAATGCAAGAGATTTCTGTGCATTTATTTTGTATCCTGCTACTTTACCATGTTCATTGATTAGCTCTAGTAGTTTTCTGTTAGCCTCATTAGGATTCTGTAGGTATACTATAATGTCCTCTACAAACAGTGAGTTTTATTTCTTCTTTTCCAAATTGGATTCCTTTTATTTCTTTTTCTTCTCTAATTGCTGTGGTTAAAACTTCCCAAACTATGTTGAAAAAGTGGTGAGAGTGGGCAACCTTGTCTTGTTCCTGATCTTAGTGGAAATGTTTTCAGTTTTTTGGTATCAGGGTGATGGTGGCCTCATAGAATGAGTTTGGGAGTGTTCTTCCCTCTACTATATTTTGGTAGAGTTTGAGAAGCTCTTCTCTAAATGTTTGATAGAATTCACCTGTGAAGCCATCTGGTCCTGGGCTTTGTTTTTTGGAAGATTTTTAATCACAGTTTCGATTTCAGTGCTTGTGATTGGTCTGTTTATATTTTCTATTTCTTCCTGGTTCAGTCTCGGAAGGTGGTGCTTTTCTAAATCAGTTCTTCCAGGTTGTCCAATTTATTGGCATATAGTTGCTTGCAGTAATCTCTCACGATCCTTTGTATTTCTGCAGCATCAGTTGTTTCTTCTCCTTTTTCATTTCTAATTCTATTGAGTTGAGTCTTCTCCCTGTTTTTCTTGATGAGTCTGGCTAATGGTTTATCAATTTTATTTATCTTCTCAAAGAACCAGCTTTTAGTTTTATTGATATTTGCTATCATTTCCTTCATTTATTTTTCATTTATTTCTGATCTGATCTATATGATTTCTTTCCTTCTGCTAACTTTAGGGGTTTTTTTGTTCTTCTTTCTCTAACTGCTTTACGTGTAAGGTTAGGTTGTTTATTTGAGATGTTTCTTGTTTCTTGAGGTAGGATTGTATTGCTATAAGCTTCCCTCTTAGAACTGCTTTTGCTGCATCCCATATGTTTTGGGTTGTCGTGTTTTCATCATCATTTGTTTCTAGGTATTTTTTGATTTCCTCTTTGATTTCTTCACTGATCTCTTAGTTATTAAGTAGTGTATTGTTTAGCCTGCATGTGTTTGTATTTTTTACAGATTTTTTTCCTGTAATTGATATCCAGTTTTATACCATTGTGGTTGGAAAAGATGCTTGATATGATTGCAATTTTCTTAAATTTACCAAGGCTTGATTTGTGACCAACATATGATCTATCCTGGAGAATGTTCCATGAGCACTAGAGAAGAAAGTGTATTCTGTTGTTTTTGGATGGAATGTCCTATAAATATCAAGTAAGTCCATCTTGTTTAATGTGTCATTTAAAGCTTCTGTTTCCTTATTTATTTTCATTTTGGATGATCTGCCCATTGGTAAAAGTGGGGTGTTAAAGTCCCCTAATATTATTGTGTTACTGTCAATTTCCCCTTTTATAGCTGTTAGCACCTTATGTATTGAGGTGCTTCTATGTTGGGTGCATAAATATTTACAATTGTGATATCGTCTTCTTGAATTGTTCCCTTGATTATTATGTAGTGTCCTTCTTTGTGTCTTATAATAGTCTTTATTTTAAAGTCTATTTTGTCTGATATGAGAATTGCTACTCCAGCTTTCTTTTGATTTCCATTGGCATGGAATATCTTTTTCCATCCCCTTACTTTCAGTCTGTATGTGTCCCTAGGTCTGAAGTGG
>NC_041214.2:128598593-128644359 GCF_002837175.3 Physeter macrocephalus
ATTCCATATATATGTGTTAGCGTATGGTATTTGTTTTTCTCCTTCTGACTTACTTCACTCTGTATGACAGACTCCAGTTCTATCCACCTCATTACAAATAACTCAGTTTCATTTCTTTTTATGGCTGAGTAATATTCCATTGTATATATGTGCCACATCTTCTTTATCCATTCATCTGTTGATGGACAGTTAGGTTGCTTCCATGTCCTTGCTATTGTAAATAGAGCTGCAATGAACATTTTGGTACATGACTCTTTTTGAATTATGGTTTTCTCAGGGTATATGCCCAGTAGTGGGATTGCAGGGTCGTATGGTAGATCTATTTGTAGTTTTTTAAGGAACCTCCATACTGTTCTCCATAGTGGCTGTATCAATTTACATTCTGAAGTGGGTCTCTTTTTAATGGCATATATATGGGTCTTGTTTTTGTATCCATTCAGCCAGTCTGTGTCTTTTGGTTGGAGCATTTAATTCATTTACATTTAAGGTAGTTATCGATATGTATGTTCCTATTACCATTTTCTTAATTCTTTTGGGTTTGTTATTGTAGGTCTTTTCCTTCTCTTTTGTTTCCTGCCTAGAGAAGTTCCTTTAGCATTTATTGGAAAGCTGGTTTGGTGGTGCTGAATTCTCTTAGCTTTTGCTTGTCTGTAAAGGAGAAATTAAAATTTCTCCATCAAATCTGAATGAGATCCTTGCTGGGTAGAGTAGTCTTGGTTGTAGGTTTTTCCCTTTCATCACTTTAAATATGTCTTGCTGCTCCTTTCTGGCTTGCAGAGTTTCCGCTGAAAGATCAGCTCTTAACCTTATGGGGATTCCCTTGTATGTTATTTGTTGTTTTTCCCTTGCTGCTTTTAATATTTTTTCTTTGTATTTAATTTTTGATAGTTTGATTAATATCTGTCTTGGTGTATTTCTCCTTGGATTTATCCTGTATGGGACTCTCTGCCCTTCCTGGACTTGATTGACTATTTCTTTTACCATATTAGGGATGTTTTCAACTATAATCTCTTCAAATATTTTCTTATTTTAAACATTTCTTGTATTTTCTCCATTCTATTTCCAAGATTTTGGATCTTCTTTACTATCATGACTCTGAATTCTTTTCAGGTAAACTGCGTATTTCCTCTTCATTAGTTTGGTCTGGTGGGTTTTTACCTTGCTCTTTCATCTGCTGTATATTTCTCTGTCTTCTCATTTTGCTTAACTTACTGTGTTTGAGGTCTCCTTTTCGCAGCCTGCAGTTTCATAATTCCTGTTGTTTTTGGTGTCTGCCTCCAGTGGGTAAGGTTGGTTCAGTTGGTTGTGTAGGCTTCCTGGTGGAGGGGAATGGTGCCTATTTTCTGATGAATGAGGTTTGATCTTGTCTTTCTGGTGGTCAGGACTCTGTCCGGTGGTGTGTTTTGAGGTGTCGGTGCACTTGGTATGATTTTAGGCAGCCTCTCTGCTAGTGGGTAGGGTTGTTTTCCTGTCTTGCTAGTTGTTTGGCATGCGGTGTCCAGAACTGGAGTTTGCTGGTCATTGAGCAGAGCTGGGTCTTAGTGTTGAGACAGAGATCTCTGGGAGAGCTCTCGCCGATTGATATTATGAGGGGTCGGAAGATCTCTGGTGGACCAATGTACTGAACTTGGCTCTCCCACCTCAGAAGTCA
The DNA here is from genome assembly GCF_002837175.3 of Physeter macrocephalus. Taxonomy (NCBI): domain Eukaryota; kingdom Metazoa; phylum Chordata; class Mammalia; order Artiodactyla; family Physeteridae; genus Physeter; species Physeter macrocephalus. Next base: position 128,600,245 of record NC_041214.2, read on the forward strand.
GGCCTGACACCCGACTGGGGTGCCAAGACCCTGTCAGCTACACGGCTTAGAAGAAAAGGGAGAAAGGAAAAAAAAGAAAGAAAGAAAAAATATATAAGAAAATTAAATTAAATTTAAAAGTTATTGAAATAAAAAATATATATATTATTAAAATAACAAAAATAAAGTAATTTTAAAAAAAAGAAGAGAGCAACGAAACCAATAAACAAATCCACCATTGATAACAAGTGCTAAAAACTATACTAAAAAAAAGGACAGAGAACCCTAGGACAAATGGTAAAAGCAAACCTACACAGACAGTATCACAAAAAGAAGCATACACATACACACTCACAAAAAGAGAAAAAGGAAAAAGATATATATATTTAAAAAAGGAAGAGAGCAACCAAACAATAAACAAATCTACCAATGATAATAAGCTCTAAATAGTAAACTAAGATAAACATAAAACTAGAAACAAATAAGACACAGAAAGCAAACCCCAAGTCTACAGTTGCTCCCAAAGTCCACTGCCTCAGTTTTGGGATGAGTCGTTGTCTATTCAGGTATTCCACAGATGCAGGGTACATCAAGTCAATTGCGGGGATTTAATCCGCTGCTCCTGAGGCTGTATGGCGAGATTTCCCTTTCTCTTCTTTGTTAGCACAGCTCCTGAGGTTCAGCTGGGATTTGGACCTGCCTTTGCGTGTAGGTCACCTGAGGGCAGAGGCAGGACAGGGTTAAAGGAGCAGCTGACTAGGGGGCTCTGGCTCCCTCAGGCCAGGGGGAGGGAGGGGTACGGAATGCAGGGCGAGCCTGTGACGGCAGAGGCCAGCATGATATTGCACCAGCCTGAGGCGCGCCATGCGTTCTCCCGGGGAAGTTTTCCCTGGATCACGGGACCCTGGCAGTGGGGGGCTGCACAGTCTCCCGGGACGGGAGGTGTGGATAGTGACCTGTGCTTGCACACAGGCTTCTTGGTGGCTGCAGCAGCAGCCTTAGCGTCTCATGCCCATCTCTGGTGTCTGCGCTGATAGCCATGGCTCACGCCCGTCACTGGAACTTGTTTAGGTGGTGCTCTGAATCCCATCTCCTCGCACACCCTGAAACAATGGTCTCTTGCCTCTTGGGCAGTTTCAGACTTTTTCCCGGACTCCCTGCTGGCTAGTTGTGGTGCACTAGCCCCCTTCAGGCTGTGTTCACGCAGCCAACCCCAGTCCTCTCCCTGGGATCTGAACTCCGAAGCCTGAGCCTCAGCTCCCAGCCCCCACCCACCCCGGTGGGTGAGCAGACAAGCCTCTCAGGCTTGTGAGTGCTGGTCAGCACCGATCCTCTGTGCAGGAATCTCTCCACTTTGCTGTCTGTACCTCTATTGCTGCGCTTTCTTCCATGGCTCCAAAGCTTCCCCCTCACCAATCCCCATCTCCGCCAGTGAAGGGCCTTCCTAGTGTGTGGAAACCTTTCCTCCTTCACAGCTCCCTCCCAGAGGTGCAGGTCCTGTCCCTATTCTTTTGTCTCTGTTTTTTCTTTTTTCTTTTCCCCTCCCTAGGTACGTGGGGAGTTTCTTGCCTTTTGGGAAGTCTGAGGTGTTCTGCCAGCATTCAGTGGGTGTTCTATAGGAGTTGTTCCACAGGTAGATGTATTTCTGATGTATTTGTGGGGAGGAAGGTGATCTCCATGTCTTACTCCTCTGCCATCTTGAAGGTTCTCTGTCTGTTTTTATATCTTGGCTATTATAAATAATGCTGTGATGAACATAGTGTTGCATATACATTTTCAAATTAGTGTTTTTGTGTTCTTCAGTTAAATACTCAGGAGTAAAATTGCTGGACTGTATGGTAGTTTTTAATGCATTCTTCATCTCATTGAGTTCTTCAACTCCAGAATTTCTGTTTGTTATAATATTCCATCTATCCATTAATTGTATTCCTGAGCTTATTGAACTGCCTTTAAGGTTTCAGAAGTTCATTGAGTTTCTTCATGAGAGCTATTTTAATTCTCTCAGATCACAGTCTTCCATGACTTTAAGTTTGGTTTCTCGAGTATTATCATTTTTTTTTTGTCATATTGTGTTACCATGGTTTTTCATGGCACTTTATAACTTCTTCCTTTGTCAGCACTTTTAAAGTAGCAAACACCTTTCTTATTTAGGTAAAGCTTTGTTTACTTTGATTCTAACAATTCAACAGGTTGGGAATTAGAGGTCTTTCTTTTTTCAGTAGGTTGTGCTATGGCACACGTTTTTGGTTTCCCTTACCTGAGCTGCCTCTGGTTGTATTTGAGAATTCATGCTTTCACCCTCCACTGCCTCTGCCAGAGGTGTCACAGGTGTCCTCATTGTTACTCCTTGTGCCTCCAGGGTCTTTGGTGCCTTGCTGTTGCTGGTATCACTGTAGTCACTGGTGTCACTGCTGGGGGCATCAGGATGGCAGGCACCTCTGCCACATTCAGGGTTGCCTGTTTAGCAGGCACTACTGCTGTTGCATGGGGAGAGGGAGGATGGGGAAGAACCAGGGCCACAGGTATAGAGGCTGGACACCAGTGCAGCTGGAGGGACCAGGGTCATGGGTCACACCACACTGCTACCTAATTCCCTGTGGCTATGGGTGCCACTGTAACCAAGAGGCCAGAATCATGTGCATCAGTCTCCCTGATGCTCCTAGTTTCTTTGTGACTACAGCTTTTGCTCCTGTGGCTGGGAGGCTGGGAATGCAGACACCACTTCTGCTGTTTCTCTGGTTTCACCTCCTCTGTGGGTTCCCATCCACCATCAGATGTACTAGGTGTGTGGATCTCTCCAGCATTCTGGTGTGTTGGGCAGAGGTACCTTTGAGTCATGGTTGTTTTACTAGGTGTAGCTTGAAAGGGAAAGAAGAGACAAAGGTAGCCTCTCATACCATCATGATGCTGACATCATCAGACCCATCAGTAAACCATGAAGAGACAGGGTCATCCAAAGGAATTTCCTGTAGAATATCATGAGGGGTCAGGAGGTGCTCTATCAGAGTCAATCAGTAATGAGAGGTATCATCCATAGACTGTGGAAGAAGGGTGGAAGTCTAAGGTTATTATAGTGAGAAAGAGTTATATGAGGAGAAGTTAGCAAGAGGATTTCACAGGAGGTGAGATGGCTGACCAAAAAGTGTCAAGTATGATGAGAATTCAAGAGGACTTCTTTTGCACGAAGTACAAAGATGGTTAGAGGTAATTGCATGACTATCTTCTTGGCAGGATTTACTAAAAGGGCTGTGGCAAGAATGGCTCTGAGGCAAGGGGAATATCCTTGTGGCACAGGGTCTAGCTTTGGCTATAATCCTCTATGCATCTATGGTGGCCTCCATGTTTTTGGATGACTACCCCAAGGGCATTCCCTTCCTTTTCAAATACAAAAAGAAAAAAATGGATGTTGATAATTGGGATGTCCAAGGATGAAGGATTTATCAAGCTTTCCTTTAGGGCTTTACAGGCTAATTCATCCTGATTTTCCCAAATAATAGGGTCAGGTTTGTTGTTTTTAGTAAATCATGTAGAGGTTTGGAATACAGTTTCAGCAGTAGCCAGCTAGCTGCAGAAAACCTCATAATTGACACTTAGTTTTGGGTTTAGGACAGTTCAGAATGTCAGGATGGTTATTTGCATATAAATGTAGTCATTTTTTTGAGATCAGGTGCCCCAAATATCAAACCTGAGTTTGAGCAAACTTCAATTTTCCCTTGGAGAATATGTCATTGAAGGCTAAAAGTTTTAACAGGTGGATACTGTCTTCCTGTGAAGAGGCCTGAGAAGGGAAGCAGAGAAGCAAGTCATCTACTGTTGTAATAAAACAGAGCCTCCAGGTAACTTTATATCATCCACACCTGCTTTATTCCAATGTCCTGGCTTTTGGCAATCATGACAGAGACCAGGAGGGGTTTGGGTTTTTTTAGCGGCCACCATTTGTTGGAGTTGAAAATTAAGGATTTTCGTGATCTTCCTTTTATTCAAATCCTCTAGGGTGTAGGTGAGCTGATTTGCTAAATTAACTAAATCTGGAGTAGACATGGTTTCTCATTCCATCCTGGTCCATTTTACTAGAAGGGAAAGATCCTGGTTTTGCCCATTAATGAACAATGTTGAATGCTACCCAAGTGGATTCAACATGGATAGGAAGACCAGAATTTTACTTAAAAACAATTTGGAGTCTACTCTAATGGTCATGCATAGGTTCACTGGATTTTGGAATGCAAACCTGAATCTCATTCCAACCAATAGGTTTGGGAAAGTCCTAAGATTTCCAGGTGAAGTAGTTTAGTGATTGCTAAGTCCGATCATATAACAAGGCAGAGAATTGGTCCCCCATTTGCAGTTCTAGAGATTTTTCAAGATCATCTCTATTAGTTCAGTTTCATCCAGTGATGGTCCTGGCCTTTGCCAATAAGCATGTGAACTAGCTGGTATTAATGTGAAAAAACTGTTTGCTAACTCTGGATGACTATATTAAATTCCTTGGAAAATTTATGAGCATCTTCAGTAACTCTTGGAAATTATTGACTATGGCTTGTAGTTCAGCCTTAGTCCAGGGGGCATAGGAAATTAGGGGCTAGGCATTAGGATCCTCAGAGGGTCTGATTTTAAAGGGGCAGGTTCTAATGTGTTCAGAGGAGGGGAGACTGGGGAGAGGGTCAAAGAAAAAGGGAAGTTCAGTGAGAGAATGAGGGAGGGGAGAAAGAGACCTCAGAAGTGTTTTTGTCTTCTTTCAATTGTTTGTATGCCTCAGTATTTTGTAAAGAGGCACTTGTAGAGTCCTCAGTATTCTTGGAAGCCACAAGATATCAATTGAAATAGGCAACCTTTCAGTTGGTTTTCTTTTGGAGCCACGGTCTTCTATTTTTGGTTCTAAGAAAAGTTTGGGGATATTGAAAGTTCTCCATAATGGCCTCTGAATTATTTTTAAGTTGGTCCATTTCAATAAAATTGCACATGAGGAGGGATCGTCGTTTTTAAACATAAGACCACCTGACTTTCCAGAAGGAGGACCCTCCTAAGAGAATTTAGCAGATTGGGAGCCCATTACTCAAAACCGGAAGTTCAGAAAACAGGAAAGTATTCACCAGGAAGGACGGTGCCTTCATAAAAACAAAAAGACAACCCTGAATAAAGTCGGAGAGCTCAACCAAAAGGAGAGAGTTGGGATCTGAGAGGACACTTAGAGAACAAAACGGAAAAGACAACTCACCAGCAGAGAGCACAAGGGGTTCAAGTAGGTACCTTGCACAGTCCTAGAGGTTGTTAGTTCTATATGGGTTTATCTCCTTTGGGTCCCTTTGTGGTCGCCATGTAATGTTGACCTTAAAAACCAAAAGCCAGTTATTTTACCAGCAAAAAGAGTTTATTTGGGAATGGCAGAGGTATTGCAATTCAGGACATGCAAACCATGGTGAACCATTGGCAAGTCCAAGGAGACAAAGGGAAAGTCAGCTTTTATTAAGTGTTAAGAGGAAATTGGGGAGGGCTGTGGTGATTCTTCATTGGCTGCAGGCAGTGGGCAGATTGTTGTTACTGGGTCAGAAGGAAATCCCTGCTGGGGTCTGTAAGCTGCTGTGAGTGATAACATGCATGCGTAAGAGCTCCCTTTATTTTCAGTTTCTATGAGTTAGGAACAAGACTTAAGGTAATTGCAAAGCAGACCAATGACAGAAAGCTTTTAAAGTCATACTTGATGTTCTGCATCATGACTGTAAAGAGAAATGAAAGCTTCAGATAGATTGATTTCCCTGCATGTTTATAAGTGAGATGGGTCTTTTTGAGGAAAGTTTTTAGCAGTTTAACAGTGGAGTGGTGAAAAACAAAAAGAAAGATAAAGCATAAGATTTCCATCATCATTCTCCCCTATCAGCCGAGACCACTTGAGTCACTGCTTACAGTTTCACAACCTTTATAGCACAATGGCCACCGAGTAAGGCCGTAAAGTGTTGCAAGATTTGCGACAGTTTGAAAACTTCTGAAAACCTAGGGGATCATCTTGGCTGGATGGAAGTCACTTTATTTTTGGAAGCCACTTCTGGTGTTCTGTTCTAGAATGGGCTCAACTCTGAGAATGGAGTGGCAAGATCATTTCAGAGCACTTTCAAGAATGGAGTGTCACTCAAACTGGATTTAGGGCCTTAAGTAAGTGAGAATATATTTTTATTATATATGTCTCTATTTTATATTTAGCCTTTAAGAACAGCAGAATGCTGTGAAACTTTTTATGATGATGGAGATAGGTTAATGTAGCCTTCAAGCACTTGAAATATGGCTGGTGCAACTGAGAAACTGATTTGTAAGTTTTATGTTATTTTCATAAATTTAAAGTTAAATAACCACGTACTGCCATATCAGATAGTGCTCTTTGATTATATAGAGTTCACATCTTTCTCTAACAACACAAAGAAGCACTAAATAAGCAAACAAAAAACATAAATGAAAGGGAGAATGATGGGAGAAACTTCAAAATACATTAAAAGAATTTTTTTCTATACAATATGGGAGAGCAAACTTCTAAATAGTTATTCATTGTGTCAGTGTTTGGAAAGGATTTTTAAATGTTGCGCCAAATAAGTGCAAAGTTTATATCCACTTTGATTAGTATAAAATGGATTGGGCACCTTTTCAAACAGAAGGCTATGAAACCAGTTGGTTATGACTTCTTGCAGCTGTAACCATTCATTGTCATTGGACACCAACCAAACCCATCTACTTAGAGTTTGGGCATCAATTTATTTTATATCATAACAATGTGCTTAAGATTTCTGTTAAAAGTCAATATCATTGATAGAAAAATGATCTTTGGAAAAAAAAAAGGAAAAATGATCTTTGGGCTAGGATGTGAAATCCATCCTTACATGCATCATTTATGTTCTCATATACCACGAAATGTTTGGGATTCTTAAAGCAGCTATAGCAATCACCACCCACAGAGAAGAAAATGCATCCACGTGTCAGTGTCCAGTAGCTAAGAAGGATATTTTCTATCTCCTGCAGGTTTTTCTCAGTTTTGGAGGCTTAAAACTATGATTATTCATAATTTTCACATTACCAAATAGATTTGGATTAGACCTTACTTTCTCTTTGCTGCTCTTTTAGTCTTTATACAATTAAATATCTTAACCAAAATAATACAGATAGGAATTACATGTGAACTCTCACTGGATTTCATTCTGATTGACATGCAACTGAAATCATTTATTGTCTTAAAGAATATCTGCTGAAAGAAACAGATGTGTGTGGGAAGCTTCCAAGGGAAAAAAAAAGATTTATTTATATACACGTGCATACAACAGTTCATAGATGAATGCAGTGATTTACAGTGGCATTATCTTTCACAAATCCATCCTAAACTTTAGGAAGAAAAGAAAAGTACATAAAATTTTATGTACTCATTACTAATGTTTATTACTCACAACTTTTTGATGCTTTGCTCTTTTGCTATGAATTAGTGTTGCAAATTGTGTTTTCTCATTCATAAAATATGTATCTGACTTATTAATATTAAGTACCATTATGTCATAAAACTTTTGTAACTGCATTAAAGTTATACAAAACAAACAACTTTAAAATATTTTAATTAATATGACAAATTGAAAAATAAATATATTAAATGATTATTCTAATAAGTGAAAGCTCTATATAGTAATATCTACATAATAAAACTATTATATATTGGTTTCCCCATTTCAGCAGAACACACAAATGAAAAATAATGTTATTATATTTTTATTATTACTATCACAAAATAACAACTAACTCTGAAAGCTCTTCTCTTACCCACTATAAATTTTTCCCTATTTATCACTTATAATACCTTATTATTTTCCTTCATTTAACTTAACTTAACTTAAAACATTTATAAATAATTGTGATCTTACATATTTAATCTCTCTCTCCCCTCTAGATATTAAACTCCATTAGGGCAGGAATTTGCTTACTTTATTCACATTGTATAACTGTGCCTCACTCAGTATTTTGCATATGATAGATTTCCAAAAAGAATTTGTTAAACGCATGAATGAGGATGGAATTTTAAAGTAAATAAGGACTACAATTTGCTAAGTTCTGACATAGATACCTCAGTAGATATCTACTTTTCCAGTTTGGAAATTAAACCCTAATCATCTTTCCACAAGAAAATAGAGATACTCATCTCTATCCCCATGAGAAAGATAATAGGAACAATTAGATGTTACATTGGCTTTGCATGGTTTAGAACAAAATTTCTATTTTCTGATCTGATAATTTCAAAAACTCTATGATGTAATTTTGGCTTGATAAGATTTTGGATGTTATTTCCAATGAGAAATAACTTTCCTAATCCTCATGGTTAAAAAGTAGAGGCACTAGCATTCAAATCAAGTTATTCTGATTCTAAGATCCTTTCCTCCCCATTCTGTTACCAGTATAACCCAGAAACAATTTCAAATAAACTTAAGCAAACTAATGTTAAAATAAAGTTCCTGGGAGAGGCATAAAATAAATCATGATCATGTTATCTAATAATACAACTGAAATTATTAGTAAGTGCTGAATAACTCTAAAGACTGATTTTTGGTGCAGTCATAAATGTCAGGCCTTACTTATTCCAGCCCTACATGTCAGCAAGTAGTAATGTTACTTAGTACCTTTGGTCTGAAGCCTCAAAATGTTTTTAGAAAACTTTAGCCAGACCTAGGCTTTCTGATTTAAGTCCAGTATTCTATCCCTGGGTCGAGGGTCATATTTTCAGGGGTAATTATTTTAACACACCTTTCAGAAATACCTAGATGCCAGGCATCATGGTAAGTATGGGTATAAAATACTAAATTAAAAGGCATAGTTCCTGCCTTTTGAGGACCTTATAATGTGGTGAAGGGAAAAATAATAAAAAGGATAGATAATAGAATGGATGAATGGGTTCAGAGAGAAAGAGATGGGACAGAGATAAATTTTGATTAAAAAATTAAATAATAGATGATAATGAGATCAACTTAAACTAGAAAAAGAGGTTCTTGAGCAATTATATATTTAGGTTGAGAAAGTCTAGCCATGAGAGAGACTGAGGGAGAAGAGGACACTGTTTCATTTAGAAAGAACCATATGAACAAAGGAACTGTGGTGGGAAACATTTGGCATGTTAAACTGTCTCCATTAGTGTTGGATGATCAGAACCTAGTGGGCTGAAAAAGCAAGTTGAGTGGGTCCTGCATATTCAAAATATGGCCATGATACAAACCTTGGAGTAACTTGTTCTTATGTTTGTTGTTGAATTTAAAATCATTATTGCTAATCGGGCATGTGTAAAAGCTTAGAGACCAGTTAAGTGTTTATAGTTGTTGTTTGGGCAAAGATGGTATGAGGATGGGGAGAGGTACATGGGTTTGAAATAGATTTTGGCGGTAGAAATGGAATAACTTGATGCTGAATAGGATGTGAGTCAGAGAAGTGGAGTTCTTAAAGATGATCAACAGGTTTTTGGCTTTAGTAACTGAGTGGATGGTGATACAATTAGCTCTTATTTGCCTCGAGATCTAGAGAATGTTTGTACCTTATTTGTAACGATTTACATGGGAGGGAGAAGAGGAAGGGAAGAAAAAGAAGAAACAAGACAATCAAGGAGGGAGATGCAGAATGGGACTACTGATGATGAAGGGGGCAGAGTGAAATGCCAGAAGAGCAAAGTCCTGGAAAAAGCAAGAAGAGTGGAATCCAGTGCATGTATGGAGGGATTGGTCTGTCTTTGTTATCAGGAGATACTTTGTTTTGTTGTAACCGAAGAAAGATGCCAGACGAAGTTGGCTTATATAGTTTAGTGGATTTGGTTGCAAGAAAATAAAGGTGTTCTCTAATTGATAGCTTCCACTTTCTTTAAACACTGTGTTCTAAACTGAGAGTGCAGATTAGAAGTAGCTATAGGAAAATTGAAAAAAGAGAAAATATGAAATAGATGATATTAAAGTGTATAAAAGCAGTTCTTTTGGAAAAAAAATAAATTAAGGCTGCTCTCAGTGTTGAGTGCCTATTTGAAATCTTGGATTTTAATTAAAGCCAATCACTAAAACTGTATAATCTTATTATCTTTTCTATTGCCAGTGAACATTTCTGGTTGAAGTTTGGACATCAAGGATGGCTAATTTCATCCAGTAATAGAGTCTTACATTTCAAACATCTCAGGAAGGCTCAGAAGTTGTCTGGACTCTTTGAAATAAAATAAATGAAATTTGTAAGAGCACACTCTGGAAATCCCAATTTAGCAAACAACTTAACACCTTATTGTACTATATACTGTAAATACTTCTTCATTTTATCATTTACATGTAAAGCATATATAGTATATTGTTTCCTTTTATAAAAAGGAGGAAAAGAGTTTTCATGTAGGATACTTTAAAAAAAACTATTTGTCCTTGTTTTGAAATTGATGACTCAATGGTTTAAGCCACGTTAATTCTATTTGCAAAATGTTTTCTTATTCTGTCTTATCTTTTCATTTCCCACTGATTCAATCCAAACTCCCTCTTTCTTCATCTCTTGTCTGGAAAACTACTTTTTCAGTAAGATACCTTAGTTTTGATGCAGTAACAAATAACGTCAAAAGTCTTAAAACAATGAGTTTAAAACAACAAAAGTTTATCTTTTTCTTGCACTGGATATCAAATATAATTCAGAAAAGTGACTGTACATTTCAGTTTTTCAAGGATTCAAGTTGACTGAAGTTCTAGCACCAATGTTTCAGAAATTTAAATTACCTAACAAAACACCTTTCTTTTCATTTTTTTCCCCTAATTTTACTTACTTTGGTTTGGAAAGAGTCAGTGAAAATGTGGAGTTAAAGTTAAGAGTCCTCAACTTCCTTATTATTTTCTAGAACAAAAAGACTTGAGTGGTTAAGAACTATCCCTTAGAGGTAATACTTCAAAGGTCATATTGCCTGATAAAGGCCAAATGAGTTACCTAGGGAATTCTATCCATCAGGGCATTTATGTGTTTTTGTTTTGTTTTGCTCTCTCCCAGATTCTAGCTGACCTGGCCTTTCAACCAAGAAAACATTCTCTTAGATCTGCACAGACCCACATAATCAAAGAAGACCCTTAATTTTGCCTCAGATGAGTACCTCATATAAAGTACAAATTTCACATTTGTCCAGAAAGCTCTTTTCTAATCTTGAGTAAACCATAGTCTTAATCTCATTAAGTCTGCTAAAATGTGGAACAACTCTAGGAAATAGCAGTTGATTCCTGACTATTTTCAAACTAGGTAGAAAGCGTTTCTTCTTCATTTGGTTACATAGTGATGACATTATATAGTTCTCCGATTGGCTTATATTGAATTCCTTTTCAGATCTGATACATTATCCCTTGTGTCTTTTACTAAAGAGATTTAGAAATATCTTTTGCAAGTAAATTAAAAATTTTTAAGGCCAGGACAGCCTAACCAATCATATAAGCAACTTAGGTCAGACAGCCAGAAAATACATTGGGTGGTGATGGGGGTAAAGATGGAGAATGTTGCAAAAGAGTAGATTTAATAGCAGCTCCCAAGAAGATGGCCATAAAAATGCATGATGGAAAAAAAACATTTTCTTTCTTCTTTTACTCACAATATGTTTGAAAATCATTATACTGAATTTATACAACCTATTTTTACAGTATCTGGTACTATTTACTGTTTATATCCGCTAGATGTTTAGTCCTGAAAATAGAAGCAAAATAGAATGAAAGTTTTTGCAACTCTTCTACATGACATGAAAATGGGAATCTGCAACGAGATATTCACATTTTGATTTCCTTTGGTTTGAAATGTAGCCAAATTAGCAAGGTAACATATACTATAAATTTTTATAGTATAAAGCATACTATGTTCCTTGAAAGAAAGACAATCCTTAAAATCAAATGTAAGGCAAACAAATTGGTTCAATATTTATCAGGGTCTTATCTATAGAGAAAAGTTATTCTTTAAATATCACTTGCATGTGATGGTAAAAAGGAATAAAAAAGTAATTTCTGGGGATGAGATTTACAGGTATTGTGAATAGCTTGCTCTTTTTTGTTTCTCTTTTCTGTGAGAGAAAATTGATATTAAGCATAGAGTTGCTCAGGGTTCATTTTTAATTTGGTAGACTATGTATAAACAAGTATGAATATGTTTTAGTTAAATTGTTATATTGAATATTTTGACGGTTTTTAAGATCAGATATGACGACTTGGGGTCCCAGATAATTCAGTATGCCATTTCAGTGAAATTGTGATTGTTACTATCAGAATTTGAAGTTCTCTGTAACTTTTCATTAATACCATTCACAATACAGCAGAAGGAATCATTGGCCTCAATCCTGCTCAGATATTCCAACTCATTCATTGGAATATCTCTGTTCTCTGATTCAACATTGTAAGACTTTCTGTAAAACTCCTTGTAAAGACAAGAAAAAAATGACACTACAATAACTAAATTTCCTTATGTAAGCTTTAAGCCAAACTTAGTTAAAACTTGTCACAAGATGATTTTTTATAAATCAGTTTGTGTACTTCTATAAATAACAATTGAATTCTAAGGTTGCATAATTCCATGTTATTAGAAAATTCATTTTCCATGCATACTTGGTTCCCAGACAATATTCATACATACATACACACACACACGACATATAGTGTCTGCATTTATATTTAATGTATATTAAAAATAACAAAAACAAGATTTTTACATATCTAAAAGAATGATTCTGAGCTCTATCACAAAATAGCAAGTAGAGTATTTCCAAACACATTTGAAATTGCATATTTATGATAAAGAAACTGGAGCGATTTTAGGTATAATTTTCAAGAATTCTTTGGTTTTATAACTAGGATAGCTTTAAGTTAATTTCAACTAAATCAGCTGACTTTTTCAATAAAATTGAAAGAGCCTAGATAGATAGATAGATAGATAGATAGATAGATAGATAGATAGTTAGATGACAGACAGAGATGTAGATATATATAGATATAAAGATATAGATATCTAAGGATGAGTACAGTGAATTACTGTTAAGTTTTCTGTTCATTCTTTCTTACTGTGTATTTTTAGCATTCCTTTACAACTTGATAAACTGGTGAAAAGAAAGTGAAGTTTGTATCTGGCCTTGGAAGCCTAAAACTCCCTGTTGACAATAAAAAATACCTGTGGATAAAATACCTGCTGATAAAATAAGAATTACAAAATGCATTTTACATTTTGATTAAATGTAAAAAAAAAAATTCTCTAGTTGCAGCGAGCGGGGGCTACTCTTCATTGCAGTTCACGGGCTTCTCATTGTGGTGGCTTCTCTTGTTGCCGAGCACGGGCTGTAGGCACGTGGGCTTCAGTAGCTGTGGCACGCAGGCTCAGTAGTTGTGGCTCGCAGGCTCAGTAGTTGTGGCGCACGGGCTTAGTTATTCCGTGGCATGTGGGATCTTCCTGACCAGGGCTCGAACCCGTGTTCCCTGCATTGGCAGGCGGATTCTTAACCACTGCACCACCAGGGAAGCCCTGTGCTTTGAATGTTAAAGTTTAGGGCCAAGATACAAAGTTCACAAATTCTTAGCTACACATTTTTTTTCTCTTACTATTCAAGAAAAGCATCTCTACATGACATCACATTTTTAAAATGGCACATACTAGCATAAATATTACAGCATGTGGTATTCAAATGTGTTGCCCATGGTGAATACCATTTTTTTAATGGATTTTTAGGTCATAGTCTAATGTTCTCAGCAGCCTTTACCTGGAGTGATTGTCCAACGTTATAATTATCATTCTTAACAATTACAGTCTTTGAAAAAGAGTTTGAGTTTGGGGTCGTCGACATTTTGAAATGACAGAGTTTGTGGTCATCTGAGCTTGGTGTCTCCCAATGGAAATAGAATATTTAAAAGATTAAACCATAGCCAAGGGAGTTGAATAATTGAATCCCAAACTGTACTTCAGGCTATTTATTATGATGTATTTCCAGAGGGATGCACTCTGAATTCACTCGGAAGCTCTTTCTTCGTTGGTGCTGCTGTGACACTATACTCAAAATATTAATATTGGCATAGACAGCAGTAAATAAAGCCATTCGTGTGATCTTTGGTATTCAAAAACAAACTGAGTTATGTACAGTATGCCTAGAGCATATTAACATGGGATGAAGGAGAAAACAGAACAGGAAATCAATTTTATTTTAAACTTTTAAATTGAGAAAGTACAGAATAAACCTACAAATATCATATTTCCGTACTGTGTCTTAATTTCAAAATGTACATATGAATTTCTTGTGTGTTGATGAATTAAAACATATTTCACATGTGTACACTATAATCTTTGAGGAGAAAATATTTAATTGTTGCCCTACAGGTAAAATATTCAGAGGTTAAAATAACAAAGACAAGAACAAAAAGAAATCCAATTGTAGCTATAAGAAGTATAGCAAGGGTATGAAATGAGATATGCAGTGGGAGAGGGATACCAAATTCCAAACTTTCTTCATTTAATTTAGTCTCTGGTTGAAGTTGTTGTAGCTAAATGTTTAAATATGGCCAACACATTTAAAGGGAGAAAAAGACACAACTTAGATGGAGTGAAACACGGTCCAAAGACTGAACATCATTTAATGTCTAGCTGGGGTTTCAGTGATGTCTCTATTGCTAAACAAAATGTTAATTTATGTCAGAAGTTTTAAGCCAAATAAGGCACAAGACTGAATCTACAGTGGCTGCTTTCCTGCCCTCATTTCTTATTCCAGTCGTTATTTGTGGTTTAGGAGAATGACTCTGGTTATCATTCCTAGGTGGGAAAAAAAAAAACACAAAACATCAGAGTATGTCATAGTGTAGCAGTAGCATAGAAAACCACTGTTCTGATGTCGGTTCAACCACTGCCTTGCCAGGTGACCTTGAAGAAGTCAACTTGATCTTTCTGAGCCACTTTTCTTTGTTTATAAAATGAAGGCAATGTTCTCTTTTCAGCTTACTTCAAATGATCATTATGGGATATAATGAGCAAATGGAATGTGAACAACTTGTGTAAACTGTGAGCTGCAGTAACTGAAAGGCATTATCCTATGCCAGACTAACCGAAACTGGGCCAGAAGGTGGAGGGGCTTCCCTGATGGAGTAGTACAAACCAGGGATTCATTTCAGTCCAATTATCAGGCTGCCTAAAAGAGTGGCAGTTCCAGTTTATATGATTATTTCAAGATCTGCTAATTTACTCCATCCCTACCCAGAGAGTCAAGTTCAGTTTGTAATTTTGTGTTCTACTGGATATTTTTAGCAAGTGAGAAGGACTTGAAGCATTTTTTTTCCCCTGAAAGTATGATAAATTCCTCTTTCTCGGTCATGTACTGGATTTAATAGAAATCAATCATGAGTCTAAAAATCAAGTTTACACCCTACTTCGCCAGTTGCCAGAATTCCCAAACTGACAGTCTAAAAATATGCTTAAATTATCCTAGTTTATTTTACCTCATTTTTTAGCATTTGTTTATTAATGGATTATTTTTGCCCAGGGTTTAAGGGACATTATTACAAAAGGCTTATAACCTCAAAACTTATTTTCTGGTAAGTGACTGTTGATATATGTGATAGACCTTAGAATATGTCCTTTGTGAGCATATAACCTATTTATGAAAAAGATCAGTCGTGCCCACAAAATAATGTACTGTGTTTAGGTACATTAATTGATTTAACCAAAACTACTGAATACCACGTACAGAACTTCAGTTAAAATTGAGAGATTTGGGGGTGACCAACACACATTCTAATTACACTCAGAAGCTCCCCAAACAGTAGAAGAAAGTACATCTCGAGCTCCTGCTTCAGAATAACCTGGAATGCTTTATAAAAATGGGACACTTCTATTTTCTCTTTTAAAAGTTGATACTGACATCTGCAGTATCTTTATCACAGGGTTGTCATAAGAATAAAAAGTCACAGAAATGAGTAGATGTAAAGACACTACTTTTCACTTGTAAGACATTTTACAAGTTAAAGTCTTATTATGAGTTCATCAAATGTCTCAGTGACAGAAATTTAGATGAGTTCACAAATTTAGTGTGAGTCCAAGGTCCTAAAGTTATTCATTTTTACTGATGTATCTGTCATATTAATGAAAGTTCTCTCTCAAATATCAGTAAAATGTTATTGAAGTTTTTATTTTTCCTCATTCCTCATTTATTGAAGACCTACTCCTTTCAATCGCATAACGTAAAAACTTTGTTAATTCTAAACGGTGACTAGTTCCCCTTGGTTTTAATCACAACTGGATTAACATGGTCATGCTGTTTCCGTTCATTACACTCTCAAGCCCTGTCTACTGAAAATGCTTGAAAATCTGAGGCTGGTGATGAACATGTGTACCATGTGTCTGCAGCCTCTGAGGAAAGGGTGACTCTTTCTAATTAGAAAGTATTGTTTTACTTTTACACAAAGTTCCAAAAGGAAATCCAGAAAGTCATTATTTAAACGTGTGGATGGAAAAACCTCTGTTCTTAAGTGTTGTTTTTGTTTGTTTGTTTGGTTGGTTGGTTGGTTTTTATCATCATGATTCATGGAGTTAAAAGGAAAAAAAAACAATGAAAATCGTGTGTATGAATTTTGTACTCAGAAGTCTTTACTCAATGCAGATTACTTGTGTGCCAAAAGATGCTTGCTTTGTTACAATTTCTACCAAATTATGCACCCCAAATCATGAAAGAGCCCTCAGGCAAAACTGTATGCCTCTGTTATGTTATTCCACTTGAACAGATCTTGCTGAGGAGATGGTCCAGACTCCATCCTCACCCAGCTTTGAGGCAGATGTTACCTCGCTTAATGGGGAAGTAATTCTCTTAATGTACTTCTTCCTGCTGTCAGTGGAAGGTGGAGGTGGGGGACTGATGAATGATTAATATTTGACGTTTTGCAGTGTCTCAGCCTAAATTCTGACAACTGAAATCTCCCTTCATATACTACCATGGCAAAAGACTGGGTGTGTGTGTGTGTGTGTGTGTGTGTGTGTGTGTGTGTACCTATACTTCCAGAGCAGTAATTTGTTTTTACTGTAAAAGTGAGAAAACACATAGACACTAATGAATAAAATGCAGAATTATTTTTGCTTATATAAATACTGCTTTATTGACAATATAAATAGATTGCCTAATGTAACCATTATATGTTGATTCAGAAAATTATTTAGCTCAGCAGTAAAATCAACTGAGAGAACAATACTATTTTATCCTAAGACTAAGCAGCATTTGGGAATATGGAAAGAGATTAGTGAGAGAGCAGAAACATTTTTCCAACCCAGCTTTACGTGGGTGATGGACTCACACATTCAGTTAATCTGTTCTCTTTATTTTGGTATATAAAATAGATGATAACATCGCGCAACAAATGCAGAGGTTCTTTTTTTTTTTTCTTTTTCAATTTTCTATTTAAGAAAAAACATATTGAAATTCTATTTATTTACCATGTGACAGTTATTGTTTTAGATGCTTCTGCATATGCTGTTTGATTATTGTAACAATCCCTGTATAAAAACATTATAATGTCTGTTTGCAGATGAAGAAACTGAAGTTCATTCATTCATTCTCTGATTCTACAGAGATTCATAAAGTTACTAGAATATCCTAGGTATGGTTGTGAACACTGGGAACACCACAGAGAAAAATGTATTACAACCTTGGCTTATATGAATTTACTTCTTAATGTGAAAGGCTTTCATCCAATGAGACAAGTTTAGATAATGAAGGAGACTTTCCTAAGGATACATAGTTAATGGGAGAGCTGGTATTTCAGATTAAGCCTTCTTTCTGCCAGTTCACTATTGAACTATTTTCATAACATGGCATTATAGGTCATGTCAAAAAAAATGCTTGACTCTCCTGATTTCCCAAGTTTACTGGAACAGATATCATCTCTGTTAGTTCCTCTCTTATTTCAGTCATCAATCTGTGCTGGAGCCCCAATAATATTCTGATTGTGTGTGTGTGTGTGTGTGTGTGTGTGTGTGTGTGCGTGTGCGTGTGCGCGCGTGTGTCCTTTCTCTGGGGGAATGAAGATGTTATTCAAGGATTGGAGGAAGCATAAAAGATTCAGAGCACAGAGTACACTGAAAAGTCTAAATAACTAGTTTAAATAAAACAAAGAGGCCAGAGTGCAAGTTCCTGTTATGCAAAGTAGTTGTTTGAGCCAACATGGGTTGATACTAAGTGTATAAATGAAAAATAGATATTTCTCATATCAGAAATAATGTTATTGACCTCATACCCTTGAATGAAGGTACAGTTAAATGGTCAGATGTTTCAACAATAATCCATTCCTCATTAATTACAGATATAGCTGTTCTGAGCATATATTGGAATGATTTCCCAGGGTGGGATGCTGTTTTAGAGTCAAGGGAAGCATTTCAAGAAAATTAATAAATAAAACAAAAAAAATCTTACCAGAGCTTTCTTGCCAGGTGGATAAGTACTCCTTATAAGGAACACCAGAAAATTGAATTGCAGGGAGGTTAAACCACAGAGCAACCCAAATGACGTAATGAGAAAAGTGGCAGAACTGGAATTACTATACAGTCACACTCTGCTTTAATCACTTGAAAAAAATCCATATGGCTTACACATGAGAGCCACCCAGTTTAGTCAGAATGTTCATAATTACGGAATGGAGGGGGAAGCTGTAAGTTTTAGAAGCTAAGTTATAATCACTGTCTACGCTCTTTCCTTTTTCCCTTCTTCATTAAGATTTAGCACTTGTAAGAGTTTCATATCTTATGAAGATGGAGCCCCAAGACCAGATCAGTTTTGCCTTTTGTTTGCCCTATATAACTATGAAAAAATTGTGGCTATAATTTTTAATGTTGTTTTTGAATATCCTTGTTCTAATTGGCATGGAGGAGTTTCTGAGAGCCTTGGAGGCCATCTTAAACTGAAGGAACATAAGTAGGCAATAATTATTTTTGTCACCAAGCCAAAAGTAGCCAAAAATCCAGCAAGTGACCTAAGTCTAAAACAGCTCTTTTGTACTTCTTCATTCAGTGTCATTGTTTTTAAAATGTTTGATGATGAATTGGAACATGTTGTTAGTATTGTAAGAACTAAAGTATGTTATTATGAGTGCAAAGGATAGCCTCTTTCATTCCAAATGAGGTTTATTTTAGCAGAGTCCTTCTTAATGCCCAAGCTACTGGGAGCTTTCCTCAGGGTCTTCTAATGACACATCTGGAGCCTGTTACTGACCTTGTTACCATACAAACATCTCTCTGACTCGGTATGGCTGTGTACTTTGACACTAGTTCAGATTATTTTAAAAATTTAGAGAATTTACTTAACCAATTTCTTTTTGGTCTACACACTAATCGCCTATATGTATTGCATTTAATAGTCATTTTGGTGCTTCATAGATAGAAACAAATGTTATGCCAATTTCTGCAGTGTATAAGCAAATGTAAATGCATTTTTTAGTTTGGAAAGCTTACAGTATACGCTTAATTCCCAGTACCCTGACATTTGTTAAGTCACACATGTAAGGTTAGCTGAGTCTTGTAGGCCAGTTTCATGGTCCAGTAAGTTTGATAGAACAGGAATATAATTTAATGTAAGATGTCTCCCTGGGTAGCAAATGTGAAAAGTTGTAGGTTAATGGGATGCTTGTGTATGTATGACTATGTACTTCTTTGCATGGTGTATTTTCTGATTTATAAACTGATGATAAAAATTTTAAATGACATCAATTTTGGCTATATTAAGGATATAAGCAAAATTATAAGTAATCTTGATAAGAAATTTTTTTCCAAACTTTCATTTAATATAAAGCCTGATACATAATGATCATTGAATAAATGCTAGCTGCTATTTATTGTTGCATGCTATATTAGTTTCCTAAGGCTGCCATAACAAATTACCACAAACTGGGTACCTTAAAACAACAGAAATTTTTTTCTCTCACAGTTCTGGAGGCAAAAAGTTCAAAATTAAGGTGTCAGCAGGGCTATGCTCCCTCCAAAGGCTCTAGCAAAGAATCCTTCCTTGCCTTTCTAGTTTCTGAGGGTTGCTGGCAATACTTGACATCCCTTGATTTGTGACAGCATAAGTCCAATCTCTGCCTTCATCTTCACATGGTCTTCTCCCCTGTGTATCTTTGTGTATGAGTCCAAATGTCCCCCTTCTCATAAGAACACCCGTCATAAAGACATCTTCCTTAATTCAGTGTGCCCTCATCTTAACTGGATTTCATGTGCAAGACCCTGTATCTAAATAAGAGCATAGTCACAAGTCCCAGGTGAACATCAATTCTGGGGGGATACTATTCAACCCAGTACATATACTAAGTTGTATAATTATTTAATGTTCAATGATTTCAATGATGTGACCATAAATTAATGAAATAATGGTTAGCCAATAAAATTCAAAATCCTAACATGCATTATTCATCCAAGTATACATCTTGAGATACAATATAGTCACCACCCAACAAAATACTTGTTGTTAAAGAACAACAAAGTTTTTCTTTACACTTGCCTCAAGGGTTTTCTCAAGAAAATCTGAATTCTTTGGTCAAGTGAATTTTTAACACAAAATGTTATTGCCAAACTTTCTGGCCTACATGATTCAATAGGCATGTTTCCGAATGTCTTTTTGAAGAAACAAATACATAAATAAATATGTACATAAATAAATACACTTTAAGAGCAGTAGTTATTTTAAGATGGGTACTTTTTTAAAAGTTGAAGTCATTTCAACCACAGCAAAATAAGTTCTGATAGAAAGAAAATAAAACTGAGTAACAGGTAGATTCCTAATAGTATTTTATACACATAAAAACATATTTATTTTCTGCACTCCTCCTAAGAGCCTGAGTTGCAGTATGTTTAAAAGGGAACCCTTTCTCTTCCCCCTTCTCCCAAACCTGACCCCCAGTAAAATCTTTAGTAAACAAAATAATGCTACAGATGTTTCACTTACAAGGTGAATAAGGGCTGATGTTCTAACCTGGAAACAAAACAAAATACTATAGATCTAATTACAAGCTAGATATCTATGAGCCGCCTAGGATTGTTACCTTACAGTCAATCCCCACACCCAGTTCCTCTGCAGCAAGTCCTATTGACTTTACAAAGTATTGCTTTAATTTGTGGTTTTATGGCATTCTATTCTGACATCTCTTTGAGCAAGCCACCTCCTTTTTTTGCCTAGATCATTGCCACAAAATCTTAACTTCCCCACTTCCACTCCCGCTCCCAAACCCTACTACACATCTTCACTCAGTAGCAAAAGTGATCTTTATTTATTGGATCACAATATTTTGCTTTCTAAATTTCTTTCTTTCTCTATTTTTGTCTGCGTTGGGTCTTCGTTGCTGCACGCGGGCTTTCTCTAGTTGCGGTGAGCGGGGGCTACTCTGTTGCGGTGCGCGGGCTTCTCATCGCGATGGCTTCTCTTGTTGCGGAGCACAGGCTCTAGGCGTGCGGCCTTCAGTATCTGCAGCACGCGGGCTCAGTAGTTGTGGCTCGCAGGCTCTGAAGCGCAGGCTCAGTAGTTGTGGCGCACGGGCTTAGTTGCTCCGCGGCATGTGGCGATCTTCCCAGACCAGGGCTCGAACCCATGTCACCTGCATTAGCAGGTGGATTCTTAACCACTGCGCCACCAGGGAAGTCCTCGCTTTTTAAAAACTTCTGATGACTTCCTCTCAGACCTCAAATAAAATCCAAACTCCTTACCATGTGTTCATTCGCTCTACATAAAACATTATTCTCTTATCCTTTCTGTCAGGCTTTCGTTTGATTTTTCCATGTTCCTTACTAAAAATTGCAATTATCTTTCTGGTTTACTCCCTTTTGTCTGACTCTCCTCCCCAGGACCTTACTTCTCTTAAGCATAAACTCTCTCATCTTCACCCTTGCACCCCAGAGTTTTCCGTGACGTCTGGCACACAGTGGGCATCCGATAAATATGTGTTAAATGAATGCATAAATCTACTAACCATCATAAAAGTAAATGTACAATCACTTATCTCAAAGTAGAAAAGAACTAAGAGCATCCAGAAATGCTTCCCTTCTTACTAGAAAAACAAAGCTGGAAGCTGATGGCAATATCTTTAATTTTCCCCAAATCTATCCAGAGTTCACTCACAACTGCTTCTCTAACGACTAACATTGACCACAGCCTTCCCTCTCTTCTTTAAACATCAGGAGAACATCATTAATGTTTAATATTTGAGCACTGGCCAAGGTTTCTGTTTGTAAGTCTCAGGGGGAAAGAATTTTGATAATTGAATGATTTCCGGCAGGGAAGCACATTCCCAAATCCACATGCACTCATGTCTGTCCCAGTCTCCACTGCCAAGATGCTTATTTATACTGTGTCTGGGGCTTTCCAGTTTAAATAAGTTCTTCTGCCTCATTACTGTGTCCACTTGTATTTGGTGTACAAATTACTTTCTCATTGATTCCATGCCACCATATATTACTTGAGGAGTATGTCTTGGAGCTCACAGAAGTTCCAAGGTGCCTGTGAGCATTGTCACAGAGAATATTGAATAATTTTTCTTGTTGTGGACTGAAGCTTAAAATAAGATTTTCTTCTTTTTATGATCAGCAGCTGAAAAGCTTCTGTTGTCAGCAAAGCTCAAAATAGCAAAGAAAGTTGGGGAGATTCTGTTATTGCTTTTCCTTCTCTCGCTGCCTTAAAAAATGTTTATTTTGTGTTGCTTAAACAGAGTTCTTTAAGTAAATGTACCTCCTTAGATACCTTTGTAAGAGTAATGGCTGCCAAACCCTAAATTTCATTATTCCAAATAAACTGACTTTTCCTTTCTTCTCTGGTTTAAACCTTTCAAACCATCTGAAAAGGATGAAGTTCATAAGCTGCTATTGATGATTCTGGTCTGGAGTTTGGCTATCAGGAAAGGAGAAAGTTGTTCAAAGTTGCATATGTTGTGGTACGTGCACTTTGGAACTAGGTAGTGGTTTGTTTAGAGAGAGAAAAAGATGCCACATTTATCTTACAGTATTTTAAAAGATCTCTCTGCATTTATAGATTTTCCCCATTGTGTCTATCTGGTTCTTGCAAAAACTAAACAGAGCCTTGTTGTTTTTCTCCAAAGTTTTATGCAATAATAGGAAATGTAAGGTCTGCATAACATTAGAGGAGCGTGAGATGAGTAGAGGACTGCCTCACATCAGTGACAGTGATGATAACTGGCATTTATTGAGTGCTTACTTCATGCCAAACCCTGTAGTAAGTGCTTTATATGGATTAGCTAGTTTAACTTTCACTAGAACTCGCTTGGTTCTAGTTACATATGGATACTGTTATTCTCCTTATTTTACACATGAGGAAATGGGACAGAAGGGACATAAGCAACAGTGAGAGTCACACAGATAATAAGAGGCAAGGCCAGGTGGTTCCAGAGCTGCGTGGTGCAGACTGCGGTGAGGAAAGAACTTGGAAATTAAGCTGTTGTATCATCAAGACAACAAAGTCATAAGTAGAAATACTTCTGAGAAGGCTTTCCAGTCAAATAATGCATTTTAAGTGGTGAGATTCTCTTCAATATTCATAATCAAAAAAACAAGCTTGTGTAATATCAAAACTCATGTATATTGTTATTTCGACACAAGAGCAAGACTGTTGAATTCAGTTACCAGCTAGACAGCTCATGAGCCATGAAGTGTTACTTTGCCTCGTGTTTCTCATCTGTAAACTGGGGATAAAATTAGTGCCTGCCTCATAGGGTTGTTGTGAAAATTAAATGACACATACATAGAATCATAGAAGATAGCATGGCACATCGTAAGTTATGTTTTAGTTATATTATTACTCCTAAGGATTTTCTTTACAAGTTTAAAATTGTAAGACATCCAAAATAAAATACTACATCTATACACACTAATTAGTGTCAACGGCTTTAATTATCAGTTTTTAGAGAGCATAGTGTACATACTTTGAATATCTGATACCAGAGAGAGAGTTTAATTAAACATTTTCTTTCCAGCCCATCATTGTGCTGCACTTAACTAGAAACAGACTGAGTCAGAGACACAGCCAGACCCCGCTCAGGGGAAAAACATGTTTTTGAGATGTGATCCCGAATGGAATTAAAGTTCTGTGAGCCAGTGTGTGTTCTTTAGGGAATGTATTGCTCAGTGATTAAATGTAGGACTTTTTTTTTTTCATTATCGTTTTCATCAATTTAGGACAAACCTTTCACATGTAGTTTTGACTCTGTGCAGGTTACTTGTCATTAGGCATGATAAAGCATTTCCCCCAAGGTCTCCAGTGAAAGGAGCTGGCAGTTTTCCTAATTACTCTTCCTTTGTTTCATTTTACCCTGCACACTGTACCTTTGCCTTTTTCTCTTGACACTTTTTTCTTTGCTGTAGTCATGACCTAATTTTTTTTTACTTCATTTTTCTGTGGACTCTCCTTTTCAGGGTTTACTTCCTACCTCCCCCACTCCCATATCTGGAAAGACCTCAAAGCTAGCCAGCTGGCTGCTTAATCAAATCAGATTCTAGGTTAGCTGAAAGTCTCCAATACTCAGGTGGATGAATGTGTACATGAACGTTAGGAAGGGTGCAAATATCTGACTTTGCAGTTTCTGGCCACATTCTAGTGTAATTTTAAAGGATCCATTACAAGTCCTATATGAAGTATAAATTCAAAAGAATATGTAGATGTCTCCCAGTAGTTTTCCATGTGAAAATATTTTGTTTGAAATTCAGTATTAAAGAGTATCTGGAGTTCATAAAAAGAAAAATCCTATTCTGTCCTGATGAATAAATTTAAAACCCAATTTTCTTACTGAAGAATAACAGACGATATGATCTTTTGGAAGCAATGTTAAATAGATCCAGTGGTTTAAAAAATGTGTTATGTTATGACTAGATGAATTTTCTTGGAATTGAAACATTTCAGCAATGAACCAATATTTAGACATTTTAATCATGTACGGTAGTTAATTTAAAATTTACTTGATGGGCAAATCTCTTGATATTCTTTTTCATGCCACATCTGACTTCTTGTAACCAGACTGTTACAGCTGTTAGCATTCTATTTTCAGAATGCCCTTATGTCTTAAAAGAAGAATGGGGGGTGGGGGCAATGAAACAAGGTATAATCAAACAAAGAAAAAAACTGAAAACAACTCATTATCTTGAAGACCTTCTATATAGATATATATATGTATATATAATATTTTATTCAAATAAAGAAATACAGTAAGGGAATCATTTTTAAGCTCGGGCTTGATACTGCTTAGTTTCATATGTAGAATCAGAGCATAGATATTCAATTCTTTTTATTTTCTGATCTAAATATGCCATTCTCCTATCTGTTTTGACCACAGGTGTATAGCCTGTGGGTGTAGTTACATGATGCCATCACAGAACATGTTTTATCAAGAACGTATTTGGCAACTCTTTTTCATGTAAGCAAAGCATGATAAATTTAGGGACAAATGGAGAATTTTGCAGGAGACCTTCTGCTTGCTGACTGTGGTTTGGAAAGACAATATTTAAAAGACCATCCAGGCTGTATTTATGTTTAAGTACACAGCTTAAAGATGGATTGTATTTACCTTAAAGAGGCATCCTTTCCTTTCAAGGACTGCCTGAGTGAAATTTTCTTCAGCACATGTCTTTCATTACATAAAATTCATCGAGTGCTCCAAGCATTAAGGAGCTAACAGTCAGAGGGAAAAGAGGGAACAGTTAACCTACATGAATTCTTATTATGCAATAGGACCAGTGGTGTAATAAGGAAGTGAATCAAGGATGAAGATTACATAATGGAAAGAATGTGGACGATGGAGTCTGATGAACATAGGCTCAAATCCCTACTTGGATACTTCTCATCCATAAAGCATCAATAATAGTAACACCTGCCTCATAGGATTATTGGTGGAACCAAAAGAAATAGTGAGGGTTAAGTACCTGGGACATCATAGTCACTCAATGCATAGTAACTATTATCAACTTTTTTTTTTTTACCGTGGTTTCAAAAAAAAAACTGTATTAAATAGAATTGAATAGAGCATCAAAAACTAACTGGAAAAAATATAAAATACCAATAATTTAACAATAGCGACATAGATTAATAATTAAACTGTAACTATTATCACCCATATTATGAGAGCATTGGACTGAGCGAACATTTTTTTCCTTTTGATAAAAAAGACTTCTTACTTGTCAAGCAGCATTGGATAATTAGTATAAGACTGAAGTGTATTATATGGTGAATGTGATAAGCAATGCAAGGTTTAAATAATCCATTTTTATTTGCTGAGGTTTAAATAATTCATTGCTCTCTTTATGTTGCCATTACCGCATCTTGTGTGTGCCTTTCTTTGTATCTGTTTTCCTATATGTGGAAATTCCTGCATCTGGTGGTAACTTTCTTGAGCTCATGTTTCTTCAGAGGAAGAAACACATACTATCCATTCATTCTGTGTAAGCACAATTTGTTTCATAGCAGGTACCTAATAACATCTGTATTTGTTACTCTAAAAAGAGCCATTCTAAAAAGAAATGTTGTGAATTTCTTAGTCATGAAACCCACATTCTACCACTCATGAAATTTCAAGCCCCTTTGGAACTGTCATTTAAATACACCTAGCACTTCCCACTTAGGGAAGGTAACAATAAAAGTATTCTTAATTCATAAAATATCTGCATTTCTAAACATCAGATTTTTAAATTGTGATTTGAAATTATATCTATTTTCATCTGTTTTTAAAATTACATCTATCATTAATTTGCATATTAGAATTTGAGATCAATAGTCATAAGAATATTTTTTCTCACTGAAGCTAAATTAATATCACATTCAAGACAGAAGCATACTCTTGAAGCTGTGTCTTTAAACTAAACTGAAAAAATAATTGAATAGATATTAATGGATATCATTTTAAAACACTAAATTTAAAATACAAAAAAACTATTTATTCTACCATGTTTATGTGGATAGAATGCAAATTTTATAGGTAGGCAAGCCATACCTTTAAATATGGAGTTTTTAAGTAGAGAATACAGGCATAGCTACTGTAGCAAATACCTGATATAATGTCTTAAATAAGTGAGAAATTTATTTTTTTCATATTACAATCTAAGTATGGGGTCAAAAGACACAAGCTTCTTTTATCTTGGTCCTCTGCCATTCTCAACACAGAATTTTCACATCTTACTTCAAAATGGCTGCTCCAACTCCTGCCATCATGTTCACATTCCAGTCACATAAAGGGGAAAAAGAAGGCAGGGGAATCCTCCCTTCAAGACTACCATACAGAGTTTGTGTCCTGTTTCATTTCATATGCCAATGCCCAAATGTATTTACATTTCATACCTAGCTGCAAGGGAGTCTAGAAAATGTATCTTTTGTTGGAAAAAAAAAAAAAAAAGCTGAAACTCAAAGGACTTATTACCAAAAGGATGAAGGAAAAATTGGATATTAGGGGACAACTAGCAATCCCTGTTACAAGAGTTTAAGTCAAGAGGGATTTTGTATGGCATTTGCATCATTACTTTCATTCTTGCCTTTCAAATTACCCCAAAGCACCATCATGCTAACTTTTTAGGGGAAATACATGTGAACCATGAATCTTATATACTACATGAGTATTGATTATTACTGTTTATCTAAAGTGAGTTCAAAAATCCAATATTGAAGACTAAACATATATCAAAATTCTATTGTTGGGCTTCCCTGGTGGCGCAGTGGTTGCGCGTCCGCCTGCCGATGCAGGGGAACCGGGTCCATGGCCGCTGAGCCTGCGCGTCCGGAGCCTGTGCTCCGCAACGGGAGAGGCCACAGCAGAGGGAGGCCCGCATACCACAAAAAAAAAAAAAAAAAATTCTATTGTTGTTTATGAAATAATAGCCTATATAGCTAACAGTTCGTGAGAATTGGTTATTTGCCAGGCACTGTTTTAAGCATAGTAATCCATTAACTCATTTAATTTCACCACATCTCTTTAAGGTAGGTTACTATTTTTATCCCAGCTTTACAGATTTAAAAAATAATTTTTTGAGGAAAAATGTATTTTCCCTTTGGAATATAAATGCTAAGAAAACTCAGTACTTGCATTTTTCTTGACGTATGAGGTGCTGCATGTGTTAATAAATAAGTGGATGAATGGCAAGCCAAAACCCACATACAGGAACATAAATATTCAAATGATTATATCCCCTTGGAAGGAACCATCTTCTCTAGCGACATTTCTAGTGATCAAAACATTCTTGGCTTTCCAGTTATGAAGCTGTCTAGAAATTTAGTGGCATAATCTTTTGGAAATGTATAATGATGAGGGAGAGAGGGTCCTTAAAGGATGATTCTGATTTCACTTTATGTTTGAAAACAATGAGGTCATTTAGGAAAAGTCTGTTGGAAGATTAAGCCAGCAGAAACCAATTTCAGTCAAAAATGAAGTGTTCTTATACATTAATGAGAATGTTTCATTGGGCAGATAAATTGATTATTTCTGTGTAATTCTAATATATTTGGGTTAAAGGTAAGACTAAGTGTATATATTTTTAAAGTAAAAATAAAATATGTCCATATAAGTGGTAGCAATACAAGTATTTTCAGAGGCAAAGACATTCTTTGGCGTGTGTGTATACAGTAAAAAGTTTGGTTTCATAGTTCTCTCCTGCAGTTCAAAAATGATAAGGTCAAGAAGAAAGCAAAAACTTAGCATGAATAAACTGAAAGGCCAAATATGTTTAAATGTTTAACATATTCTTTGTTGACTGAGATTTGATCATAAGTCAATCCAATCAGTTTGTATAGCACTGAAAACAGAGTGGCAAGAATGAAGCTGGAAACCATGCAGTAGCATGATCCCAAAGGGCTCTTGTGCTATGTTAGTGATTTTGCACTTTATCTTTAAGGGAAGTGATGTGAACTGATTTCTATATGACTAAATTATTCTATAGGATTAAACTACTGTATGGAAATTAGATTTAGAGCAGAGGCCTTGAAACTAGAGACCAGGAGACAAGTGTATGCAACAGACAACAGAATCTAAAGTGAAGCAGAGATACTAGAGAGGGAATGAGGATATAGATTTGAAAGATATTAAGGAGTTAAAAATGAGTGAGACTTGGACACCACATACATCCATCAGGACCTGAAAAAGGGAGGAGTCAAGAGTGATCCCTAGGTTTTTGCGTCTGCCATCATGTAGCATCATAATAGCTCACCCGGATTGAGTACTTAGGCTATGTCAGCAGTTGGCTGAACTTTTCATATTTGTTACTTTATTTAATGCACAAATAAAAATTACTATTCTGCCCTCTTTATAATTAGGAAAGTGGAGTGTAAAGATATTAAGTAATTTCCTAGGTCATAAAGCCAGAGTGTCAGAGAATATTGAACCCATAGCAAAGAGTTGTCCACTTTGCCTTAGAAGAGATAGGGGAGCCAGGCTAGAGAGACCTCACGAAAACAGGACTTTAGAAATACTACTTTGGCAGTCATATGAAAGGTAGTAAATTTCTAGAAATTTCGAATATATGAATTTTTCATTTAAAAATCTGGAACCTTGGAGACAGGGTGGACTATAGGTGATGTTGAGTCAGGCTGGAATACAGGTTATGTTTTCATTACCCTCTATGTAACTTGCTTAGTTCAGAAATTGTTTGTTATATTCCATTTAAAAATTAGATAACACTCAAAGATAATTGAAGATTTACTAATTAAATTTATTTTTACATGGCTTCATAGTTTGTTTCTTTGCTTGATGTGACTGTTTTCAGATATAGACTAAATTTTATTCCCTGAAATAACAGGGAGGCCTCAGCAAGGTAAAAAACAAGGGGAATCAGAGTGTACTGCGCCAGCGCTGAATGGCATGAGTCCTGCAGGCCATGCTTGGCAGGTCACGCCACACCACATTCTTGGTACAAGCTCTTGAGAGTGTTCTCTGTTTTACAATATGTGGTGGTGTCTTTACAATATCACCTCCGGAGTGGGCTGCTTTTGTCGTAATCAAGTAAATTTGATCATGATGCTGCTATTACTGGAATTTGGATCCAAACACTTTGGTCGATTAAATTATTTCAGTAAGATTTTTCACTTTTATTTCTCCTGTACTTAAAAGCAGCAACAGACTGCTCAAGAACAGTTGTTTTTCTGCATCATTGGCACAGAGTATTCGACAAAACCAAAGTGTGTGATTCAGATAGAATGATTACTGAAGAAATTTACTCTAGAATTTTCAGCAATCCTGCAGTTGAAACCATAGGTCATTCTCATCAAGCATAATACTCTCTTTGCCGCTGGGTATTTTGATTCTCAATGACTTCTGTTTCCTCAAGGATGTCTCTGAATCTTTAGCACATTTCAAGAACATTATTACTAATAAATAACATTGAGTTTGATAAAAATCCTTGTATTTCATTTGTCCTACTTGCTTGCTTCTCTTCTTGCTTCTTCCTGTTGAGGGCAATTATAATATAGTGATCTGAGATGTTTTGAAACCTCTTGTTCATTTCTACCATTCTTTGAGAGTGCTCAAACTCATAATTTTAATAATCAAGTTTAAGTCATGAAATCTCATTCATATGGTAGTAAAATTTTAATACCTATTTGATATTCTTTCTTCAGTTGTTTTCATTTAACTTGCAAGGTAAGTAAATGTCAGTAAATTGAATCTGTGCTGCTTATTATCTTTATATTCAATAACTCTGATTTCAAATATGTTTAACATGTACATTGTTCTAGTCTCTCCTTGTTACTACTAAATTTTAAAAAAATGTTAAAGGTTGAGTCTGTGTATGCCACAGAGCCTATGCTTTCTTTTTCTTTTAGGCATGTTTCTGCAAATACCACAACTGTGGTGATTCATTGTTCAGAAGGCACAGTACACATTCCAGTCGTGATTCTAAAGACTAATTTCTTTAAAGAATATCTAATATAGACCAATAGTAAAATCACTTACTCATTCAAACGTTCCTAATCCAAATGGATTTTAACTTGTTGGCAGCCCCAGAAAAGGTTGTTCTTGGAAGATTTAATTTGCATATGTCAGTTGAAGCCAGTGAGAGTTGGCGGTATATCCAGAAGGAAAATGAAAACTGAAAAGGACCCCTGTCCATTTGGGATTTAACAACAGGAAGCCATTAGTGACTGGCAAACATTGTGTTGTGAAGATGTTGGGATTGAACCTGGAATGCAGTGATTTGTAAAGGAGATAAGGAAGTGGAGAGGATAAGTAGAAAGGGCAAGTAGAGGTAATTCATGTGGTTTGTTTTAATTTGTTTATTTTTCAAGGATGGAAATGCCTTGGGTGTGTTCATATGCTACTAGAAAGGACCTAGTATTGAAGGAGGGTGTAGATAGTCAAGTGACCACAGAGGCCAAGAAGCAGCGGCCCAGAGCACAGCTTTACGAAGGGGAAAAAAGGGTAAGTTGGAAAAAGTCAGACCATGCCTGTAGGTTTGAAGTCAGGAATTGTTGGGATACCATCTGTTTTCTCTGTGAACCAGAGGGTCTGTCCTCAGCTGTAAGATAAACAGAAGTAGTATCAGTGGTATATTAGAGGTTAGAGGTGAATAGGTAATATTGGAAATAGCCATTAAGAATAAAATGGAAGTGAACTGCCCGGGGTTATTATAGTCAATAAGCTAAATAAATAATTATCTACTTTTTTAAACAAATAATTTAAATTTTAAAAAAGAGATAATTACCCTCAATCCCCCTCACCCCCTATATACCTGTAAGAAAGTATATATTGGAAAGAAAAGCTAAGAAACTATCAAAAAGAAGTCCAGGCTTGAATGGCTAAGGGTTTGGACTAGGGTAGTGGCAGCAAGAATAGATAGTAAGGGCCAGTTTTTCAAAATGTTGGAAATTAGGAAGATTTGATGCTCTAGGAGACTATTCAGGCAACCATAGACAAAGAAATGTAATCACTGCACACCAATAGACTCTGCTGTAAACAGTATTTACCAATAATAATAATTTAATCTCTACTTAATGGTTTTAACTTTTAGATACAACCTACGGATGAAGTATAGAAAATAACTATGGTAAAAATAAAAATATAGCCAGCTGCCTGACTTTCTCCAGCCCATCCTTTTCTCTTTCTGTCCCTTATAATAGAAAATTATCCTTCTTTTTTTTTCCCCCTTCATAAAGCTGTACTCTGTACCTCTGCTTCTTAGCCTCTTTCACTACAGCAATCTACCAGAGATAAAATATAAGACCAGAAATAGAAGACAGGACAATTTTGAAACACTCTAAAAAGTTATAAAATTTATAAACATAATGTTTAATGTTACAATATGATATATGCCATAAGCATTCAGCAAAAGAAAAATAGAGCTTTAAATCTCTAGAAAAGCTTTAGGCTTTACCAGGTTACTAAAGTGGAGGAATTTGGATGGGCCAAGGTGACATGCAGACTCGTGGGCAGATTGAAGGTGTGGGAGACCAAAGGATAGTGGGAGGGAACTGGTTTTCACCGTATTTGAGGATTTCCTCTGTGAAAGACTAGAAATGATAGTAGATATTCAAATTAAGGTTAGTTGTCAGAAGGCCACAAATGGCTGATTGGAAAACCCTCTTGTTGATGACATTTTAATGGTAGATAAAAGGAAAGAAAAAGTCCCTGCTGGCAAAAATATACTTTTGAAATTAAAAAAAAAAAATTCTCAATCATTTTTAGAGAGATCTTTCATAAGGAAAATTATGCCTTGAGAATTAAGGACATTAGATATTTTGAATAAATATAATCTAAGATTTATACAAGAATAAAAGAGACTAAAATTTACTTTTATATTTATCTTATTTTTAGCACATTGGAAGATATCTTTCAACGATGAGCACTAAGCTATTTAGCTTATTATAAACATAGAACGGAACCCTAATTTTTGAAGGCACTTGTGAAACCCAAGTAACTCTTTTCTGCAGTTGACACAATTTTAGCCTTCCTTGATGCTTGTAATATGACTGATGCTTCTCCTAGTTAATCCAGCTTACTTAGGATTTTTAGCAGAAGAATTATTGTTTGCTGAAGCAAAAAAAAAAACAGTACTTAGAGTTGTCTACCAAAGATTATTAAAATAAAATAATGCATTTGGAATTATTTAAATCATATACTTAATTCCCTATAATGCAGTAAATCAGGGCCTGTTTGTAGAAAGAATGTTAAATATGTTTCACTTTTACATGGCAAATATGTATTTTATTATAGTTAATTATAAACATTTTTCTTTTATGGCTATTTGGGTATCTTCATTTCTAATAACATTATTGAAAATATATGTATATATAATATGCTAATTAAACTATCCTTATTTATATTAAAATACTTTAAGAAACCAAAGGGTTGCATTGGCTTTAGGGTTCAATGTGATGAATCTCTAAAAAGGTAATTTTACTAACAGATTTTTTTCTTCCTGAAAGTGAAATTAGTTGGGGTCATTGATAATTAGTCTAATCTCTATTACAAGTGTCAGTGCCTTACAAGTTTTATCATTTGCTGTTTGCCAAAATTCAGTTTTGAAACAATGTGTGGCATAAGTAATTCGAGGTTAAAGAATCTCTCCATATTTAGCTAGAGCTCTATGCATTAGTAAACCATACAAATTTCATGACCATATAATATAAGCCATCTGTAGACATGAACCTAATCCCTCTCCTAATTTGGAGAAATATTTGTAGGCATTCATGCCAATGGAAGCATTGGCCTTTGCACATAAACAGGTTTAAAAAAAAGAAATCGCCATGACCACTAGAAATAAAACTGATCTCCTGCACTACATTTTAAGTATATCAAAGTCAAATCTCATTGTCTGATTGTTCCAAATATACCCTCAAGTTGCTTCTCATCTTGTTTATTGTCCTTATCGCAAGGTGCAGGATACTTTGCATTCACATTAATTATAAAACTGTCAGAGGGTATTGATGTTTCACATGATTTTGAATGGCCCTTAATCTTTTTCTCCATTTGGAGAACCTTGATTGTCCCTTCACAAGATAGAAATAACTATAACTATGTAAATATTGTCTATTTTTGCAGCTGAGTTAAGCTATTTCTCTCTCTTTGTACACCACCATCAGTATTGTCTCCTCATTTTCTTCTCATTTTCTACTTCTTTTTCTTTTCCTCCTTTTTCTCTTCCTCTCCCTCCTCCTCCTTTTCCTGTTCCCACCCCTTGCAAACAAACTCTTTTGCACATATAAACACATAAGGATGTACGGAATTTCTATGAGTTTAACAACACTGATTTTTTTTCCCTCTGTCATTTCAGTAGAAGTGAACGTTAAAACAAAATGCTACAGAAACCCATTTCAATTTTTTTTAAATCTGTAAACCAGCCTTGCACCATCAATAGTGATTTTTGTCTACATAACAAAGACCCTTGTGTAAAACATCTTCAGTAGGAAACTTTCTTTGAAATTAATCTGCAATATCAAATAAAGGAATCCCATACAGATGGAGTTATCATATCAAGAAAGAATTTTGATAGGTCTTATTATTCTTATTTCCTTTAAGGTATGAAAGTAATTAATAATAACACCACTAACAACTACCATTTAGTGTATATGTATGTTTATTCTGTATCAAGATCTATTCTAAACACACTACATCATCATCATCAATGCATTTAATCTGCAAAACAGCTCCATGAACAAGGGTTCATTCTATAGTTGAGGAAACTAAAGCACAGTAAAGTGGTAGAGCCAGGGGCTTTTTGTTTGGTTGTTTTTTGTTTTTTTGTTTTTTTTCTCTTGGTTTGTGGTTTTGGTTTTTTTCTCTGATACACAGTTAGTATAATTACCTATGGGACTGAAGAGTTTTTAAACGTTGTTAAAAGTATAGAATAGTATTAGAATAGTACAAACTATAAGTACATTGCAAAGACCATCCATAACCTTATTCATCTATTAACATTTTACCTAATTTTCCTTTCTTCTTACAACATCTTGATTTGTATTTCCAAGAATAGGAATATTCTCTTATGTAACCACAGGAGAGTTCTCAACCTTAGTAAACTTAACATGAATACAACCACTTTTATGGAATCCATATTTCAGTTTTTTCAACTGACCCAATAATGTCCTCTATAGTATTTTTTACCAACAGTACAGGATCCAGTCCTGGATCAGGTATTTCATTAAGTTATCATGTCTCCTTAGTCTCTTTGAATGTCTTTGCCTTTTATGACACTGATATTTTGGAGGAATATAATGAGGCTGAGGTCTTTTGTACAAGCAAGTGATTCATTGAGAGGCTGGTGGTGATTGAGCATATAGAATTCACCCTGCAAGATCAAATAGTTAATCACGATAATGGTAGCTTAGATTAAACTACTGGTAGTGGAGATAGAAGTGGATGAATTTGACTGTAATTTGGGAAATTAAATTGACAAGATTCGGTGATGAATTAAACTTGGGAGGTGACCTGGAGGTCAGGATCAGGATGACTCCTAAGGTCCAGGTTTGCATATCTGACTCAATGATTTTATTCACTGAGCCAGCCAAAGAAGGTAGAGGACCGGGCTATGGGAGAGAAGGTCAAAAGTGCAGCTGGGACATAGTCTCTTCTTAGATGTTTGGATAGTGATTCTGCATTATATTCATTTATATACAGATCCGAAGCTCAACAAGGAGGGTTGAGGTAGGAAAATAATTCTGGGAGTCACCTGCCTACAGGTGATGGTAGAAAAGTTGAACATGGAAGTAATTGCCTAGGAATACCCTAGAGAGAACAAAGGAAGGAAAGTCCACCCATGACATAGTCTTGAATAACTCCCACATTAAGGGGTCTGGTGCAGGGTGATGAGACTGCCAAGGAGCTTGGAGGAAAACAGCAGCAGAGTAATAGCAAAACCAGAGAGAGGATGTCACAGGGACTGGAAGAAGAGTGCTTGAAGGATTTAAGAAATATTCACCATTGTCAAAGCGGCCGAGAGGGCAAAGAAGTTAAGCGTTGAAAAACGACCTTTGACTTTGGAATCACTGTGGCTCTGGTAACTTTATTCAGAACTTTCACTGAGGAGTGATGAGTGCAGAAGCCAGACTGGACTGAGTGGTCATGGGAAAATGGTAGTGAGGAAAATGAATCCACAGACAAATGTTTTAAATAGTGACTGTGAGGTAACTGTCATTGGAAAGAATCACACTGAGAAAGTATGTTTGAATGTATGGAAGCATGAAAAGTTAATTGAAAGGATAAGTTCTTTGAGAAGGTGGGGAAAGATCATGATTCAGAGCAGAGGATGTCGGATTGGCCTTAGATGTAAAAGCAGCCCCTTTGCTGTAACAGGAGGGAAAAAGACAAGGAGAAGTAGAAATGTAGGAGGAGTTGTTTGGAAGAAGAAAGTCAAAAGAATCCCTGTGAAAAATTCACTTTTCATTAGGAGGTAGGAATTGGGGTCATCTATAGAAAGTGAGGACCCAAATGGAAGTGGAAGTTTCCAGGAGCTCAAAGAAGACTTGCATATTATTCAGAAGAGTGGGATAGGATTTCTCTGTCCAATGGCCAGTGTTCAGGGCCGCTCGAGTTTGGAGATCATACATTTATTTTGAGTGTCTGCCCTGTTGTGGGACATTTCTCAGCATGAGATGGCTATTCCTGAGCAGTCTGGAGAAAGTAGGTAGTTTATGTAAAATTGGGTTTTTGCGAGGCAAGTTTAATAAAGAGACCAACGAATTTGGATGTTCTAATACAATTATTGAAATGAAGGCTCAGGGAATCTATGCTAAATATTAAGAGAAGTGAATGAAAGGTAGGAATGATGGTCTGAATGAGGTAAAAGAGGCTGTGTTCTGTAGGTTTTGATGAGGTTAATATATCGGTTATCTTACAAACAAACTCTAAGAGGTGGTTGTGCTTGAATTTGTGATTTTAGATGCGCAGCAATCTCAGATGATGCTAAGTACCTCCATGCGACAGTGAGAGATTGTGGCTGAGAGATAGGACAGGAGAAATGATCCCTCAATGGGGAGATCAAGGGTCTGAGAGATCAGGGTCCATGGATGATGAAAGCAGCCTGAATGGCGGAGGGTCATCGGTGATTCAAGGAAGTCTGGGAGCCATTGACAGAGATTTTAATTATATTTATATAAAGGGAGGCAACAGAGAGGCTGGAGACGGCAGCCAGAAAGAGAAGGAGACCATGATCTATAAGAAGGAGGAGGAAAGTTTTTGATTTGTTTTGTTTTGGTTTGGTTTTAACAAGAGGGCAAGGAAGTAATGGTTTTGGAGATGGTAAAGGAGAATGTGGAAGAACCAGCCCATGACATATCTAAAGTATTAGAAAATAAATACAAAGCTCTTGCAAATGCTGCTGGCTTAGTGGTGTCTCCAGAGGTGAGCCAGGTTTCATTTAAGGCGAGGAGGTGGAGAGGAAAGTCCAGGAATTTGACAGTAAATTGGAATTGCTAAGTCAGGAGTATTGGCTCTAAACATGCAACAAAATATGAAAGTGGGGAGAATCATAGGACTGGTGTGAAGGAGAACTTCTATGCAATAAAGAAAAACTCAAGCCCAGCAATTGGCAACTTCCTTATAACAAAACTCTGTCGTATGTTATATGTGTCTCTGTGTGTATACATGTACGGTTATATGTGCATAGTCGGAGAAACATTTTTCCAGTTTTATTGAGATGTAATTGACATACAGCACTGTACAGGTTTAAGGTGTACAGCATAATGATTTGACTGCAAGGATTTTTTTTAATTACCACCCCCAAATTTCTAAACTTTGTTTCTATTTCCACATTCAAATTTACCTCCAAAAAATGCCATAAAAGACAATTTGACATGTGCTGTTCTTTCTGCCTGAAATGTTCTTTCCTAAGATACAGATCTGGTTCCCTTCCTCACCATCTTTAGGTCTTTGCTCAAATGACACCCTTGCAGTGGAGCTTTTTCAGAAAGCTCTTCTTCCCATCCAAGCCTTTCATATCCTCCTTCCTAGCTTCATTTTCTCCTTAGCAGTTTCTCTCCTCTGACAGGTCCTTGATCTACTTGCTTATTTTTGCCTCTCTTCTCACACTAAGATGCAAAGTCCTGGAGGGCAGGTTTTCATCCATCTCTTTCGTTCACTGCTCTATCACCAGCAGCTAGAGCTGTACCTGAATTATAGTGAGGTTCAAGAAATCATTGCTGAATGAATTAGTTAAATGAAATAATAATAGGCATAGAAATGCAATGGGACCTGAGGACAATTCCAAAAGAGAAGCTACACAAATATTTGGATCAATGAATACACTGTTGGAATAAATGTGGTACCCTCCAGGGTTATAGGGTACAGCACAGATGTGGATGCATAAATTGTGCTATGAGCTTTTTAAAGTGAGCTCTTTATTTCAAAGTTACCTCCGGATTACAGGATGATTTCAATGTCATTTGAGAACTTAATTCCCTATCAAATAGCCCACAGAATAGTCGCCTTTTGGTTTAATTTTCAAAACCAGATAAAGCAAAGTGCTGTTACCCTGCATGAGGCTGACTTTGCAGCTGAGCGCCTCCGGGCATGTCAAGGCCTGGACTTAGATTAACTGCCAGTTTAAAATCAAGTTCCACGAACTTCGAAAGCATGAGAATGGCTGAAGAAAGTAGGGCTCTGTTTCACTCCTATAAACGTCTCAGCATTCCTCTCAGAAAATCGTTAAGATTCCACTTGACTGAATGTAAGACATATTTTAGTATTTTTAAAACTTTCTTTTGGTTAAAAAGCTCTGTATTTTCCATCTTTTAGAGTCTTCTGTGTAAGTCCGACTGACATTAAGTGAAGGGAGAATGTAGTAATTTCAAGATAGAGTAATGCTTGACTACCCATCTTGTGCCCTCGGCATAGACCTGCAAGAAGATCCATCACTAATTTTCAGTTTCCTTTTGAACTGGATGGTACTGGATTGTTAACATGTTTGTGTAATGACCTACGAATCAATAGGGTGTCTGTCCAATCCTGGGAAGATAAATAAGGATGAGTCCCATGCCATCAGTCATTTGGCCTGCTTATGTTAATGCATATTCGGACTCATTGAAGTCTTTCAGGAGAGGGAATTGGTCCCAGAATAATCCTATTGCTGCCTTTGGGTCTCAAGTATCAGGAGATAGATCAGATTCTTTATATTTGCATATAGAGAGACTGAGAATACAGCTGGACGGTTTCCTTCTGGCTTTTACTGGAATAAGATAGATACTGTTCATCAACAGTGACTACAGGGTTAAAGGAAATGTTTAAAAAAAAGAGGAGGAAAACCTAGATTTTTCAGATACGATTCAGATATTTCAG
This sequence comes from Physeter macrocephalus, assembly GCF_002837175.3. NCBI lineage: Eukaryota > Metazoa > Chordata > Mammalia > Artiodactyla > Physeteridae > Physeter > Physeter macrocephalus. The sequence goes on from NC_041214.2 coordinate 128,639,436, forward strand.
AAATACATTTTTCCATGGTTCTGGTAAATGTTCTCTGATCCTCCGATATTCACTGTTCCTTTTGTGTCCCTTGCTTCCAGGTTTCTAAGTGTGTGCTCTCCAAGGGAATTGGATTTAAAGTTTAAGAAAGCTTAGCTATTGAACAAAATTGAGCAGGAAGGTCAGAAGACACGTATGAAACAGACAAATTTGCTTCCAAATTTCTTTGTCCCTCTTTCTTTCAGTACCCACAGGAGAGCTTAGGCTCAACTTATACCATTTGTAAAAAATATCTCTGAACGGTTTTGTCACTAATTCCTATAATGGTCTGTTGATAGATAATAATTGTGACATACTGGCTACCAGAAGGAAAATCAAGCTAACAGCACCAGCTTCCAAACCTTAGAAAATCCTATCTGATCTAAAAACACTTCTCATTTTTTTAAACAAAATAAATGATCTAGCGTAAATATTTTAAATTACTCACCAGACATTTGCAGTATTTTTGTAATACATATTATAGTAATTCCATTCAAATATGGAATATAATCATATTGTGTTTAGAAACATAAATCTTAGCGCTCACAAATTTTTAGAAAATCTGGAAATTTTGTTGGTAATAAACAAATGGGAAAAGGTCCTTATGGTCTTTTTCTTTTTTTTAAGGTCTTTTACAATCCACAGATGCTATCAATTTAAGAGACAAAAGCGATAGAAAGGAGAAAATTAAGACCCATAGTAAATTTTGTCTGACCCTAAATTTATATGAAAGGCATTTCATGTTATATTAGATTTCTGCAACATTTTATTTTATATGTACTATAATATATAATACCCTTTTACCAAAGGGGGAAAACGGTCTTGAATTTTCAACCTAGTGAAGAAGGATAATGTTTACTCTTTATGGAGAGTCTACTCTCTGACCAAAAATGTGTTAGTATATACATGAATTAATAGTAATTATTATACTAGTCTTATACTAATCATATAAGATAATTTCACTTTATCATTTTACACATGAAAACACTGAGACTTCAGGGAGTTAATAAATTGGCCAGGTTCACATATTTGATTATAGAAATTGTGTTATTTGAATTTATATCACATGTGCAGTATTTCTGTGGTTTTGCCTGGGAAAACAGAGGTGAAAAGCAATAATAACAACTGGAAAATAAGATGATGATTATTACAGGAAAAAAGAGATCCAAAGAGAAATAGATAAGAAGGCAAGGTACAATAACATTCAGTGTAAACTCCAACTATCCATTTAAGAACTACTTGCCATGCTATTGAGTGCCCCAGAATATTTGTAAATATTTTACAGCTTCCATTTTATAGACAGGATGTTTTTAACATAATAGAACTGAAATTAATGTATAAAATTATCTGTATTTGAACAGTATTAGTGTACAAACCTAAGAACATTTTCTAACCAGTGTCTGAATCTCAGAGAGATATCATCTTATTTCCACAAAATAGATAATTAACTTAACCTAATTAGAATAATCGTAAGATCTATTAATGTTTACTTGAATTTTTAATGAGTCCTTCTAGGTTTTCACTTCAGCTTAGAAAATGTTGCTTCGAAAATTATTAAAGATAGGGCTTCCCTGGTGGCGCAGTGGTTGAGAGTCCGCCTGCCGATGCAGGGGACGCGGGTTCACTGAGCCTGCGCGTCCGGAGCCTGTGCTCCGCAACGGGAGAGGCCGCAACAGTGAGAGGCCCGCGTACCGAAAAAAAAAAAAAATTATTAAAGATAAAAAAATTATTTTTTCCTCTCTTCACTCAAATTTTGAGTTAGATATAAACTTTTGCATGATATGTAAAATGGTATGGTGGTAAATTATTTGCTATTATTTGGAATTGAAAAAGCCAGTTTTGAGTTTAATTCTATACCTTTTAAAAATTAGATGAATTCACCCAGACACTAAGCTTTGAACTAAGATCCAGAAAACTATGGGAATTTAGGAAAAATAATTGACTAATTTAGAATAGTTAAGCAAGCTATGTGAGTATGTTAAACAGATGCATTAAATGTGACAGTATGTCCCCTTAGGATGGACTCGTTCTGAGTGAAACTTGAAAATAAAACTGGGTCTGCTTCTCATCAGTGTCAATATATCATATAATTTTCTATAAAAGTGTATTTTCTACAATTACTGATGCAGGTTCCCTCTTTTTTCTCATCCCAGGAGTACCCACATTCTGGGAATGATTTAAAATGATGATGCAAATAATGTACTTGGAGACGTATATTACTTTCTTTCTTTTTTTTTTTTTTTTTTTCCACTGATTCTCTCCTTCTTGTCTGGAGGACAAGGACTTTTCTCCCTGGAAGGGAAAACATGCCTTCTTTTCCATAACGGTGTGTTTGAGTATGTGTTGGGAATGGGAGGAGCTGGCCAAATTTTCTCATTTCAGAGTATTAATCTGAAGCTGTGGTTTTCAGCTGGGGCTGATTTTACCTCTACCTCCCTGGGGAACATTTGGTAATGTCTGGAGGCATTTTCTGGTTGTCATAATGGGGGTGGGGTGTTGCTACCGGCATTTAGGGAGTAGAGGCCCCTACAATTCACAGACCATGTCCCTACAACAAAGAATATCCAATGCAAAATATCAATACTGTTGACATTAAGAAATTAAGAGGTACAGACTTCCAGCTGTAAAATAAATAAGAGGATGTAATGTACACATAGGGAATATAGCCAGTAATATTGTAACAACTTTGTATGGTGACAAACAGGTAACTGGACTTATTGTGGTGATCATTTCATAATGTGTAAACACATCGAATTATGATGTTGTATACCTGGCACTGATATAATATTGTACATTCATTATAGCTCAGAACATTTTAGTAGGTAAATAAATAAAAAGAAATCTTGATCTACAGCATAGAAATTCTGAGGGAACCATTTGAAAATATTTGCCAACTACCTGGTTTGACCTGAAAAAAATTCACACAAGGAGGCAAAGGAAAATCTACTTTTTGTCATTATTTATTTAGTAAAAGACTCATTCTGTTTTTCCTCTAAAGGTGTATCATAGCCTAATCTTACTCCATGACACAAAGTTGGACCCTCATCACACACTGTGTCATTGACTTCATCTCTTTATGCTATATCAGGGAATTCAGGTGATAAATAATTAACGAGCACAATGAATTGGAAATAGAAAAGGATACTTCAACTGTTTAACTCATTGATTTTTTTGTTTGTTTATTTATTATACTTTAGAATCTGATCTCACTGTTGAAAACACAACAGAAACTCAAGCTGGGAAACAGACACATAAGCACTAAGAAAATGGAAGAGACAGAGAGGTTCAGAGATAAGGAGATAAGGAAAGAAAGGGAGAGGAGAGAGGAGAATCTAGGTCTAGTAGACTAAGTCTGTGGCCAAATATTTTGGGAGTATTTTTTCTTCTTGCTCTGCCTGGCTATTGCTCCTGCATTTGTTTGTTCATAAAATAAATTCCTAATTGAGCATACAGAATAAATATATACAATAACAAATTGGAATTTTTACATCAAAATAATTTCAATGCAAAGTCTGTATTCTATTTTTTCTCATAAGAGAAAAGCATACCTCCCTTTTCCCTTCACTCACCCCACACCCACATGAAATTGAAATCTTTCACCTATATTCTAGCTGAATAAACGAATACATTTGTTTCATCAATTCTGCTCTTTCTGCATTCGTCTTCACCATACCATAGATATGACTAGCTTTTACATTGCTAAATACCTTTACAGTTTTAAAGATATGGCTTACATTTGTACCTCATAAATAAGTGGGGAAGGAAATGTTTTGTAGTATGACTTTAGGTGATCAAAAACAATTTATCACTGCAGTAAGGGAATAGCTGCTGTTAACGCTGTCTTTTGGATGCTTTTATGGGACGCCTATAAAAGAATTATTCATGTCAAGATTAAAAGTAGTGTTTCATAGCAATGTGGAAAGTGACCATCTGACCAGTTAATGTGCAATTCTGGTCATTCCCATCAGAATCAGCAGGGCCATATCATCATGCAATTACTAGAAAAATGAACAGCACTGTTCAATTAATTAAATGATATGCTTGTTCATCTTACAGGTCAAGCAGATAATTGTGCTGAGAATTGCTTTGAAATCATGCATGGTTCAATTTAGCCCTTTTCAATCCCAGGAGAGATTTGCAGGTCACACTGCATATCACATTTCTTGTGGATGAGGGACTAATACTAGCTAATCCTGTTAGCATACACAATGGGATAAGAGATAGCTAAAGATTCACATTTACTGGTACAAGTTAACATACCCATTAAAGAGGCCTTGCGTGCTTTCATCTACTTTTTTGGTAGGCCATTATAGTATAATAATTATATTAGATTTCACTGGGTATATTTTTCTATGAATGTTTATGATGCCATCAACTTCACTTGATCTTTATGTAACTTTGTATACCCAATAATCAATTGCACAGATAAAACTTAGCACCTTTCCCCCCCAAAAAACAAGCAATTGAAAAATAAGGGCAGATATTGATTTGTCCCTTAATGCTGAAATTCCTAGGCATCTTTAGATATAGTATATTAAGTAAACATTGTAAATTTTTTTAAAAACTAATTTAAGGGAAATGCAATACCCAGATCAGTCAGAAGATAGTTAATAGTTTAAATGAATACTTTTCGTTGACCATATAATATGTATTGTATCTTTATTACTTTAGAGCATAATTTTTATTTATTAAATGCTTTCAAAACAGCAGTAAACAAACACACACACAAAAAGCTTCCCTATTTTTATTTTCTATATAGTACAGAAAATTCTTTTTTTTCACGTTTTTATTGGAGTATAATTGCTTTACAGTGGTGTGTTAGTTTCTGCTTTATAACAAAGTGAATCAGTTATACATATACATATATCCCCATATCTCTTCCCTCTTGCGTCTCCCTCCCTCCCAC
>NC_041214.2:128644754-128645062 GCF_002837175.3 Physeter macrocephalus
TTTAAGGAACCTCCATACTGTTCTCCATAGTGGCTGTATCAATTTACATTCCCACCAACAGTGCAAGAAGGATCCCTTTTCTCCACACCCTCCCCAGCATTTATTGTTTGTAGATATTTTGATGATGGCCATTCTGACTGGTGCGAGGTGATACCTCATTGTAGTTTTGATTTGCATTTCTCTATTGATTAGTGATGTTGAACATCCTTTCATGTGTTTGTTGGCAATCTTTATATCTTGTCTGGAGAAATGTCTATTTAGGTCTTCTGCCCATTTTTGGATTGGGTTGTTTGTTTTTTTGATATTGA
>NC_041214.2:128645716-128646025 GCF_002837175.3 Physeter macrocephalus
TTTTTTTTTTTTTTTTTTTTTTTTGCGGTACGCGGGCCTCTCACTGCTGTGGCCTCTCCCATTGCAGAGCACAGGCTCCGGACGCGCAGGCTCAGCGGCCATGGCCCATGGGCCTAGCTGCTCCGAGGCATGTGGGATCCTCCCAGACTGGTGCACGAACCCGCGTCCCCTGCATAGGCAGGCGGACTCTCAACCACTGCGCCACCTGGGAAGCCCTTATTGTCTTCATGACTGTAGCTTTGTAGTATAGTCTGAAGTCCGGGAGCCTGATTCCTCCAGCTCCGTTTTTCTTTCTCAAGATTGCTTTGG
>NC_041214.2:128646268-128648458 GCF_002837175.3 Physeter macrocephalus
AGATTGCTTTTGCTATTTGGGGTCTTTTGTGTTTCCATACAAATTGTGAAATTTTTTTTTCTAGTTCTGTAAAAAATGCTAGTGGTAGTTTGATAGGGATTGCATTGAATCTGTAGATTGCTTTGGGTAGTAGAGTCATTTTCACAATGTTGATTCTTCCAATCCAAGAACATGGTATATTTCTCCACCTATTTGTATCATCTTTAATTTCTTTCATCAGTGTCTTATAGTTTTCTGCATACAAGTTTTTTGTCTCCTTAGGTAGGTTTATTCCTAGATATTTTATTCTTTTTGTTGCAATGGTAAATGGGAGTGTTTTCTTAATTTCACTCTCAGATTTTTCATCATTAGTGTATAAGAATGCCAGAGATTTCTGTGCATTAATTTTGTATCCTGCTACTTTGCCAAATTCATTGATTAGCTCTAGTAGTTTCCTGGTAGCCTCCTTAGGATTCTCTATGTATAGTATCATGTCATCTGCAAACAGTGACAGCTTTACTTCTTCTTTTCCTATTTGGATTCCTTTTATTTCTTTTTTTTCTCTGATTGCTGTGGCTAGAACTTCCAAAACTATGTTGAATAAGAGTGGTGAGAGTGGGCAACCTTGTCTTGTTCCTGATCTTAGTGGAAATGGTTTCAGTTTTTCACCATTGAGGATGATGTTGGCTGTGGGTTTGTCATATATGGCCTTTATTATGTTGAGGAAAGTTCCCTCTATGCCTACTTTCTGGAGGGTTTTTATCATAAATCGGTGTTGAATTTTGTCAAAAGCTTTCTCTGCATCTATTGAGATGATCATATGGTTTTTCTCCTTCAATTTGTTAATATGGTGTATCACATTGATTGATTTGCATATATTGAGGGATCTTTGCATTCCTGGGATAAACCCCACTTGATCATGGTGTATGATCCTTTCAATGTGCTGTGGATTCTGTTTGCTAGTATTTTGTTGATGATTTTTACATTTATGTTCATCAGTGGTATTGTCTTCTAGTTTTCTTTTTTTGTGACATCTTTGTCTGGTTTTGGTATCAGGGTTATGCTGGCCTCGTAGAAAGAGTATTTTCTATTTCTTCCTGGTTCAGTCTCAGAAGGTTGTGCATTTCTAAGATTTGTCCATTTCTTCCAGATTGTCTATTTTATTGGCATATAGTTGCTTGTACTAATCTCTCATGATCCTTTGTATGTCTGCAGTGTCAGTTGTTACTTCCCCTTTTTCATTTCTAATTTAATCTTAACTAAATTCAGTTTTAGAAATGAGTTAATGATCAGAAAGTTGAAGATAAAAAATAAAACCTATGGAATATTATTTATTCCAGCAATATTTGTTTTCAAGTTAGAAAGCAGATGTCCAGAGAGGTTAAGCAATTTTCAGAAGATTACACAGATATTCAGTGGTAGCATGTGGAATGACCCTCAGGTCTTTTAACCTCTAAGGCATTTTCTATCGAACAACTATTTGGCCGTTATACAAGTTACTTAATAATTATTTCTGATCGGTGTCACAGACTCTCTGTACAGCAGCACAAAAATCAATCATTAAAACCACCAATAAACCAACTGAATAAATGTAGTGGGACTACTGGATTATTAGACTAAGAAAAACTAAATGGCCTGGGGAGAAACAATCAAGCCTGCTTCTGTCAAAGAATATTCTCAGAAAACTTGCTGAATAAATATAATTTGTGTATTATAGAATTGGCTAGTCTTTATTTGGAATACTTAGACATTATTTTATCTCAGATATCCTATAGAGTTGGATGCTTTTTCATCTATAAATGACTAATATTCCTTTACTTATCTTGTTCCTGATAGCTATATGAAAGGAACCTCAGCCTTACTACCCACAGAAATAAACAGTAGTATCTGTGTATATGTACCTGTCAATAATAATTTTATTTTAGCAAAATCAAGACAGTAACACCTCAAGGTGAAGGGAGTCTCTTTGTTTGTTACATTATGAAAATAAAAGATTCATTATTATTTAGACATTCCTTTAACTGTAACACTTAAAATACTAATATAATGTAGTTAGTTTTATCCTGATATTCTGGAATAGTCTTGTGAATAATTTATTTGCAATCATGTTAGAACATGGATTTTTTTTTCAATAAGATTAAATTTACTTTTTTTTTAACATCTTTATTGGAGTATAATTGCTTTACAATGGTGTGTTAGTTTCTGCTGTAT
>NC_041214.2:128649138-128713319 GCF_002837175.3 Physeter macrocephalus
TGAATTTTGATTTTCTCAGGGTATATGCCCAGTAGTGAGATTGCTGGGTCATATGGTAGTTCTACTTTTAATTTTTTAAGGAACCTCCATACTGTTCTCCATAGTGGCTGTATCAATTTATTCACACCAACAGTGCAAGACAGTTCCCTTTTCTCTACGCCCTCCCCAGCATTTACTGTTTGTAGATATTTTAATGATGGCCATTCTGACCGGTGTGAAGTGATACCTCATTGTAGTTTTGATTTGCATTTCTCTAATGATTAGTGATGTTGAGCATCCTTTCATGTGTTTGTTGGCAATCTCTATATCTTCTCTGGAGAAATGTCTATTTAGGTCTTCTGCCCATTTTTGGATTGGGTTGTTTGTTTTTTTGTTATTGAGCTGCATGAGTTGCTTATAAATTTTGGATATTAATCCTTTATCAGTTGCTTCATTTGCAAATATTTTCTCCCATTCTGAGGGTTGTCTTTTGGTCTTGTTTATGGTATCCTTTGCTGTGCAAAAGCTTTTAAGTTTCATTCGGTCCCATTTGTTTATTTTTGTTTTTATTTCCATTTCTCTAGGAGGTGGGTCAAAAAGGATCTTGCTGTGATTTATGTCATAGAGTGTTCTGCCTATGTTTTCCTCTGAGAGTCTTATAGTGTCTGACCTTACATTTAGGTCTTTAAACCATTTTGAGTTTGTTTTTGTGTATGGTAGAACATGGATATTTAATCATGTACTATAAATTTATCACATCCCTCTCTGCAATAAAATAGTACTCAGTGTGAGAGAGATGCAATTTGGAGTCTGTCCAACAGAATTTATTTATTACAGTTGATACAAAGAGTTTTAAACACCGATGCCTACCAGGGTCCAGATAGTCATGAAATGGCCTGGATATAAGAAAATAGGAAATGGTGGGATGGTGTAGGGAGCATTTACTCCCTAAACCAGTTCTTTTCATATGGGAATTCCAGCCAGTTGTTAACAGAACTTCTAGTTTCTCAAAGGACAATAGTAAACAAGATTTATATTTAAAATTTCCCAATTTGTAAATATTGGATTATATTATTCTCCATGCAGAACAAATAAACATACTTGAGGATTATATGCAACATGCAAAATCCCAGTGTACATTCACAGGAGAAAGATTCACAGTATGAAACAAATTGTCTTTATAAGAAGATTTCAGTATCTGATGAGCATTTTTTCTGCTTGTGCTATTATTTTTTGTTTATATAATCTTTCAGAAAAGAGATTTCCTGCTGTTTCCTATCTGCAGTTTTTGTAACTATCTCATGTATAAGAAGAATTATTCTAGAACATATTTTAAATAATGTTTATTACTGCCAGAGCATGCATTTCTACAAAGAGAACCATAGATTATTTACCATTTTTTAGAGCTGATTTTATTTGGAATCCCATCCAATATGATTGTTTAATAAGATATTTATGTGAGATAACTTTTCTTTAAATACATAACTACAAACAGCCTAAAATAGTACAAACGTTTATTTTAAACTCTAAATTTTTGAGCACAAATAAAATCAAGATCCCCTGCCTTGTCCCCACCCCCCGCCAAAATGCCCATCTTTTTAAATGTACTTTATATGGTTATATTTTATCCATGTGGCTACTTCTATAGTAATGATCCATGGCTCAGGCAAGAATGTAGAAATGCAGAAACATTCTAAGGGTAAAGCAATGTAATCTACCACCCAAGACGCCAGCACAGAGGAAACTGATGAAAATAGTGCATGTGCTGGACTAAACAGAGAATAATTAAAAACTCTTTAAGAGCCATGAGTTAGGCAAGTCTAATCTAAGAATGTGTTGGAGGATAAGTTCCTTAGAAGGAATTTGTTAAAATGTTGAGTTTGAGGTATGACGGTGAAAGTCTTTGCTGCATTCTTTTCTGAAATTGTAGTTCTGTCACAATAAGGCCATATCTGAAACCAAAGTCTAATCCTGTGGTTAATTTTAGTTAAATAGGATGTTTAAAAAAATCAGGTGGAGGGCTTCCCTGGTGGCGCAGTGGTTGAGGGTCCACCTGCCGATGCAGGGGACGCGGGTTCGTGCCCTAGTCCAGGAGGATCCCACATGCCGCGGAGCAGCTAGGCCCCTACCGCAAAAAAAAAAAAAAAACAAAAATCAGGTGGAATCTTAAAAAATACATATGTTATCTTATATCAGCTTAGGAGATCTTGCAGCTGTTCATATTTTCACTTCATAGCACGTGTCACTGTGACAAATGAAAAATATTTTCATTCACTAGGATTACTGGGTTGCTAAAAAGCAATAAACAAACTGTAACAAGAATTAGGTATGTAACTGACAGTTCATCAGACTATTCAGAGTGGAAATGAAGAAAATGAGAAGACTGGATAAAGTGTTTTCTGCTGACAAATGGTCTACATTACATTAATAATTTATTAGCTAAAATTTGTGATTATTACTGGTTAATGTGGTTAGTATTGACTTATTTTAATGATTTCTCCAAATATACAGGGTGAAACTATTAGACACAGCTCCCTCTGAAATTATATTTCCCGTAGCTTTTTCATCTCCAAGGTGGGTTTCTATCAGTGGTCCTCTTTCAAAAAGGGAAACGAGGTTGCTTAGAATGTCCCCGTATTTTTCACCTTAGTCCAACTGAATATAATGGGAAGTTGCTTTTCAATTCTTACTTTCTTCTTTCTAACTATTAATATTAAAGTAGTGAAAAATTGTTTTGCATGCAGGGACGTCTTGAGAAAAGAGTTTTAGTGAGGCTTCCCAAAAGTAGCAGAGTGTTATCACTCAATATAATGAATAAAAAATTCTAGTTAATAGAGTGGATATATTAACAGACTCTATAAAATACTATGCTTCAGAGATAGCCCACAGGGAGGAACAAAGATTCCTAGTCAAATGGATTTGAAAAATCTATGTAACATTCCATAGCCTTAGAATCAGTCGTCCTGCAGAAAGGTAATATGTTTAATTTCAATGTAGACATCACTTCTTTAAACAAAACATATAAAAAGTCACCTCAAATTTTTATGGAAATCCAGGAATAAATCACATATGCATAATTCATATGACTCTAAGTGAATTTTAAGCATAGAATCAGAAATTTTAAAAAACTTAAAAGATAATGTCCCTCTTCCTGGCCTTGAAGCATATCTGTGACCTAAATTGCCCCCAGACAGATATGAATCATTTCCATTCTGGTAATTAGCTTTCTAGAATGAGTTGTCTAAGGTTTTAAACTACAAGTTGCTTTAAAAAATCTATTTGATGAAAATCTAAAAAAAAAAAAAAGCTTGTAATATGGACTCTCATTATCAATGCTTATTTCATTAATTAAAAAATCATGAAATTAACACACACCTAAGAGAGGATTTATGATCCTCCCTGCCTGATGAGGTGTAGGGAAAGAGAAAAATCAACAAAAATTTAAGTTACTATTTACTTTCCAAGGACGTGTGCTGGTACTAAATGTTTTCCCTGAATTTCTAACGATATAGTAGTCTGGATTCTATTTTTCCAGTAACATCCAAAATAGCACTTTTCTTCTTAAAAAGCATGAGGATTTCATTTCCTTAATGTAATGTTCTTGTATGTGCATATATGGCATAAATAAAAGATATAAGAATCATTAATGTCTGCCATTTATGGCATTTAAGTTGCAGAGTTAATGCAAGTCAAGCTGTCCAAGAGGGGAAATACTTTAATAAGTGTTGCCAAAACAGGAAGGAAGAATGAGTCCTCTGTACATACAGTGATCATGCACACATGCTCTCTTTAATTTCTCTCTATGTAAATGGGTGGACTGAGACCGTATGTCTATTGTGCAAACAGTCCTTTGTCCTGTCAGGCGACTGAGGGAAAAAACCATAATCCTTGATGTCCTGGAGAATGTTTGCTAGTCTTCAGGGACTGACTGTCATTTAATTTGGGCAAGATAGTGTCTGCCTTAGCTCTGTGTATTTACATCTAAATTGTTTGTTGGGAGGTGGGGCAGAGAGGAAAGATATATTCCAAACTGCTTCCCCAGATTATATTATGATGTCTGCTTTCATGTGGGGTGTGTCCTCAGCAAATGAGTGGTATAGGGGAAAAATAAAGATGGAGGATATATATTCCCCCACATGTGGGAAATGAGTATCAGCAGAAAAGAAACTGCTAGCACGTGATCTATTTCTACATATAGTGAAAGAGAATTGATTTAATATGGAGACATTGCTGTTTGGGCATCAGTGCGTATGACCTGCAGAGCTAATACACCCTTGTGCCAAGCAGGACTCATAGATTGCTCATGGATACTGTAGTTTTGCCCTGATTCATTAGCATCCAGTGATCCACGTATAGATTATCACCTGCCTGGGCCAGCATAAGTCAGATACACATGGATTTTAGGACAGGGGATGTGTATTTGACAAAGCTTTTTATAGACACTGTCATCATTTTCTAAGATATGGGATTTGAGACATAGCAGTTCAGAGATCGTTATGTTGGACGACCAGGAAACTTATACAACATTCTTAAACCAAAGGACTTTTACGTTAGAGGCAGGGGTTCAGGGCAGTTAGGTGAGGGAAGAGACTATTAATCTCAAAGTAAATAGTATACTACAAAACTGCAAAAATAATTACATAGCAATTACTAACAGAAACTGAAGGCAAAATAAAAGCACCAGAATGGACCTTAATGCCTCTTGGCACATATAAACCACCTGCTACATTTTTTTTTCAAAGTTAACATTTGTTGAGCACTTCCTGTGTGTCCGGCATTGTCCTAAATACTTAATATGCATTTGCACGATGAATTCTTCCTACAATTTTATAGGGTCAGTAATTTCACTTTTTCCCTTGTCCCCATTAACATAAGAAGGTTAAGTAACTTGATCGAAGTCACACAGTCAAGAAAGAGAGCCAGACCCAAATGAGTGTTCATTTCACATTTTAACCACTATGTTATGTGGCCTAACATTTGGCTCTTTAGTGAAAAACAAGAGGATCTTCCCAAATTGGAAATTCTTACTCCTGCACCTGCCTTTTCTTTATTAATTTCCTTTAATCCTATTGTTGTACACATGTGAGTGAATTGAGGATATCTGAACCAAGAATTTCCTACCACAGTAATGACCATTTGCCATTGACCATTTGGTTACCACCAGCAACTCAAATTAACCCCTGTCACCATATGATAAATGGAGGGTTGCTATTTTTTTTTATTTCTTACTAAGCTTTTACTGGGCAAAAAAGTTTACAGATATTTCACACTCAGGGAGAGGAGTTGGGATGGAAGAACATTAAGATGACGGTTGCTATAGAAACTGCCATCTAAAAAATTGGAGAGAAAGAGAGAGAGAGCCTGATTTCTCACAGAGAAATGAAACGAATCCCCTCAGTTTCTCAAGACATCAGAAAAATGTAAAGCTTTCTTTGACGCCAATGGCATATCTTTGCAGCCAACTCATTGACCTAATTTAATATAATTTGACTTATTTAGGACCTATTTATATCATTTCTACCTTCAAAATAGTTGGAAACAGCATACAAAATTAAACATAAACAATGAAAATGGTCATTAGAGATAAAACAACAAAAGAGGAAATTACTTAATTTGACAACTGAATCATGAATTTGACAGTAAACCTGCTGAAAGTTTAACCTAAAAATAGAAGATGTGTTAATATTTATATTTTACAACTCAGATACAATTTTAAGTTCAAATAAAATAATTCATGAACTTGTTTTCTGATCTGTCATGATATAACTTGGTTTGATGTTGACTTTAGCTTTAACAAACATCTCTAAGGAATCATTTTATTTAGGATTTAAGAAGACTAGGGAAATTACATTGGTGGCCAGACCTCAAGTAAGAAAAGTACCAAAGTCTATAGTGAGAGCTGGACCCAGAATGGGCTCATCAGCAAAACCTAGATTTGGATCTATGTTCTCACACAGAGTAGCTGTATGATCTTGGGTAAGTTATGAAATCACTCCAAACTTCAGCTTATTCACCCACAAAGTGAATTCAATAAGAATATCAGCCTCAGTTTTTTTAGCGCTGTTGAAAATAAAACGTGAAAATGTGAGTAGAATATTTAACACAGTTCCTCATACATAGTAAGCTCTGAATAAGTAGTAGCTCTTATACTATTATTAGTTGGAAATGTTAGGGGGAAAAAGTCCCTAAGAGACCACAGAAAGGAAGTTGTTGGACAGAAGAAGACATAAAATATAACACAAGATAATATATTATAATATTAAAGTATATACATATATATATTTCTATATATCTGTCCAACATATACATAGAATAAAATAAATAAAAATAATAGCCTAGAAGATAGGTGTAAGGTGTAATTAGCTCTGGATCAGTTATACATGGTTCCAGGTAGGAAACTAGCCAAACTTTACATTTGTGTTTTCATGTGTTACAAGTTAAAACTATTTTGTAACATAAAACTGAGTTCAAATTTGTTATGTCTTGGCACACACATTATGAGCTGGTTGTCAATTTCAAGATAGGCTTAGATTTATTGGGTGTCGTTAAATTTAATAAACATGCTTGAACTAGGCCTGTTCAGTTCAGTTTTACTTCCATAAAACATGTTGGTAGTAGTACTTTCCCAGACTGCTTTTTTTCAGCACTGAGTTTCACAACACACATGTACAGTATTTTAAAGACTTAAAGAAGTGCTGAATCATAATGAGGGTGGTTTTTGAAATACTGTGATATGTATTGTGAAACTTCAATTTGTTTAGAATGTTTTTCTTTCCAATATACCACTTGCTTCCCAAGTGAATTTGAAGTGAAGCACAATAAAAGGCTCAGATATAATAGGAGCATTAAACACACACACACACACACACACACACACACACACACACAGACAAAGAGGAGCTCTGAAATAGCGTTAGGGTATACAAAGAAAGGAGGATGTGGAGGATTGCAGCTATGAGAACCAGAAATGTAGGCTAAGGTGGTGTGGCTGTGAGCGTGAAATTAATCTAGGAGTAGCCAATTATAAAAGTAAACGTGGTGAGTGAGTTTCATGCTCATCCTTACCAGATAAAGACAAATTTCTCCCTAAGCTCCATGGGGAATAAACGGAGGACCATGATTTCCACGTAAAGGACCCTTGAACACCTGTGGACGATGTCTTCCTCAATGATGACTTTTTTAAAAATGTAGAATGATTTAACTATTATTTTTGTATGTCATTCAAATTTAATTAGAAAATATTTTAATCCCATGTGTAGTATTTACTAACACATAACGTTTGGCTTTATCAATTTGCTATCCCTAATATTATAGATATTATTATTGGGTTTTTATTTTTCTGCATATTGTGATAAACACAGATTATTACTGAAAACCTTCTGCATCTGGAGCCACCATCAGTCTCTCTACCACATTTTAGGATATTTTTCATATTCAACAGTTTATTCATGATTCATACACACACAAAACAGGTGAATCAGTTTGATTTGGGATTTGCAGAAAAGCATTTTCCAAATTGCCCCTTAACTCCAGCCTGTATTGTCTGATACGTGTTTAAATACATACAGAGTACTATACTTTTCCGTAAGTGAAAAACATGAAGTGGGATGCAGCGCAGAGAGGTTAAGGGTTTTGTGCTTTTGATCAGTCAAACAAGAAAAGGAAGCAACTGATACTGATCTAGAACCAAATAGAATAGCTCTGGAGCTTTCTGAAACAGTTCAAAATGCCTTTGGGAAAGTTATTTTTCAAAAGTGTCTTTCCATCTTATTTCCTCACCTGGCACCTCCGCCCCACGGGCATTCCTCCTTCAGAGAGCTGATGCCCAGATTGTGTCTACAAAGGAAACAATGTTTTCCTTCTTAATAGAATCCTAGAGAAAATGTCTCAAGTTCCCCACTCTGCTATTCAAGCTTATAGTCAGCTTTCCATACACTGTGAATAAGAGATGGATCATTTCCAGAGCTCATCTCTCACAATTCTGAGGAGAAAAAAAGAAAAGTTTTGATTCGTCCTTCCCTATATAGAACATATGTTTTAAGTTTTATTTCTTTTAAATATAAAACTAATTTTCATTATAATATAAAAATATAACTATATACTACACAGTAAACCGCATGTATTCAAGTCTGAAAATTGATTCTAATATGCTGAAAAATAACAACTACACAAAATAGCGATATGGCTTTCCTGTACCAATTGACTCATATACCTCGATTGACTTTCTCATAGTTTTCAGAAATAACAACAAATTCCTTCTGCACAAAGCAATGCAACAAAATAATAATCTTTAATTATTAGTTTTTAGTATTCCAGCCTCCCTTAACAGAATGCATTTTTCATGTATTTTCTATAATTACACATGATATTCAAATTTTCTTTCTTATAAAGATTCTCCAGTAAAATAGAGCTTGATATATTGTGTTCTGTATTGATATTATGTTTATTTTATAGATAAGAAAGAACGTTTTAATTCCCGAGGTAGCTTTTAAAAATCTTTTACGTGAAATCACAGTGACCAAAAATAAAAGTAAAACTAAGATGTTTTATTTAGACCTGTTGCCTTTATCTTCTCATATATTATGTTTACAAACCAATGGGTACATACACAAATATAATTCCTTTCCAATTATATTGCATAAGTCATCTAATATAGCATTTTGAGATAATAAAAAATTGCTGATAGGTAATTCTTATTTTCCAGACAACAAGCCTTAAAAAAATTCTTAATTTATTCATTCTCATCTAGGATTAGAAGGTAGTACTTTCACTCCTGTCCTTCATGCTAACTTGGTAGGTTATCTGCTGTATATCATTTAATCTCTGAGTTTTCCTTTTGTCATATGTAAAGATGATTGCTCCAATGAGATTATGCCTGTGAAAAATGTGTTTCTTCTACTACACTACCCAGGAAGACTTAAAGACCTATAGATTTAGGGTACCTTAAAAGAACAGTACACAAAAGATTCTGGCAATTTGAAGCCCATCTCTCCCCACATAACCAGAAAGTGAACTGACTTTATTATAACTCCCTTGGTTAGAACTCTTTAGTGATGTCCCCTCGCCTTCTCTGCACAGCAGAAAATTCTTAGCAAGGTTTGCAAAGTCATTTGTGAGCTGGCTCTGCCTTGATTCTCAAACCTCATCTCTTACATCTCTCAGCCCCTTCCTTAATCAACACCAAACCCCTCCTACAACCACACGCGCGCGCACACACACACACACACACACACACACACACACACACACACACACATTTAACTTTCTTACAAAGCCTTGCTTTATGTGTTCCCTTTTGCTTCTGGGCCCTTGTATAGATGCATCTCTTTGCTATCCTTCTCTCCTCCCTCTTTTAGGTCCAGGTGACTGTTCACTTCCATCTACAGGAAACCTTCATACAACTCCCTCCTGTAAGGGAGGGAGTTCCCTCCCTCCAATAAGCCACAAATTTTCATATCTTCAAGCCTTATCCAACCAAATGGAATATGCCTTTTCGTTTATCTGACTCTGCCAAAAACAGCTCTTGATGGCAGTGCCTGCAGCTTGTTTGCCGTTGTGTACATATATACATTGTGACACAGTAAGCATTTAATGATTAACTTTTGCAAAAAAAAGAAAAAAGGAATTGAGGGAAGCAAGGGAGAAGGGCAAAATGGAATCTAGCTGTCAGTTAGTCTCAAGCAAGACAAGAAATCAAAATAAAACTTAAGAGTGGAGAGGACAGGTAACCTAGTCTTAAACTATGCCCACAAATGGAAGTTGCTAGAGAGAAGAAAGCTGAGAAATGGCACAGGCAGTTTTCAGAGGCTTGAAAAACTCTTCTAAGTATCATGGATAATCATGTTCAAATTCTAGAATGATTACTTGATTTAAGTTGGAGAGCTTAGATTACTTATCATCAATTATTATCTGACATTAGGGTAGTTTAATTTTTTACAAATACATTTTTTTTGGAGAATTTCTCTTACTGATGGTTCCTAAAAAATGCGTCAGGTTTTTTTTTTCCTCTTGAATAGTTAAGGGAATAGTGGATGACGTATCTAATTAAATTATTTGATGTCTTGTGGTATGTTCAAGTCTCAGTATGATGTAAGCACAACAAATTATATCAGATTTCTAATGATTTATACACTAAAAAGTAGTTATGAGTGGAAGTCAATGGCTTTTTTTTTCAGTTTTAAAAGCCAACAATTCACTTTATCTGAGTCTTGTTGTAAAAGAAGTTATGGGGATTCTTAGGAAGCCTTAGTCATGGATTTCCTGGTTGCAAGAAACACAAAACAATTCAACTAGCTCAATTAAATAATGTGTATCAAAAGAGAGAGAGAGAAAGAGAGAGAGGAAGTATTGGCTTTCCGTGTGCCTAACACCAGACTAGACTTTATTCAACCTGAAAAGTAAGCACTCACTATCATCTGACAGATGGGCCTCACATCGAAATTCCAAATTTTTGGATGAAAGAATCTGAACCATCCAATTTAGGCAATGCACCTTGCATCAGTTTAATCAGTTATGGCCAGAAAGTAGATGAGAATTGCTGATGATGTGATGTTGAAGAATATAATGCTCTCCTTTCTGGTACAGATTATTGTGGAAAAATTTATGGATCAGATGGCCATGATTGGCCTCCTTCAAAAGAGGTTGACAAATAATAAGAAATTCTGTTATATGAGATTGTAAAGCTCTTTTACTAATGATTTTGGAAAAAAAATTTTTTTCCTTTTCAAGTAGTATGTGAAAGACAGCTTATTTCTTCTAATTAGATTAGCTATTTGCTCAGTGTTTCCCCCACTTCCCACACTCTGGCTCAAGATCCTATACTTACAATAAATTAACATTTTTTCTTGTGGGTCATTTGCTTTAAATGAGATTTAAATGTAATGCAATAGTGTAAAGTTAAAAGTGTCTTCGATTCAATCTTACTGAATATCACCATGCCAATGCAGTTTACATAAATGTACTTGAAACCTTTATATGTTTTTGTAAATTGAGCTCATGAAGGGGTGTCGGTATAATTGCTTTCTTTCTTATGGCTCCAGATTGTAACATATTTTATGAATCAAGTATTCTTTACTACGCAGCTAATGGAATTATCTCTAAAATAGTTTCATAACACAGTTAAAATTAAATTATTTCCTCAAAACTAATCCATTTATTCAACCCTCCTGGAAAGACTGATTTTTCTGAGAGAGATCCTGGTAATTTATCTCCATTGTCATTTTTTTTTTTTTACTAGAGAATCTAAGTTATTTTAACTATTTCTTAATGGCAGTTAAATGTTACAAATTCTTTCCTTTTGATATTGTTTTACATAGGCCCCTTTCAGTTGCAAGTAACAGAAAACAAATGCTAAATCAGAATAATCTTAAAAGTGTATTTATTAGTTCATATAGCCAGAAATCATTCTTATGTCTGGCTTCAGGTTGGGGTCTGCATTGGACTCAAATTTGTCACAAGGACCCAATGCTTCTTTCCACTTTCTCAAAAAAGCTATCATTTCATTTGGGGAGGATGGCAGCTACACCCCATTTTTACATCCACTTCCCTGATAGCACCAAGCAGTGTCCCAGAATTGAGTCTTGTAGATTTCACATGGTCTAAAATAGGTCTTTTATTAAACTCTGAATCAATCACCATGCCTTGGAGATTACTGATTTCTTTTGCCTGTAAACCATAAATTACACTCTTGAGCAAATGGTACCCTGCCAAATACATTCCCAGAGAAAGAAAGAATTCTAGTTCAAACAAATTTAGGGCTGTAAAAAGAAAAAAGGAGACTGGTCTACTACAGTGTTGACTACATGATATAATCATTTAACAATGAAAATTAATATTTATTTAGCCCTGTCTTACTTAGTCCCAATATTAGGCATTTCCCTTACATTGGCAAAAGTCAGCCATGATTATCTACATGCTATATAGGTGATGAGATAGCCACGTGGATAAATTGATCATCTAATCCATGATCTTGTAGTTCTTAAGTGAAATTGCTAGGCTTTGGGTCAGTCCTACCTCCACAATTCCCTAATCAAATCATTTATTCTCACGTCCAAAAAGGAGAGTTTGGTCCTGATGATCTCTAACTGGCTTTCTGTGTTGAAAATCTGATGAATCTATGATTATAAATTAACAGTTGCTCCTACCAAAGAAATGGCTGAATTCTGACCATGCTTTTCAGCCTTACTGCCAAATGTAATCTAGGCACTTAGCATCTTTGACCCTAATCTTTGCAGCACGTTTTTACTTAATCACGTTGCCTCAAGCTTTTCTCCTCCAACTCATCCTCCCCATGGTTGTGTGATATTGTGCAGTAACAAATGTGATGATATTCTGCTCTTCTTTCTGCTTCTTCCTGCTGATTTTTGGATTAAGTTTAGACTCCTTAGCTTGATATACAAATGCTTTCATCTGAACACAACATGCAGTTCAAAACCATATTATTCCCCTTCTCTCTAAATCCTCACTCACATCGAACTTTTTGCTATTTCCCAAACTCCCCATGTTTTTAAATTTCCCATTCTCCCTGAGTTCTCCTTTTTGGCCAACTCCTTCTGGTCTTTCAAAGGAGAGATGAAGAATAATACATTACTGTGCAGTCTTTCCTGATTCCCCCAAGGAAAGCTAGTCAAGCCTTCCTGTGTGTACCATCAGCATTTACGTGGAGAAGTGTAAGGAGCTTTGGCAAATAGATATGCGTTATAAAACTTCCTTATGTAAAATAAGCATGTTCTGTGTGTCTTCACTTTGCTCACCCCTAAAGTCAGCATAAGGGTAGGTTCTGATATTTATATCCTATCATGATAAAAGCATCATATGTGGAAGCCAATCAGCTACTGGTGCAAGCATACAGGTGTTAGTAAATTGATGTCTTCATATTTCAATATTGAGTCTTCAATTTTCATTGGACCCAAATATCATCTTGAGAAAATAAAGAAATTCACTTTTTTTAAAAAACTGATGTTTTAATTTATAGCAAGACCTCTAACTGCCAGAATATCAAGAAAATGGCACCATGCGTCTTATATATCATTCTTCCCTATGATATTTCTAGAATGACAATTGATAACCTGAAGGCTATAGGATGAAAGTAGAATCAGAATAAGACCAATTGGTTGTGTGATCTAGCTGGTGAGCATAACAGAACTGGTTAGGCTAATGATTCATGTCACTTGGATCGGGGTCAGGGTCAGTTTCATAACTTTACCCACAACACATAGAATATAGGGTTTGGAGCAAGTGAACAGTTGATCAAAGGTGTTTCTCTAGTGGGTGGAGTAACTAGACAAAGATGGGAGGAGGTAACGGCAGATTAGAAACTTTTTTAAAAATAAAGGAATGAGGTAAGACTCTGACTTGCACCTACTAACAAGGACATTGGTTCTTTTATTTCCAAAATACCTGTTCCTCACCAATATACTTTAGCACAGATTACAGACTCTATGGCCATGATGATACAGTGATCTGAAAAATATTAAGGATAAAAAGCCTTTCTATACTATGCTGGATTTGGGGAAACATAAAACAGAAGAATTTGAAAGACTGAGAGTATATTGTTCTCACAGTGATGTATAAATTAAGCAAGCAGGTAGTGGGAAGCAGCCGCATAACCCAGGGAGATCAGCTCTGTGCTTTGTGTCCCCCTAGAGGGGTGGGATAGGGAGGGTGGGAGGGAGACGCAAGAGGGAGGAGATATGGGGATATATGTGCACGTATAGCTGATTCACTTTGTTATAAAGCAGAAACTAACACACCATTGTAAAGCAATTATACTCCAATAAAGATGTTAAAAAAATTAAAAGTAAAAATAAATTAAGCAAGCAGGGCTTTTAGGGAGAGTAGGGCCAGGTTTAGGAATGCTTCACAAAATGTTGGCTCCTGGTAAGATGGTACATGGTCTGTGACAGTCCAAAAGCTGAAGGAAGTGCCTGCTTTTCTGTGATCCATGTTCATCTACAATCATCAGACTTGAAGAGAACAATTGAACCACTCCCTAAGAAAATGAAAATTTTAACTGATATTTATTTCAGCAAGTAAATTCAAAAGTCACCTTCCTTTTAGGCAACAGATTAATAGCAACACATTCACCTGCTGAATCTATTATGGAAAACTTGACTTTTAGGTTATGTCAAAGCCTACTGAGTGTGAAAAACAGAATAATATTTTTCCTCACGAAAATATTATTCTACATTTGCATCAGAATTTTTTCCTATAAAGTTTTGTTCTCTAGATTTTTTTTATTAGGTAAAAGAAAGAGCACAAAAATAATGTGCTCATGCTGGATTTCTGGGGGGAGTGTAAAACATTAATTTTCACACGTCTCTGAATGTAAAATTTCAAAATGACATCTCTTTTGACTGTCATACCGATTGTGAGTGTGTATATGTGTGCTTACCATTTTACTTCATTTTGAATATGTAAAGAAGGGAATTCATATTGAAAACATTTATGAAAATATTTTAGTTCTTCATTAATCAATTAATGAAAATATTTAATTAATAATGAAATTATTTCATATTCTCTAATATGAGAACCAAACTGTAAAGACAAATATATTTGTATTTAACTAAGTTATTTTGTACTTTAATTAAGTGTTCTAGCCAGTAAGTAACAGCATAATTTGGCACTAACTTTTGTTTTGTTACCAAAAATGACAAAATCATCCTCTCAGCCATCTTTAGGCTAATTGTCAATCTGTCATACTTCCTTTATCTCTTTAAATAATATATTCCCTCTTGTATATATGTTCCAGAGAAGAGTTATCTGCAAACATCAGTCCTTGTATTCTTTTAGCTAATGATTCTATTTGCTGTTTGAAAGCAATTACTGTAGCCTAAAGATTCTGTTCAAGGAAGGAGCCCATGGGAGAAGTTAAGAGACAGATGAAAGATTGAGGGAAGACATACTTAGAAAGTCAAAAACCCACAAGGGATTTATAACTAGAATATAAAAGTAATTTCTCCAAGTCAAAAAAAGAGAATAAAAAAAGGGCAGGAACCACAAGAAAAATATGGGTGAAGTTATAAAAAAACAATTTGCAATGTAGGAAACCCAAAAGCTAACACATGTGAAGTATGCTCCAATCCATTGGGAATTAGAGACATGCTAATTAAAACAACAATAACATATCACTTTACACCCTTGAGATTAGCAAAATTTAGAAAGCCGGATAATGCCAAGTGTTGGAAGGAGTAGCGGGAAATAGGAAACCTCCTGCACAGAATGTGGAACTATGCAGCCATCCAGAAAAGCAATCTGAGGTAGTTTTAATCCAATTAAGTTCACATACCTACTATATCCCCACAACCCACCACAAAACATAGCCTGGAGAAATTCTCATACAGGCTGTTACAGGACACACATAGGAAAGTTCTTGACAGTGTTATTTGTATTAGCAAGGAGTTGGAGGTAATGTAGGTACCTGTCCCTGGGGAATGTGTAAGGAAAGGATGCAGGCTATACACCACTCAGTACCGCACAAGACTTAAAGGCAACATACTAGATATTCCTACAGCAATAGGCATAGATCCTTAAGATACAATGCTGAGTAAAAAAGAATAAGAAAAAGAATCTATAGCAAATGTAATTTGTGTTTTTTTTTTTAAAAAAAGACATGCACACAAATCACAATATTTTATAAGAACACATTAAAATAAAAGGATACCCATCATAAACGTTTGAATAACTGCCTAAGTGAGGGGAGGGACAGGACAGTGGGGAATGGAGGGTGGGAATAGAAAGAAAGAAATGAACAAATAAGCCAAACAAAAGATGGGCTTCACACTACCAATGATATACGGTGCCAGGAACTATAAAGTCTGATTGACCCAATGCTCTACACCTGTGGTCCAAAAAAACCCCCAAAACAACAACAAAAATTTTGAATTAACATACATTCAGATACAAATATAAGTGAACCACAGAGTTTGGGTATCCACCCGTTTCACTGATATTTCAGTCATTTACCCTGCACATTTCTGGTTTTGACTTAAATTGAACTCCTTGAAACAATATGTCTGCTCACATCTAAAATCAAGATTTCCAGACAAAAACACTGCTAAGCTTCACTTGGGAGCACTAACCCAACTTCAATATCCCTTTCAGTGAGAGTTCTCAAATTTCAAGGAATTTGTGACCCTCTTGACTACATAAAGGGCCAGTCTACTGAAGCAGGCCATTTATAATTTTGAGTTATCTGTTTAAGCGGAAAGGGAAGTTGTCTTTGATTTCTAATAGAGATAAACTCTTTCCTGGGAATAATGTTGCTTGTGGTTTTAAAGGCTCAATGATTCAGGGCTGTTGCCTTCTTGTGCCAATTCAGGCGCTTTACGTGTCCAGACAAAATCTCTCTAGCAAATGGCTTTGATATAAAACCACTGATATTTAAATATCAAAATGTAACTCTTTGGCCTAGCAATAACCCTCCATGTGGGAGGCTTGGATGAGATTCCCAGACCTGCTCTCTTGTCCTTGGATCTACAGCATCTGGAAATGATACTTGTGGTCATGGTAATACTTCAGTCTGTCAGAGTATATTTTATCCAAATTTTTCAGTGTGCTTTGCAATTTTTTAATCCTTGCAACACCTCTAGGAGGTAGGCAGATATTTTTTCCCTTGAGGAACTGAGGCAATAGGCAGTGGAAATGAGAACTGCACAAGGCCAGGCAGCTATGGTGGAAGGAAGTCCTTTGCACTTAGGAGAACAGCCAATCCCATTAAATGGTGAATTCATTTGACACGACCATTAAATGAGTCTTAAAGGAAATTTTATAGCTTGTGAACAAAGAACAAGGTTTTGGAAACCAAAATTAATGAGGGACTAAGGAACTGAAAAATAAATTGTGACATTTAAAATGTGCTTCTTAAGTATTCTATTGCACATTCGAATTTACTGAGTTTAATCAGTGAGATTAGAAGAAAACACCAAAGATACTGAACTAAAAGCTTGCAAGTATGTGGGCCATGGTAGTATCTGTGTTTGGGAAATACAACTTCTTTGAAAGTATGTCTTCTTTTTATAAAATAGAGTGACTTTTTGATACTGTTATCTCTTTCTTCTTTTTGATTTCTTAGCTGACCTCCATTCCATTTCTCATTCTTCATGTAGATTAATCAGATTTTCCTGATGGCTAGTGGTCAGCTTGTCTGTGCTCTCTGATCGCCTGTGGAAACAATGATATAAAAGTCAAAGAGTGTGTTTTTTAATTTATTGCTAACTTTCTCTGCAATTTCTCAGATCCATTTTAGATTCTATTAGATTCCGTTAGACTATCTGTAGCCCTAATATAAAATGCAGGAGTGTATAAATACAGTCTCTAAGGTATATCATTCCAGATCATTCATTTATTCCACGTTCTCCATTTATACCACAAGTAAATATTTACCAGACCTACTATATTTCAACCAGTGTTCAGAAACTGGAGATACCAACAATGAACAAGAAGCAAACCTATTAAAAACTTTTTAGTTATTGGGGACTCAGGCCAAATATACACACACACACACACACACACACACACACACACACACTCACACACACACACACATATATATATATATATATATATATATATATAATTATAGTAAAGGAGAGTCAATGTGAATAATACAGGATTCTATTAACTTAAGAGGGCTCCTGCTCCTGACTTAAGGAATCATGGACAGTTTTATGGAAGTAGTGGTATCCACACTGAGACCTGAAGGAGTTATCCAAGCAAAAGAAGAGAAATTGAAGGATAAAATATTATTGGCAAGGGGAATAACTGTTGTAAATTTGATAGATACTATATAGCATACTCAACCAGGGTAATGAAAAGGATAGTGATAGTTACTATCCTAATAACAGTAATAATGATACTTAGTATTTATGAATATTCATTAAGTGCTAAGTCCTGTGGTTTGTACTTAAAGAGCATTATCTCAAGTTCTTCTCACAACAGCCCTCTGAAGAAGATTATTATACTGATTTTTCAGTTGAGGAAAATGGAGACGAGTTATTAATAATTTTCCCAATGTTGCCATCCAGTAAAGAGGATGATTTGGCATTTAAACTTGGTCTGGGTGACTCCAAAGCTCAGAAGTGGTTTAAAACACAAATGTGGAGACACTGACTGAGCGAATTTTTCACTGCATGACCTTGGACAAATTTCTCAGTCTCTACACGTCTCAATTTTTCCCATTAGTCAACAGCATTTGTAATAACACCTGCCTGTAGGATTGTGAGGATTAAATGAGTTAATACATTGAAGGTGCTTAAAATAATATGTGGTACACATAAGCACAATGGAAGTGTTTGCTATTGTTTTCTTTTTATTAAACCTTACAAATACATTGCCTCTACTGACAGAACTATAAAAATGCAAAGATGACAATGGCAAATGAAAAGGCCAGGGCCAGTTGAAAGAATTGAATTGCAGTTTTCTTACAAGGACAAAAGAAACCCATTGAGGTTTTAGACAGAAGAGTTAAAAATCAATTAAGCACTTTTAAATATCATTTTGTATTTAAATGTAAAGCAGTTAGATGATTTTTGCAAGAATCCAAGATATCTTAGTCTGCTTAGGCTGCTATAACAAAATACCGTAGACTGGATAGCTTAAACTATAGACATTTATTTCTCAAAGCTCGGGAGGCTGGGAAGTCCAAGATCAAGGCACCTGCATGGTTGGGTTCTGGTGAGGAACCACTTCCTGGCTCACAAATGATACCAATTTATTGCTGTGTCCTCGCATGACAGAGAGATCAAAAGCTCTGGTGTCTCTTCCTCATTTTACAAGGGCACTAATCCTATCATGGAGGCTTCAACCTTATAACCTCATCTGAACCTAATTATGTAATTACCTCCCAAATGCCACACTTCCTAATAACATCACATTGGAGTTAAGGCTTCAACATATTAATTGTGAAGGGGACACAAACATTCAATTCGTAACACTGGACTATGATGATAATCACCTGAGCTAGGATGTTAAGAATGGGGATAGAGAGACTAAATAAAGGATAGATTTTGTAGGTAGAGGACAGGAATTCATAATTGATTAGATACGGGTAATGATGCAAAGAAAGGGAAAAATGATGGTGTCTGAAATACATGAGAAAAACTAGTTGATTGAGAGGATAGTTATTTGTACAATTTTGGGTACATTTAGCTTGAAATGCCTTCTACATATCTCAAGTGGAACTGTTTACTAGACAGCTGGGTAAATCTATCTAGATTTCAAGAAAGTGGTCCAGGTTTAATCTTTAGGGCAACACATTGAGAGTAATTCAATCCGTGGGATTGTATGAGATTGTTCAAGGACTGTGTGTGCCGTGAGGGAGGAAAGCTGAGGTGAGAACGCTGAGGACCATCAACATTGACAAGAGAAGAAAAAGGAACTTCAAAGCAGAAGCCAGAGAAGAAAGGAGAAATCCAATCTACAACCACTAATAGAATCATGGACAGAGAATATTTCAGAGGAGGGATCAGCAGCATCAAATGCTTCTATGAAAACAAATTAGATAAGAATTAAAACATCTGCTAGACTGAGTATCAGGTATGTAGTTGGTAATATTGGGAATGTGATTAAAGTGTAAAAGTGAGACAGAGTTTGACTGCAGATTGCTCAAATTTTATATGATTTTTATGTTCAATTTGACATAAATGTCTTGATTTTTTTTAAGTTGTTTCCTGAGTTTCCAAAACATACACACATTCTGTTATTCATCCATTCATTCCCACATTCACTCTTTCCTTTCTCCTGTTTCTCTATCTACTGAGCTCATTCCTGTGTCAGGGCATTTATTTTTGCTGCCCCGTCTTCCTGGAGATACACAAGACAGAGCAAACTCTTAAGCAGTTGTTTTAATGGTTAAGAAAATAACAATGGTGGGTAACATAGGACTTGTGTTTAATTGTGAAGAAGATACTAAAGAAGGAATGCACAAGAATTTCTCAAATGTATATGTGACTAGATTTCTGCCTCATAGCTGTTATAACAGAGGACAAGTTATAATAACTTTCTAAATAGTACATTCTGATCATCACATTAACATAGTAGATAATATGCCCTTTGCAGAGTGCAATATTTTTCTCATTAATATTTTAAAATTTAAGGGAAAACATACATTTTATTAATCAATACATTGCTCTTCTATTTCATATTCATTCGAGTGACATTATAAATAGACTTTTCTCACTGATTTTCATACTTGCATGGAATGCCAAGCCTTTTACATAATGTAATAGAAACCTTCTTTAATGTTAAATCACTTCATTATTAATGTTAGTATAATATTACAATATTAACATTAATGCTACAAAAATATATGACTGTATGTATGTTACAACACAATTTTTAAATGTTAAAGCTTTTCTAAAATCAAGCTATATTTCCTTTTAATAAACAAGCCTTTAAATTTTTTAACATGTTCCCTCAGAGCACTTGCAAGTTACCCTTCCAAACAAAATGATGACATTCAGTTTCTTTCATTTAAATTCTGTTAGCTATCACAAACTACATACAGAAGAGATATGATGACATAATGCAGTTCTGTCAAATGTCTTTCCTGATGTTAAACGGGCCTATCGTATCCTATCCTCTGCGGCCATACAGATAGTGTGGGAATCAAACAAATATTCAATGCAAAGTATTTCCTACAGATCCAGAGTCTTCTTTTTTCATTTACAGAAAAAAAAAAAAAAAAAAAAACAAACCTCCAGTTATCTCGAACCTTTAACACATGAACCATTTTGTGCACCAAAGCATAACGTAACAAAAAACAAGTATGTAACGGTGCTTCATAAAACACAAAGCATCATTTTCATGAGAGCTAAGGATTCACCTTTCGATACCAAAGATTTAAAAAATATTTTTTTTGAAGTAACTCTTTCAAATGTATTTCCTCTTTGTTTTACATTTGTAAGAATATGAAGAACGTAACTGTTTGGTTCATGGACTTTTCATGCTGCATTAGATTACTTGCCATTCCCTAGCCAAGCATTGCATATCTACAGCTCCGTGCTCTTACACTCTCTAGAAAATTTTTGCTCACCCTACCTACTCTAAGTTTCAAGTTGATTGGCACATCTCTGTAACACTGTTCAGGTTATGTGTTAGTGTTACAAATATAGCACTCAGTCTTTCTTCTTTTCTGTCATTTACCCCATTGTCTAGTGCATCTAGACGTCTGTGGAAGGGTTAGGAAATTAAGGTACCAAGAAATGTAGAAGTATTTTTTAATCCCTAAATGGAGTTCTCTAATGTCACTGTTTGTTTTCTGTCAATAGTTAATAAGAACAAAAAGCAAATAAATCTCTTTTCCATAAATGCATTTTACATAACCAAATATGTCAAGAACAGTCCTTTAATTCAAACTATGTCTTGTGAGTTTAAAGGATGCTTCATCTTCCTCAACACAGAAAAAAAATCACTAACCATAAGACTGCATTGAATTTAATGATGACATTCTTTTCTATTTCCACTCATTACCATACTTTTCACCCCTTTACTTCACCTGCCTTGACCCTTTACATGATTATTTCTCCGCTTTCCTTCATATAAATGGCTCTGCTTTTTGTCTTCCTACAGTTACAGCATTGACACTCCTTTCTTTAAAATCTCTGTCCTTTGATATTTGTGTTCACTCTCTACTTCCATTCTATCACATCCCTACAAACAGAATAACATTTAAATTTAATTTTCAAAGTTCTTAGAGTTGAAAGAAATATAGAAAAATTTGCATCAATCACTTTCACTTTGCCACTCCTGGAAAAGATCTTTTTTCTTTTGCCATAAAAAGTTTACGTGAGTTACACACGTAGCTGAGTTTTGACTAAAATTTTATGACGATAATGACAATAAAGCACTGCAATTGAATCCTCAAGTCACAAAGAAAAATGTGTCATTAGATTAAAGTCACATCCTAAAAATATGTATCCCATGGAAATATTATTTTAATTAGTTGGGCATTCAGGAAGAAAAGATAAAAATTTAAAAATGGTAATTAGCTTTTAAAAGTATACAACTTTTGATCCAAATACACATCAAAGATTAAACTGCTCAGACTGAGATAAATCATGGTGAACACACTGAAGAAGGTGAAGCATACACCTACCTACATGAGAAATAATTTGTAAAATTACACTTTGAGCCAGGTCAGCATTATTAAGATATAGGATTCAATTTCCCTAGACATTACCGCAGACATACTGGTTAAAAATTACAACTGGTTTTAAGTGGCTACTTCAGTTATTTCTGTCCTTGGAAGTGTCCAAAAAGATTAAAAATAATAGACTACAAATTATCAACATTTGGGGATGTTTACGTATTCTAGCCCTTTAAATTTAATCAACAAGGCTAATGGACAACAGCCTGAACTTGTGCCTAGATTTCCTACAAGCCATTCAAGGACTCCGTCATTCATTCATTCCCATTCTTCTTGATTATCACAACATCTCTGTGAGAAAGATAAGTATATATTTTCTAGTTTATCATATGGGAATATGGAAAGGCAGCACAATTTAAGTATACTAGGTAGTCACACCCCTGAAAAACAAGACATCAAAATAAGGATATTTAAAAGCATGGCATCATCTAAGTAATTCAAACTCCAAGAGAGAAAAGCCCTGTCTGAAGCATTGAAATGTGAAAAATAGACTGAAATATTTCCTAGATCTGGATGTCACATATTTGTATATTCAGTATTTTTAAAACAAGAAGAGTTAACCTGGAGAAACTATTAAATCGACATGAATGCTGCCAACGGATGGTCCCAGAGGCACTAGATTTAAAACTATAGAGAGACAAGTTAAAGAGTAAGTTGTTTATTAGTAGCAAATCCCAAACCCTTCTCCTGTAAAGCTGAACATTATTCATTTGTGTTGTGTGTCTTAGAAGACTTCCTATCCCAGTTGCTCTTAATAACCTATATAACTAAAAATTGGGTAACTGTTGTGATCGCTTTAAGTAAATCACTAGCAATTCTGGGGAAGAACTCTGTATGACCTCCATGCAGTCAAAATTCTTTATTCCCACTCACTCCTTTGTCCCCATGCTCTTTATTTTATGGTGTGTGTGTGTGTGTGTGTGTGTGTGTGTGTGTGTGTGTGTGTGTGTGTTGAATTTATCTTTCAGGAATAGCCTTCCTATCACCCCACCCTTCTCCTCCCTTTTCTCCAACTGGAAAAAATCCTTCTCATCTTTCTGGCACTAGCTGGATGCCACCTATTCTGAAAAGGCTTCATCAGTTCTGTTGGAAAGGTTTAATCACCTCTCCCACAATGTATGCTTACCTACTGCTTATGCTTATCACAGGCTGAGCATACTAGTGTTGTCTGCATACATATATAAATGTGTATGCATATGTAGTACAAATGTACTACATACATATTGTATACAAACATATGTACTGCATATATATGTAGAAATTCTTGCAGGTAGAGGCTATGACTTTTTTATCTTTCAATTCTTAAGTCCACTATGCTTTATACAATGTCTGGCGATAAGTAGGTGTTCAATAAGCTTTTATTTAATGAATAAATGAACGTGCCAGTTAATTAATTAACTAATTAACATGCTTAACATTCTAGAGATTAAAAAAAATTTAATAATATTCTTCCTCTGATATTCAGAGTTCATGATAAATAGAAAGACATAAATTAATAAATAAACTATAATGGAAGATAATTTACGATAAAAATGTTAGCATCTAATTTGCTGTCTAACTTTTCTAAATAAGGCTTTGAGGTTTCTAAAAATCAAAAGAAAAAATTCTAAATGCCATAGAATCAGTCAATCACTCAACAAGTGTTCGTTGACCATAGGAACTACAAGCAGTTTTATGACTGAATTTCTACTTACATTTTGTTGCCAAAGCATGATGGAAACTCTACAAAACTGTCCTTGATTTCAGCCTATCATTTATTGAAAACAATTTTTATTTTACAAGTCTTTATTTTTCATAATACAGTAACAAATCCATTAAATATCTTTTTTATATGATAACTTTCACAAAGTAAAAAGTCTTATGAAAATGAAAGTACAGTGTGACAAGATGTCAATCAGTCATCCCCTGCTCTTGGCATCAGTTTACATTAATTTTTTTTTAAATTAATTTATTTATTTTTGGCTGTGTTGGGTCTTCGTTGCTGTGCGAGGGCTTTCTCCAGTTGCGGCGAGCGGGGCCCACTCTTCATCGCAGTGCGTGGGCCTCTCACTGTCGCGGCCTCTCCCGTTGCGGAGCACAGGCTCCAGACGCGCAGGCTCAGTAGTTGTGGCTCACAGGCTTAGTTGCTCCGCGGCATGTGGGATCTTCCCAGACCAGGGCTCGAACCCGTGTCCCCTGCATTGGCAGGCAGATTCTCAACCACTGCGCCACCAGGGAAGCCCTACATCAATTTCTGGTTTGAAATCAAATATAAAAATAAAAAATATTTGATTAGTGTCACTTCCATATTCTAGTTGCTCATTCCTCACAATCTCACTCTACAATGTTGGGAAAACCCTAACAATAGTAATAGTAAAATGATAATGAAAACAGCTACCAATAACAAACTACTTACTATGTTCCCAGCACTACATTTAGAATTTTATGTACAATGCCCCATTTAGTTCTCTCAACAGGTCTATGAGGTGGGTATTAATGTGATTACCCTTTTAATGATGACATTACTGATAATTCGAGAAGCCAAATAACCTGCCAAAGATCACATTTGGTAGATCCAGGAAGTTAAGCCTAAATCCATCTGACTTATAATCCCTACACTGATCTTCTATATCTGCAGGTAAAATTAACACAACTGTTTTGGTGTGTTAGCAGAGACCTTAATGGCTACCTTTATCATTGTATCCAGCTAGTCCTCTAGCATAGCACTGCATTGCCCTCTAAGTCAGAATCTTCATAACTGGGTATATCAAACTCACTCACTACTCATAACTCAAGATTTTGAACTCACTTATTATTCAGGCAGAACAATTGTCTGCACCAGAAGAAGATGGTACCCTTCGATTTTATGGGGTCATATAATTTGTCCTCATTTACTCAGATGGTAAGCAACCCCCCACGTACCTGTAAAGAATAATGATCTTTTGTTTTCATCATTACAGTATATTAATAAAAGACTAAATGCAGATTCATGAAGACAGAAGGATACAATTAAATGTGAGTGCCATTTGGAATTGCAGATAAGTGCACATTGTTCAGCAAATGCAATGTTTACATGTCTACACACATGCCAATGTCCAGCACAGAAGTACATGAGGAACTTGCCAAATTGAACAACTTTTGAAGGGTGAAAGCCAGAGATTTGAGGACCTTCTAAGATTCCTTGGGTACAAATATATTTTGTGTTGATAGTGGAGACTATATATTAGGATAAAAAGAAAGTAATGTTCCGTGCAGAAATTTGAAACTATCCTAATATGGTCTAAATCTTCACATAAATTCTACCACTAATTAAAAAAAAGACTTTTTGCTTGACATCTGTGTGTAAGCTGACTTCCCACACTGGGAAAGTGCTATCCATTGCAAGTCATTTTGTGAATATTGTTTGCTCAGAAAGAGGCATTTTAACAACAGCAACAACAACAACAAAAAATCATTACCATGAAACATTGATAAACCATAAATAATAAAACAGCATTTTGGGGATGGAAGGACCCATGGAAATTATCTTTCCATATTTATTTTATAGATTAGGAATCTGAAATCTGGAGAGATTAGGGAAATTGCCCAGTGATACTCGTCTAGGTAAAGTCAGGGCTAGAATTAGAGTAAGATCTTAATGGTCCATAGCTATTCCAACAGTCTTTCCTTCAAATTAGTATTGATTTATGAGGAACTTGTATTTTATAATAAACCTGCTTAGATATCTTAGCAGCTGTGGACACAGTTGACTTCTACCATTCTTTTGAAATTCTCTTTTCCCTTGGCTCTTGGCTTGTATGATTCCACATTCTCCTGGTTTTCTTCTTATGTCTCTGGCTGTCTTTTCAATCTCATGGCCAGGTTCTCCTCTCTTGCAAACTGTAGTTTGGAATTCCCCAAAGATCAGTTTTGGGGTGTCTTCTCACTATGTACTTTATTGAGATCAATTTCATATTGATATCATCACATGTGAACATGAGGATTGCGATTAAACTCATATTCTAAGATCAGAAGAGGATACTGAACAGTTTCTACTTTTTATCATTTTATGAACACATAATCTTTCTCTGATAGAAAATCAAAGCTATATCCTTGGTATAAAGGGCAGAGTGAATATATCTAGGTTTGGTTTTGTTTTGTTTTGTTTTGTTTAGAACAGCAAAGGGTACTAAATGGGAGCATGGAGTCTGGACCCAGAGTGCCATGCTTCTAATACTGGTTTTGCACTTACTAGCTGGTGATTTTTGAGCCTCAGTTTTTCTACCTTTAAAATGAGGATAATAGTAAGTACTTCATAAAGTCATTTTGAGCATTAAATGAGATAATATAGAGGAAGTGCTTCAAATAGTTATTGGCAAAAAGTGTGCTTTGCCTTTGCTATCGTTGTCATCATCATCAGCACCATCCATATAAGAAAACTCACAAGTTTTTGTATCCAACTCAGACTCCCATCTGAACTTTACACTTCATATGTAGCTGTCTACTTGAGGGATCTATTTTGTGTTTCATAAGTAACTCAAACTTAGCATGTCCCAAACTCTTGCTATATCTATTCAGCTCTAAACTACTTCCATAAAGCTGCAACTCGTTAGTCTTCTTCTATTTCTATAATGTCACATCCAACCACCACCATGACAAGCCAGGACACTGGCAATCATTCTTAAAACTTTTTCTTCTCACCCCTCACATAAAACCATGTGTATCTTGAATCCATCTATTTTTTCCAACTCTACGGCCACCCTACTAGTCCAAGCAACATTGCCTCTCACCTGTCCTAAGGTAATATTTTGAACTCTAGGTGAATTCTTGCCTACCTATAATCCATCCTCCACTGAATAGAATGGTCATTTTTTTAAAATATGGACAACTTGGTTTAAAGCTCTTAGGTGGCATTCTCTCACTCTTAAGTCAAAGATAAAATTATTTACCATGGCCAACATGAACCTGGATGTTCCTTTTTTAACTCATCTTGTCATTCATTATATTCCAGCCCCTGGCTTCTGAGAGTCCCAGCAACATGAGAAGATTCGTCTTACCTACAGGGCTTTTAGACTTGCCATTCCCTCTGCTGTTCTTTCACACCCACTACCTAACACATATCACCCTTAGCCTCCATGATACGTCCTATGAATGGCTCCTGTTAATTCTTTATATCTCAGCTCATACATCATTTTCTTAGAACAGCCTTCCCTGATGAACCCTTAATCAATCTAAGTTGCCCCATCTTTCTTTTCCTCCTCTCACTCATTACAATTATTAACTTTATATTACCTGCATGTTGATTTAACATCAGTCATTTCCTCTAGAATATAGTATCAATGACAGCAGGAACCACACTATTCAACAGCACTCAGTATTGTTTCTGGCACATAGTATGGACTCAGTTAATATCTGTTAAATAAATGAGCATGATTAGTGATCGACGAAATACTTTTTTAAATGTTCCGATAAGAAAAGCAATCCAAAGCCATATAGCAGGGTAAAGGTTACTGATAGAAATGAGACAATAGATTTTGGCCAACCGTGAGGAGATGTTCCTAAGTTTAACTTTTGGACAGATAATTTTTCAAGAGTTAAATCAATTCCAGAAAGAGTGCAATACCAACCTCTTAGCATAAAATAGGGAAAGACGGCAAATGTTAAACAATCGCATGTTCTACTGCTATAGATACTGAAACTATTGTTTGATTTCCTTTAATAAAGGAACCTTTCTGCAGAATAAAATGTATTATTGAGACCTCTTTAAAAATAAAGTAGTTATCTGGCTTCTTTGGTGGCGCAGTTGTTGAGAGTCCGCCTGCCGATGCAGGGGGCACGGGTTCGTGCCCCGGTCCGGGAGGATCCCACATGCCGCGGAGCGGCTGGGCCCGTGAGCCATGGCCGCTGAGCCTGCGCGTCCGGAGCCTGTGCTCCGCAACGGGAGAGGCCACAACAGTGAGAGGCCCGTGTACCGCAAAAAATAAAAAATAAAAATAAAATAGTTATCAACTAGTGAAGCTTTAGTCAAATGTAAATTTTTCTCCTGGGTTATATTCAGAGAAACTTTTGCAGCAAGAAATGTCAAAAGTAAGAGAAAGAGACATTTCAGAGAATATAATCATTTTATTGTTGAATGTGCAAAAAAGATCCCCTTTGATTTTTTTTCAGAAAAATTAAAGTACATTAATCAAAGCATAATACCTTTCATAACTTCTCCCATTAATCAAATTCCTCCCAGGAGGAAGGCCAATATGAAGCAAGGTTAGAGCAGGGTTATTCTTTTGCACATTAATTTCCAAAGGAAATTAGTAAATACATATCCTTGTGCTCAGAATTCACTCACACAATATGTGTAGTATATTAATAATTTATATTTAACATTAACGTTTTATTATCTGAATCCTTAATGTGGGCTTCACATAGTTAATTACCTACTACATACCTGTTCTCTTAAGTGAAATATAATCTAAATAATACGAAAAGTGTTAGAAGCTTGCAAACTATCTTGTAATAAGTGATCACAATTCCTGCTTAAGAACCCATTCTGAGTAGACTCTAAACTTGAGGTTATATTGCATCTGATTCTGAAATAGTAAGTATTCATGTCTTCCTTACCCCAGGTAATTAATATCTACTCGATCTGATGCTATGTCCTATACAAGGACCAATCCAATAAATGGTATTACATTTCAGAACAATTAATATAAAAGTAGAAAAAATGAAAATATGACAAGGCAGACAAATTTTTGAAGAAAACATCAGTAGTTTTCACCAGCTAGATAAAACAAGATGATTTATTCAGAGAGCCATTGTACACAGAAAGAATTAACTAACATTTAATTAATATTTTCTTTGTATTTTTTATTTTTTTATTGAGGCATAGTTGACATGTTATTTTAGGTACAGCTATACAATGTAGTGACATATAAATGCCATATAGTATGGCATTTATATACATTGCAAATTGATCACCACAATAAGTCTGATAACTGTCACTGTCCAAAGTTATTACAATATTATTGACAATATTCCCTATTCTGTATATTATATCCCCATGACAACTATTTTATAATTGGAAGTTTGTACCTCTTAATCCCCTTTACCTATTTCTCCCAACCCCAATCCTTCTCCCCGCTGATGAACATCAGTTTGTTCTCTCTATATGAGTCTGTTTCTGTTTTATTTTGATTGTTTGTTTTGTTTATTAGATTCTACACATACGTGAAACCATATGGTATGGAATTTGTCTTTCTCTGTCTGACTTATTTCACTTACCATAATACCATCTAGGTCCATCCATGTTGTTGCAAATGACAGGATTTCATCCTTTTATGGTTGAGTAATATTCCATTGTATATATGCCACATCTTCTTTATCCATTATCTACTGATGGACACTTGGGTTGCTTCCATATCTTGGCAGCATTGTAAGTGATGCTGCAGTGAACATAGGGGTGCATATAGCTTTTTGAATTAATGGTTTTATTTTGTTTGGATAAATACCCAGAATGGAATTGCTAGATCATAGGTAGTTCTATTCTTAATTTTTTGAGAAAACTTCATACTGTTTTCCATAGTGGCTGCACCAATTTACATGTCCACCAACAAGGCATGAGGGTTCCGTTCTCTCCACATCCTCACCAACACTTTTTTATTTCCTGTCTTTTTGATAATAGCCATTGTAACATGCTTGAGGATATATCTCATGTGGTTTTGATTTGCATTTTCCTAATGATTAGTGATGCTGAGCATCTTTTCATGTGTCTATGGGCCATATGTATGTATTCCTTTGAAATATTTCTTAGTTGAACTGTTTGGTTTTTCAGTGTTGAATTTTATGATTTCTTTGTGTGTTTTGAATATTAGTCCCTTATGAGATGTCATTTGCAAATATCTTCTGCCATTTAGTAGGTTACCTTTTCATTTTGTTGATGGTTTCCCTTGCTTTGAAAAAACATTTTAGTTTGATGTAGTCCATTTGTTTATTTTTGCTTTTGTTGTCCTTGCCTAAGGAGACAGACCTAAAAAATATTTCTAAGACAGACGTTAGAGAGCATACTGCATGTTTTCTTCTAGGTGGTTTATGGTTTCAGGTGTTACATCTAAGTCTTTAATCTATTTCAATTTTTTTTTTTAAATATGGTGTAAGAAAGTGGTCCAACTTGATTCTTCTGCGTGTAGCTCTCCAATTTTCCCAGCACCACTGATTAAAGAGGCTGGCTTTTCCCCACTGTGTATTCTTGGCCTTTTGTTATAAGTTAATTGACCTTATAAGTGTGGGTTTCTTTGGGGGCTCGCTATTCTATTCCATTGATCTCCGTGTCTATTTTTGTGCCAGTACCATGCAGATTAGATTACTATTACTTTGCAGTATAGTTTGAAATCAGGGAGCATGATACCTCCAGATTTTCTCTTCATTCTTAAGATTGCTTTTGCTGTTCAGGGTCTTTTTTTTTTGTTCCACAGAAATTTTAGGATTATTTGTTTGTTTTTGAAAAATGCCATTGATATTTTGATAGGGTTGCTTTGAATCTATAGATTACTTTGAGTAGAGTGGACATTTTAATGATATTAATTCTTCCAATCCATGAGCAGATTTATATTTTTCAATTTAGTTTTCTTGTCTTCAGTTTCTTTAATCAATGTCTGAAAACTATAAGTCTTTTACCTCCTTGGTTAAATTTATTTCTAGGTGTTTTCTACTTTTTGATGTAATTGCAAATGAGATTGTTTTCTTAATTTATTTTTCTGATAGTTTGTTATTAGTGAATAGAAATGTGACAGATTCTTGTATATTGATTTTGTAACCTTCAACTTCACTAAATTTATTTATGACTTCTAATAGTTTTTGGTGAAGTCTAGCATTTTCTGTATATACTTTACATAGTATCATGTCATTTGCAAATAGTGACAGTTTTACTTCTTCCTTTCAAATCTGGATGTCTTTTATCTTGCTTTCCTGTCTGATTACTGTGGTTACAACTTGCAATACTATGTTGAATAAAAGTGCCAAGAGTGGACATTTTTGTCTTGTTTCTCATCTTAGAAGAAATGATTTCAGCTTTTCACCATTG
This sequence comes from Physeter macrocephalus, assembly GCF_002837175.3. Classification (NCBI taxonomy): domain Eukaryota; kingdom Metazoa; phylum Chordata; class Mammalia; order Artiodactyla; family Physeteridae; genus Physeter; species Physeter macrocephalus. Next base: position 128,680,293 of record NC_041214.2, read on the forward strand.
AATGTGATGTTGGCTATGGGTTTGTCCTGTATGACCTTTATTATGTTGAGGTATGTTCACTATATAACCACCTTGTTGAGAGTCTTTATCATAAATGGATGTTGAATTTTTTTCAAATGCTTTTTCTGCATCAATTGAGATAATCGTGTGACTTTTATTCTTTATTTTCTTAACGTGGTGTGTCAAGTTGATTGATTGGTGGATATTGAACCATTCTTGCCTCCCTGGGGTAAATCCCACTTGATCATGGTGTATGATCCTTATAATATATATTGAATTCAGTTTGTTAATATTTTGTTGAGGATTGTTGCATCTATGTTCATCAGGGATATTGACCTGTAATTTTTTTCTTTTTTTTTTGTAGAGTCTTTATCTGGTCTTAGTATCAGGGCAATATTGATCTCATAGAGTTAATTTGGAAATGTTCCTTCCTTTTCAAATTTTGGAGTAGTTTAAGAGGATAAGTATTAGCTATTCTTTAAATGTTTGGTAAAACTCTCCTTTAAAGCTGTCTAGTCCTGGACTTTTGTTTGTTAGGAGTTTTTTTTTATTACTTGTCAATTTCATTACTAGTGATTGATCTGTTCAAATTTTCTATTTCTTCCTGATTCAATTTCAGAAGATTTTGTTTCTAGGAATTTATCCATTTCTTCCAGGTTGTTCAATTTGTTGGCATTTAATTGTTCCTAGTAATTTTTTATAATGATTATTTCTGTGGTGTCAATTGTAGCTTCTCTTCTTTCATTTCTGATTGTATTTATTTGGGCCCTTTTTTTTTCTTGAAGAGTCTGGCTAAAGTTTAATCAATTTTGTTTATCTTTTCAAAGAACCAGCTCTTGGTTTCAGTGATGTTTTCTATTATTTTTTTAGTCTCTTTTTTATTTATTTTCACTCTGATCTTTATTATTTCCTTTCTTCTACTACTTTTGGGCTTTGTTCTTCTTTTTCTAGCTCCTTTAGGTGTAGTTTTATAGTTTATTTGAGGTTTTTTTTTCCTGAGATAGGCCTGTATTGTTATAAACTTCCTCTTAGAACTGCTCTTGCTACATGCCATAGATTTTTGGAATGTTGTGTTTCCATTTTCATTTGTCTCAAGATTTTTTTAAATTTTATTTTTAATTTATTTGTTGACCCATTGTCTGTTTAGTGACATATAGTTTAGCTTCCACGTGTTTGTGGTTTTTGAAGTTTTCTTCTTGTAACTGATTTCTATTTCATACTATTGTAGTCAGAAAAGATGCTCGGTATGATTTAACCTTCTTGCATTTATTTAAACTTGTTCTGTGGCCTAACATGTGATCTATCCTAAAAAATGTTCCATGTGCTTTTGGAAAGAATGTGTATTCTATTGTTTTCGGGTGGAATGTTTTATATATATTTATTAAGTCCATTTGATCTGATGTGTTGTTTGAGGCCAACATTTCTTTATTGATTTTCTATCTAGATGATCTATCTATTAATGTAAGTGGGGTGTTATATTCCCCTACTATTATTGGAAAACTGTCAATATCTCCCTTTATATCTGTTAATATTTGCTTTATGTATTTAGATGGTCCTATGTTGGGTGCATAGATACTTACAAGCATTATATACTCTTGTTGAATTGATTCCTCTTTCATTATGTAATGCCCGTCTTTGTCTCTTGCTATTCTTTGTTTCAAAGTGTATTTTGTATGATCTAAATATTGCTACACCTGCTTTCTTTTTGATTCCATTTGCATGGAATACCTGTTCTCATTCTTTAATTGTCAGTCTATGTGTCTTTAAATCTGAAGTGGGTCTCTTATAAGCAAAGTATATCTGGGTCTGGATTTTTATCCACTCAGCGACCCTATGTCTTTGGTTTGGAACATTTAGTTCATTTATATATAAAAGTAATTATTGATAGTTATACACTTGTTTTGTTCATTATTTTCTGGTTATTCTTACAATTCTCTCTTCCTTTCTTCTTCTCTTGTTCTTTCCCCTTGTGATTTGATGACTTTCTTTGATGTTATGTTTGGACTCATTTCTCTTTATTTGTGTATCTGTTATATGTTTTTGGTTTGTGGTTTCCAAGAGTTTCATATATAACACCTTATGTGTATTTTAAGTCTATTTTAAGTTGATGGTTACTTACATTTGAGCACATTCCAAAAGAACTACATATTTTACTCCTGCCCATCACATTTTATGTTATTGATATCATATTTTACATCTTTTTATTTTGTGTATTACTTAAGGAATTCTTTTAGATATAGATGATTCTACTACTTTTTATTTTAACCTCTAAACTAGCTATATAGTTGGTTGATCCATTACTTTTAATCTATGTTCACCTTTACCAGTAAGGATATTTTTCTTTCATAACTTTCTTGTTTCTAGTTATGGCCTTTTATTTTCTGTTTAAAGATTTTCTTTAACATTTCTTGAAAGGACAGTTTAGTGTTGGTAAACTACCTTAGCTTTTGCTTGTCTGGGAAATTATTTATCTCTTCTTCAATTCTGAATGATAACTTTGCCTGGTAGAGTATTCTTGGTTGTAAGTTTTGTTTTGTTGCATTTTGTTTTCTTCCAGTACTTTGAATGTATTGTGCCAGTCCCTTCTGGCCTGTAAAGTTTCTGCTATAAAAATCAGTTGATAGCCTTATGAGGATTCCCTTTTATGTAACTAGATATTGTCTTCCTGCTTTTAAGATTATCTCTTTATCTTTAACTCTTGATGTTTTAATTACAACATCTCTCAATGTGGGTGTCTTTGTGTTCATCTTGTGTGGGACTCTCTGTGCTTCCTGGACTTGGGCATCTGTTATCTTCACCAGGTTAGGGACGTTTTCAGCCATTATTTCTTCAAATAGTGTTCTGTCCCTTTCTCTCTCTCTTTTCCTTCTGGCATCCCTATAATTCAAATGTTAATACACTTGATGTTGTCTAAGAGGTCTCTTAAACTATCCTCATTTTTTAAAATCCTTTTTATTTTTGCTGTTCTGTTTTGATGATTTCTACTACCTTGTCTTCCAGTTCACTGATCCATTCTTCTGCATCCTCTAATCTGCTGTTGAGCAGAAATGAGGGTGCTCTAATGCAAATGCTGTCCAGTAGAATTTTCTGTGTTGACAGAAATATTCTATAAGACCCATATGAGCGGAAGCAGAAGCTTACACAACATGGCCTTAGTGCTAATTCTCTTATGCTTCCTCTCCTACTTATATTCATTCCTTTTGCATATTTACATTTTTTTAATTCAAGAAAAGTTGTCATCCTGGACTGGCATGTGGGTGCACCTCTATTCTTAATTATTTTATGTGTTTAATACATTTATATGAGTCTTATCAATCAAACACCAGTTGAGATATTTAAGTGGCCTTAAAGCATTGCTGTACACCTGTATTCCTAACTTTAACAAAGTCTGAACTTATAGGGCATTTTTAAATTTCTTACTTTCATTTATTTGTTCCGTAAATATTTAGTGAGTAAATGACTATGGATTCTGCTGGCTTTAAGGAATACAGTGGAGAAAAAGATAAGATCTCTGCTCTCATAGAGCAATGACTTGATAATGTTAGCAAAATTATGCTCAGCATCTGAAAATTTTTGGTTTGATTAAAAAAACATTAAAAGAAAAGGCAAGTTTAATAAATGAATGAAAGAAAAAAATTCCATTTTTACAAACAGAAAAATGGTGTGTGATTGTGTGTACACAGAATATATGCCCCAACACAGTAGAGGTGCACATATGTGTACAGGATACATACATATCTTAAAGATTCCAGGTAAATATATGGAAAGATGTCAACTAAAACTTTTATTTTCTCTTGTATCTTATTCTTCTCTGATGATAATATGTTACTATTATAGTAACAAAATAAAAGGTATCCTGTGGCTGCCCCCGCCAATATTTAATGAGACATGATGCTAATTTTAGTGTTTACGCAGTAAATTGAAGAAGCAACAGCCTTTTCTGTCCACATTAAGAATTCAAACATACACCTAAAGATATTTACATACAAAAGTATTGCAAATATAGTTATAAAAACAGTAAAGATATCTCTAAGAGACTAAACACAATTTCTTAACACCTATTTATGTTCACAGTTTATTCCCCTTCCTCCATCACACCTGGTTCCAAGGAGTAGCAGTTTAGGGCTGACTGGTTTCTATGGCAGTCTGTAAACATTCTGCACTCAGTATTAAAATAGGAAGAAGGTACATTTTTTTCCTTCTATCAAAGAAATTGCACATTCATAGAATGTTAACATTTGTAAGACCGCTGAGCTCAGAAAGGATCAGTGACTGGCCTGAGATCACACAGGAATAAGGGGCAGAACAAGGATTATAAACAGGGCTCCCTTTTTTTCTCAGCTTTCTTTTTATTCCATCACTTAAATAGCATGAACTAAATTGAGTTGAATATTGTATATGAGAACAGCATGAAATAAATGCAGATTTGTTTCTGCAGAGATACTAGAACGAGTTTTAATTATTATTTTTATGGAATTTATCTACACCTGGGCCTGAAACCAGATTTTTTTTTTTTACAAATCAGATTACACACCACCCAAATTAAAATGTGTCCCAGAAATCTTGGCAGAGTGAGCTAACCCCAGGGCCATCTGTTTTCTGGATCTCTTTTGGAACCTTTGTTGAAATGAGTTCTGCCAACACTTTGCATTTCAATGGCTCCCCTTCAAATGACTGAATTATTCAGTGTTGGACAAAAATTATTTTCAACACCAGGTTTAAAATTTTACAGTAATTGAGAAAAAATATTCAATTAGAGAGGTGATAGTCAGTATCAAATAGTATTTAAGAAATGCTCATGTGAGTGTGATCTATACAGCTACAGAGAAAACCTAGACAAATTAGGGTAGAGAGAGAAGATATCAAAATCTTGGCGTTTGAAGGAAATTTAGAGACTATCTAGAAAGTCTTATTCAGTATCTCTTCCAGATGGTGATTTGGCCTTTTACAAAAAAGCCAGGTCCATTTGGGGAGAGCTCTACTGATCAGAAAGTTCTTCTATGTATCACATCTTCTTCTCATCTCTGTGAAGCACAGCATTATATCTTTTCTTATGAGCACTGGTGTTTGATTGATAGAGGTAAAAAATATACATATATTTAAAGAATGACTAGACACCTTTGGAGCTTTTCTAAGCTGAAGGGATCTCATTGTTCTTAAGGTTGCAGGATGCTGAGGATAATCTCCACCTCTCCACTCACATCAGATGGCCTGATGATTTATATTTTCCCCATTTTATACATATGTCAGAGCCTGGGTTGTAATCCACTTCTACAGTGAAGCTTTTCGAGAGAAACCATAGCTCTCTCTTACTCTCTCTGTCATATGTTTGGCAGAGAAATATCTTTCCATTTATTATCCTTTATTATCATTTTGTATTACCATGCAATATAATGTCCTAATAAGAGACGACATAGGGTAGTTTATTCATAGGGTAGTTTATTTCACACTTGCCCTACTTGGAGTTAGAAAGGGGCTCTGCTCATTGGTGCTACTCAGAAACCCAGGGAGGGAGACCTTATCTCAACATATGTTTATGACTATTGCAAAGGGAGAAGGAACATGATGAATCATGTATTACCTCTTAAATCCTCCACTCATGTTTCATTGAATGCAAGTCGGTCGTCCATACCTGACCTTAAAGAAGGGTGGGATAGTACAGTCCTACCATGTGTCCATAAGGCAGCCAGCAGAATATGTGAAGAGCAAGGTGAGCATTGTGATATAGTGGCAGGGGCTAGGATGAGAGGCTTGTGACCTAATTAGCAGGTTTGTACAGCAGAAATGAAGGATATACTGGTAAGGCTGTGAAGAGGAGGCTTCGCTATATATATATTCACACACACATACATATTACAAGAGACACAAGATAAATCAGAGAAAGAAGAACCAGTTTCATTCATGATAAGAACAGTTGAGCATCAAACATGTGTAGTGAAAAACACATATGCCCACCTATGTGGAAGAGCCAATAAACTTCTTTGGGTAGCATTCTCCAGCCCAAGGTATGTATTAGGACAGAATACAGGACTTGGGCTGCAGAATAATGGTACAAAACTTCTCCTTAAATATCTAGGTCACCTTGAATATAGTTCATTCCATCTTTTTAGCCCTGTGTTCCTCATCATTAACATAAAGGGCTTGAGGCAGTTCAATTCTAGTATTTCTTTCCAACTCTAATCTTTCAGGATTCTCTACCTTAAGTTTATTCTTTACTCTAAGTAATGTTTAATGAAATTTTGGGCTCAAGTGAAAAGTATTTACAACATCTGGTGACAGAATTCAAATGTTTTATATATATATTATTTTAAATATTTTATATGTTAGATATAAAATATTTATATACATATAATATATAATATACATAAAAATAAAATGTTTGAATTGATGTTATATTAATAATAAAACATAAGTCATAATAAGGCATATATATGTGTCTTATTATGAATTCTAAAATCTGAAATTCATTTTGAGAAGACCCATGTGAGAAAAGGAATGCCAGCTCTCCTCAGATCACAAAATGAAATATTTAGTATGTGGCGTCTCTAGGATAACCAAGCAAAAGTACCAGATACTGCACTATGGCAACCAATTAATTTCAAATTTGCCAGTCATGTTTTATGGGCCCGTATTGACCCCTGCCATCATTGCTCTCATGGTATTTAAACAAGTATTCTGAAGACAGAAATCTCCATGTGACTATTTCTAATCTCCTCGACTATTTTCTTCAGTTATTATCTAGGAACATGAATACAAAAAATTCAGGATGATAAGTAAATATTCTGATGAGGAAATGTCATTAAAATCAAATGTGGTAAGAATCATCTGACAATTGAAATGTCATCTCTACATATTAGTGCAATAGGGAGCCACTTGAGAGTGAAAGAGTAAAATAGAATTTTTGTCCTAAGTCTCTCCGCTGACTACTGCCTGAAATTCCGTAACTAGAATAATTCCTTTGGCTTAATGTATAGCTTCTACAATCCTCTCCTTATAAAGGTAAATGGTCTAAAAAATAAATTATTCTCATCAGCATAAAGCCGCAAGACCCCTGGAGAGATAGAGGCAAGAACAAAGTGGAACCCCAGAGATTTTCACTTCTCAGAGTGTTGCCAAGGTCCGGTTAGGTTATTTTTACAGCTTGAATGAACTGCTCCTTAGAACTATTTTATGAGTGCCTGCTCCGGCAGATACTGTGATTTCCGTGACACTCTGAAGTAGAAGTCATCATTAGCCATATTCTACAAAGAAAGACACTGAGTTTTGTTGAAGTTGAGTACAAAGCCAGAATACGGTGAAGTGGAAATCAAGCTGAATCTCAAATCTGTGCTGTGTCCATTATGACAAGACAGAGGGAAAGACACCCTGACTTTTGCTCTAGGCAAACTGGGAGATGCTGTGGGTTATACTGATAATCAGTCTGCCTTGTGGAGCTCAAATCCATACCTTGAAGGAGATTGTAGAAGCAAACTCTTAGAAGGAACTTAGATGCTAAGAGCTCCAGCAATTCTCTTCACCTTTCAGGAGTCCTTTCCAGTACTCCCAGTCTGTCTGGGAACTTTTACAAGACCAGCAGGAAACTTTTCCTGAAAACAAGAGCTTTAGCACAAAACCCCTTTCCCGTTAAGTCGGTCCTGCCCCAGCCTGGGTAGAAAGACCCAAGCTGACTCACCTACCAGAAGTCCTGGCCCTGACCTCACCCCACTATCCACACTGGCCAAGGGAAATAGGAGCCTCTTCACCCAGATGTGACCTCTCTCTCCCTCTCTCTCTCTTTCTCTCTCTCTCTCTCTCTCTCTCTCTCTCTCTCTGAGTAATACCTTCCTGCTTCTCTAAAGCATAAGCAACTGTAGGTTGTGTGACAACTCCCTATAAATTTCTTAGAATATACTGTAACAGTTCACATAGCAGCTCAGTAGTATCTGCTGCAATGGAAATCTATATATAGTCTTAAGTGAGAGCGGAGCTCTCTTTCCAAAGCTCAGAAAACCTACATTTCAAGTTACTGTTGATAGGATTATTGTTTTTGGAATAGAGGTCTCATTAAGGGAACTCATGTGAGCAAACAGCAGAGCATTAACGATCTGTAAAATATCCTTTCAATAATGAGCAACCTAATCCTTTCTCTTTTGGGGCATTTAAAACTCGTATGTTATTCTGTTCCTTGCATCCTGCCAGTACACTTATTTTTTCCCCTTGACATGACTGGTGATTGTATAAAACCAGCAAATGTTCAAGAGCCAAACTCCAGAAGAAAACAAAATGGTTGCAGAATTTAAACAATGCATTTTATATAACTTGAAGCAGAGTAAAGCATTAACTGTCATATTATTAATAATTGAATAACAAGTTTGTATTGGCTGGAGTACCAAAAATGCTTGTAGTTATTGACAACAGATGTTTTAATATCCCATCAAGTCAACTGCTATAAGAACTGCCTTAGGTTCTTATGTGTTTTTCCTACAAATCTGATTATATCCTAGTCAAGAACAAAGCAGGATGACAACTGCTTTGAAATATTTTACCATGCAATGCACAAAAAGCCAAAAGCAAAGAAAAAAGGAATCCCACTAATGTTTACTACAAAAACTATATATAGAGAGAGAGATGGATAGATAGAGAGATAGAGAGATAGATATACATATATACACACACACATATTTGTAATAGTCATAGAACCCATTTTCTAGGATTTTGTTTGTGAGTTTGTGCCCATTAATTTCAGATGCATGTGGCAATAATATTCACTTTTTTAAAATCTTTTTTAAAGTATTGCCCAAATAAAGCACTTGTACCCTAAACAAATTAGAAGACACATCCTCTAGAACCACCAACCAGTTACCCTCAGTTATTATTTTGCTCTAAATCTAGGCTAAGCCACTTTTTATAGATAATTTTCTCTTATGATCACACTCCATCCTCTTAGAAAAGATATAATGTTACATTGCACTTCAAAGTAGAATCATTGAAAAACATGAGCATAAACTCCCCACAGAATCATGATTGCTCTTGCCACCAGTGTTACAAAAAACTTCAGTATGTTGGAGTTTTTTCTTTGATGGAGCTATCTGTTTTTCTCTCTGTTTCATTTATATCAGCTGTAAGTATTTTCAAGTATTCCTAGAGTAGACTTTGTGATACAAAAATACCAGAAGTTGGTCCTTGGCTTTTCTCCCTAGTGTTGTTATCAAGTGAACTGAAGCCATGACCCTTGTTCTCTTTTAACTATCAGGATTTTCTTACTTATTTCAGCATATAAAGCAAATTCAAGCTTTCCAGCACAATCTTAAAGAGGAAATTAAATGGCACTAGATTCTCTACTTCTTTCTGTCAAAAAAAGGTAATTCTCAATATTTTCCCTTTTGTACCCACATACAAACCAATGATTAAATATTGTTCTCTCTCTCTCTTTCTGTCCCTGTGTGCATTTGTGGTGGGAGGTGGGGTACCCTAGTAGAATAAACATTGCTTAAGTCCTTGCCAACTAAAAAAGTGAGATCAGCAATATTTTTTTTAGACAATAACACCACTTGAAATTTTTAAGGGATATGGTTGAACATTGAAGTTATCAGCACTTAAAAGTCAATGGGATTTTTCAAAAGCTTTCAGCAAACATCCAAGCATCACTGATGCTCTAAGACCCTTTACCAATGGGAATAAACATGAGTTTTGCTGAGCTGAATTAGTGTGATACCCACTAACCCTTTATATCAATAAAAGGATAGTAAGATAAATTTCAGTGTAATTTGAGGGCATGGGCTTAGGTTACTAAAAGTCAGTCTTCTTGATTTTTGACAGTTACGTGTCCATTATTTATTCAACATAGGTACCTGGAGAGTATACAAATTCTTCCTTTCTTTCTTTCTTTTTCTTTTTCTTTTTTTTTCTTTTTTAGGAGAGAGGATATTCTTACTAGCCCTGGGTGAAAGGAAAGAATAGAACCACCACCCTGTTTAGAAATCATGGAACCTAAAATCAGGGAGAGAAAGTAGAGAGGGAAGTTAAGCCAAACTTGCCCTTCCTTGGGGTTCTTAAATCATGACTTAATCCCTCACGGAGATTTGTGTTGTTTTTGCCTCATAGACAACAGATATTCAGGATATTTTCTAATGTTGTATCTCCAATAACTGGAAGAATATTATACGCACAGGTAATCCTCATCATCAATTTAACTGTCTCCTTTCAGTGGCTGGATTACTCGGGGTGTGATATAGGACCCAATGCTGGCTCTGACACTCACCAGCTGCATTATTTTAAGAGGGTCCCTTCCCATTCCACCATCTTAACCCAGCAGTCCCCAACAACCACACATCAATTCAGCTCTTCTCTTTTTCTCTTCATACTTTGGCAGGGGTCTAGGCAAGTGAGGGACCCTAAGCATCAGTTTCCTTGTCATCATTGTCTAGCCCTTGTCAACCAGAGTTCACTAAGTCCTAAAGCTCAAAGGCAGCCGTCATAGGTAATGAATTAACTTATCTCCTTTGTAACTAAATTGGTACTTGTTATGTCCCATCCTTGGTAGAATGGAAATAATATTCACTTCAAATATTTTAGGACTTATATTTTTTGCTTAACCCCTGTTGAGAATGTCTGCTTCTCCTTTATCTCATTTAAAATTTGCCCCCTTTACACCTCTGATCCTAATTTATGTTTCCAGCCTTATCTCCTACCCATTCCCTTACCGATGCATGTACACACACACACACACACACACACACACACACACACACACACACACACACACACCACTGTGTACCAGCACAGCAAAGGCAGATCTATGTAATGATGTGTCATAGACCAACCTTTTTCACAATACTGTGAGTCACTATTTAGGGGAATGTAAATGTTCCGTTCGTATTTATAGGCTAGAATAACTGACAAGATTTTTTTTTTTTTTTTTTTTTTTTTTTTGTCACTGTCCTCTGCACATAGGCTCACAAGACAGACACTAAGAAGGGAAAGGGCATTTCCAGTCTCTGGAGCTTGACAGTCAGTCAGTGACAATCAGCTGTGCAATCTCCGGCCATGCAAAAGGCATATGGCCCTTGACAGAAAAAAGGATGGAAAGGAAGTGGAGGGGAAGGCAGTGTTGTAGATGCCAAAGAGCAATGTAGCCCCTCAATTTCAGGTCACTAAGTTTACTGCTGCTTCTGCTTTTAGCATCATATGATACTAATAATGAATATCAACTGTGACAATAATTTTAAGACTAGAAGGAAGGAGAAAATAAAGATAAATACAAACAAAAATGTAATATATCTTAGCATACAGGGAAAAAATATCTAATTAACTTGTTTTCAATAAAGGTATATTTAAAAATGAATATTATAAATTCTCCTAAGTTTCTAGTTAAATCTTTACTGTTTTTCTGAGTAGATCAGTGCTTACAGAGATAAAATTTGATGGAGATTTCTTAAATTTATCCTACCCCTCATTTAAAAAAATCCATAGTAGGAATTTCAACTATGTCTTGCATTTAAAAATAAAAGAGTTTGTATGTGTTTATAATGAGAGTTGATTTACACCAGGAAATGCTTACTTTCACAGGATAAGTAACATTCGATGCATCCCCCTACATTGTTGGATATCTATTCTCAATTTGCTATTTAGACTGTGCAGTCTTAACATTTAGGGTATGCTTTGAGGGTATATATTTAATTCATGTACTCATTTGACATACTTTTACACCTTGGCACATACTATATGCAAGACCCTTCTTGGTGTCAGGACAGTGTCAATTCCAAGATAAATAAGGGAAAAGCCCTGTGATCAGGTAGGTCCCCACGCAGAAGCACATGAGTATAATTCAGAGCAATGAATGCTCTCATGTGGGTTTAAAGAGAGTAGAAGCACCTTATCCAGCACAGGGAGGAGTGGTGCTGGGGGGGTGGAATCCAGGAGGAGGAGGCTTCCAGAAGGAAATGCTATATATATGTTCTGAAGAACAAGTAGACAGATTTTGGAAAAGAGTGACTGACAGAGGCACAGGGGATGCTAAAATCTAGGAAATTTATAAATAATAGAAAATACAGCACCTCCACAAATATAAATTGGAGTGGCAGCCTCATTTATCACACTCAGGGTCTCCACAGGAAAGTTCTTTCTGAACGGAAAGCACTTGGGCTTACCATCATCCTCTTCAACTGTGCACCCTCCAGAAATCAGCTCAGTACTTCATCAGAGAAGCCTCTGTTCACCCCTCAGACTGAATTGGATCCCTCACTCACTCAGTCACAGGCCATCATAACTTTGATTCCCTTCCTTTGTAGTACTGACTGCACTAAGAAAAATAACTACAATTACTATGTGCCAGACTGTATTTATTTAATCTTCACAACAACCCTTTGAGATATGGTATATAGGTACAGTGGGTAACTTGCCCAATTCACACTGTTACCAAAGGGTGTAGCTCGAATTTGAACAAAAATCCAGAATATATGTTCTTAGCTATTACACTATACCTCCTCTCTGCTTGCAGTTGGAAAATGGAAAACTGCATATGTGTATGCACATGTGTGGAATGGTGGTGGTATGAGGGGAGAAAAAGAGTGAAAAAAAGTTTTTAAAATTTAGTTCTTGTCCACTAAATTGTAATCTCCACTGAGTCAGGAAGTCATATTTCTTTTGTTAGATATTTATTCCCAGTGTCTATTTCAGTGCCTAAAACATAGGGATGTAAAAAAAAAAAAATTTTAGGGAGGGAGGGAGGAAGGAAGGAAGGAAGAGAAAGAAAGAAAGAAAGAAAGAAAGAAAGAAAGAAAGAAAGAAAGAAAGAAAGAAAGAAAGAAAGAAAGAAAGAAAGAAAGAAAGAAAGGGAAAGAACGAAAGGGGGAGGGAGGAGAGGAGGAAGGGAGGGAGAGAAAAGTAAGAGAGAAAGAAAAAAAGAAAGAGAGAAAAAGGGTTAACAAGAAATGAAGATAGAGAAGTAGATGTGGGCAGTTATAATGACCTTGGATGCTGTGCTAAGGAATTTGGGTTTCATTCTGAAAGCCCGTCATTGGGGGAAGAAAGTCAAACAACATCATCATATCTGTGTCGTAAATCACTGGGAAGAATAAGTTAGTGGGAACAAGTCTGGAGGCAATAGAAAATTTTTAATTAAAGGATACTACTTGGATAAAAAATAAAGAAAAGGAAGCAAGCTAAAACTTTGCTTTAAAAATCATGGAAATATAGGATAAAGCACACCAAAAAGCATTTCCACATGTGAACCAATGAAATTAAAGTATGGCCAGTTTTGTGAGCTCTACAAGCAACTGTTGTAAACTAAAAGTGGAAATGCTTTAGTTTGATTCAAGCTCAATCCATTCCAAAATATAAGCTAAATGTTCAACACTGATTAAAAAGCAGTTTGTTCATAGTGTTTTCCATAATCAGATGTAACTGTTTTGAATCCTTTATTCAGTATCAGAAGTGAGCTTCAAAAAATAGGCATAGGGCTTCCCTGGTGGCGCAGTGGTTGCGCGTCCGCCTGCCGATGCAGGGGAACCGGGTTCGCGCCCCGGTCTGGGAAGATCCCACATGCCGCGGAGCGGCTGGGCCCGTGAGCCATGGCCGCTGAACCTGCGCGTCCGGAGCCTGTGCTCCGCAACGGGAGAGGCCGCAGCAGAGGGAGGCCCGCATACCACAAAAAAAAAAAAAAAAAAATAGGCATAGATGTAGCAACTTTACTACCCATAAAGATAATGTCAACTTTGATGATAACATTTTTTCTGAAAAAGTTATCTGACTCACTGATAAACTAACTGAATTTAGGCTAGGCAACATGTGGAAATAACCTTCATACCTGCTGACATGGCTTTTTAAAATTAAGAAAGCTAAAGAATAAATAAACTCTGATATGGTCTAACCTGATTTACTTTTACTAAGACTGATGTTCATATTAGTGGAGAGAAGATATAGCAAGTTAAAGTATCTTTATCCTTATCAGAAATCAAGCTAACTAAATTCTAAATCATATGAAACTATCTGTTAAACGAATGCAATAAGTTAGAAGGCACTCAAATTTTTATCAATTCTATGGATAAAGGTGGTCAAAAGGTACAAACTTGCAGTCATAAAATAAATAAGTCCTGGGGTTGTAATGTACAGCCTGGTGACTATAGTTAATAACACTCTATTGTATATTTTAAAGTTGCGAAGAGAGTAGATCTTAAAAATTCTCATCACAAGAAAAAAATTGTAGCTGTATATAGTGATGGATGTTAACCAGATTTAGTGTGGTGATCCTTTGCCAAAGTATACGTATATTGAATCATTATGTTGTACACCTGAAACTGATATAATGTTATATGTCAATTGTATCTCAATAAATAATTAAAATTTAAAATGTTATTAGTTCTATACATAAGTATTTTGTAATTCAGATTTTTTTTTTAACTAAGGAACTCCACTTTTTTTTAATGGAGCTTCTCATACATTGTAAACTTTAAATTTACCTAAACTAGCTTTTATAATATTGAACAGTTCTTTCCTTCAACTCTATTTTACACTGAATGGTTACTATTCCTGCTTCTAAGAGGATGGGGCCTCTTTTGTTTGTTTATTTTTAGTGGGCTTTGAAATATCATTTGAGGGAAAAGCCCATCTGATGTCAGGACTTTCTTTGTTGAAGTTCCACTGAGTCAGCCTGAGATAAATGGAATTTTCTTCTTCAATCCAAGGCTTAATTATGGTAATTAGTCTGTGCAATTTGTAAAGTTTGGCAGCCAATTCAGGTCCTAATATGCATAAGCCTCTTTCTGCTACAAATCGAGTAGATTTTAATCAGTTTTTAAAAGACAGTGTCTTACTATGCCTGCGTGCCATATTCTTAGATTTTGAGGCTGAATGTTATTTCAAACTCTGCTCCATCATTAGCAGTTTTGATATTTTTAATATTCATGAAGCTTTCATCTTAGCATGAATCCCCCAGCATCTGTGATTATGATGGGCACTTTGGGGATCTGTCTATTGTGTGTCTGTGGAGAATGAAAGGCCCAGCAGCTCCTGGCAGTAAATTAACCCTCACAATGCCACTCGGTGCCAAATGCCTTTTGAAATGTTGTCTTCTGTTCCGTGCCTTTCTGTTCGGATTTCACACTCATGTTTGATTCCCTCAACAGACCCATGCTTCATTTTATTCTGACAGCCATCTGTGACACTATGGCGGGTTTTTTCCCCCTCTTTTTCATTCAAAAGCCATATCTTTCACCAGTGTTTTTTTCTAAAATGAGCATGTTAGTCAAATGAGGAAAAAGAACCCAGGGTACTAATTCCTTTTTCATTATGCAGATGTTTATGCACATTGGGGGAATTTGTAGAAACGTATGCAATTAATTTCTTGACAATGCTTCTTCAGAATAAATTCTTAAATCACCAATAATTTCTTCATTTATTGCTGGTTTTCAAACATGTACCAGAATCTCTAAAATATATTACTCTTAAAAATTAATTTCATTCATTAGATTTTCATATTCTAAATAGATAAATTGGAACTCTTGAAAAGAGAATGAATAGAATGTGTATAGTTTTATTGAGTAAGCATCTTTTACCAGCCAGTGTTCCTTTAAATATATAGTTATATAGATGGATAGATAACAAAAGTCAAACTGCCCAAAATTGTGGTAAAAACTGATACTTCCATTCCAATTTTTAATAGTGATTTACTCTAAAATATCCCTTACCCTTGCAGGTAAAAGAGGCTTCTAATTAGCCACATGACTTTGTATACAGAAAGACAAATGTATTTTCTTTACAGTTTTTCAAAAAGAATCTTATTTCTGAAAAAAAAATCAGAGATATAATTTCTTAAATGATAAGTGAGATCAGAACTAAAATAAAATAGAGTAGTTTTGTTTAACTACAATCTTAAAGAATAAGCAGCACACTGTAAAGATTTTTCTTTTTTAAATAATTCAGGGAGAACCTCAGGTAGCAGAAGCTAGTATATCTTTACAGAAGGGCAAGGGTGAGGACCGAGTCCATGAGTAAGCTGGGAGTGATCTCTAGAAGCCATTTTCAATTTATGTGGAGAAATCGCTTCAGTAATGAAAGCCATTCATACTTCCTGAAATCCCTTAGATTTCTTCTGAATGTAAGATAAGATAGCTCTGTAATGGTGTCCTTTATTGCTCTAATCAGTGTGAGGAAATCATTCTCTGTAGCCTTCTAAAGTGGGGGAGGTGTAGAATGGACCCATTGAGTGACAGGAGTGTGAAGGGTGGCAGGGGAAAGGTTGGGGTAGAAGGGTCCGCCCATCCTATATACCCCAGCTCCTTGACCTTGGAGGGAGGAGAAGGTTATTAAAAGGGGACTAGTCTGCTGGAAGAGTGTTCCATCTGAGGCAATATACGTCTCAGTAAGGCCCTAAGAATTCTGGCTCCAAAATGAGAGCAGCTAATAAAGATCAATTGTGGTAGGCCTAAACATTTCAGAAAGGGTCAAATGTATATCTGACCTTAGAAAAGTAGAAAATTCAGTGGACACAACTTTGTATTTTTACCGTCCTTGAGACCTAGGTTATTTTTCTGACGGTTTGAAAAGAGAATCTAAGCTTCCCTTTCAGTTCAGTGCTCTGCTTAGAGATGGTAGGAGTGACTAGGGCAGCAATAGGCAAATGGAAAATTTTATAGAAAAACTGAAATTTTGTAGAACTATTTTTTAATTAAAACCTTATAAAACATCTAATTAAAAATGTTCCAAAGTCCCCCATAATAATGTAATAAAATGAATAATGTATTATTATATTTATGATAAATATTTATTATAATAGTCTCCTCTATAATAATATAATAAAACATACGTTTTCCCCGAATATAATTTGCCCCAAATCTGTAAAACCCAGAGACAATTATGTATAAACTAAATGGATAAATAATAATCTGCATTATAAACTAATAAACTAGTAATATTTTGCAGAATTTGAGGCTTACATTTACTAATGACAACATTTTAAATTATATTTATGGAAAATAAAAGATCATTTTTAGGTGAATCCTGAAAAAAATTCTGAATAATGAGGAAGAAAATACTGGCTACAATAATGGCCTTCAAATATGCTTAAGTCTACAAATTATTTTCCATAACTAATTGAAGGAAATCACTAAAGTGGATGGCATTTTGCCAAAACAGTACACACTAGCTATTTCTTAATATTATTTAGAAAGTTTAGTAAAATGGATAACTTTTCGGTCATGACCTTAACCAGAGATCAGACGTCTTCTGTAGCTTTATCTTTGGACATAAGGAGTGATATAAATATGCATTGGAGAATATTCAAGCAAAAGATATGTGTGCTTTGTAAAAGTGTGTCATCTGAGCACACTCTCAAACTTCGGGAACTTATTTGACAACCCCATAGCCTACAAGACTTTAGGCAGCTGGAGGTCCCTTGGGCTTAGAGATCTGGCTCAATTTCATTTTTTCACTGTTCTTTAGATATAAACCAGAATGACCCCAATCCCAGGGTAGCCAGTGGATTAGCCTAGCCATCAAGGGATTGAGTATGAAACTGGATAAAGGGAAAAGAAGATAACCAGAACATAACCAGACTGCCCTTTGTTTATTATCATATAAAATCATAATTTTCATTTTTTAAATGGAGTGATACAATTCATAAAATATGTATTTAGCATTGTAACATTTCATCAATTGGTTTTGAGGGGCAAATAGAAGAATAAGAATCGTATGCCAGCAACATACATGAAGTAGTGATTATCTTCATTAATCCTGGCAGCTGAAAATGATTCTTGTCGCATGGTTAGAGATGAAGAATATGTTCTGGAAGAATAGTTACAATCACTTAGAAGAAAGTCATAAGCACCATTTCTATTGTGTTTACTGTCAGATAGTTTTTAATCTGAGTAATCCAGTAAAAATTATAATAATCAAGCATTTGAGTCAGTGTTAGCTTATGTTTGTTGGCGGTGTGGCCTAGATAAATCTGAGGGAAGTTTTCCATTATTTGGAAGAAAGAAGAACAATTATATAGGTAAGTTTGGGAATTTGATTCAAGCATATCACATAAATATGACTTACATAATTCAATATCTGATTTAGAATTACTAGAGCTAGATGTTAGAGTGATTAAGGTAAAAAAAAAAGATGGATAATAAAACTATTAACAAATGCTATACTGGTTTTATTTTATATTTTAAAAGTAAGGGTTCCCAAACCCATTGGTGTTTCTTTCTATTGGAGATGAAAGAGGAGCCTAAAATAAAGCAGCCGGCTAATGGTAAATTAGTACTACCTGAAATACGTTTTTCCTTTTAAAAAAAATTAATATTGCTAATTAATGACAAACACTGTAAAGTTAAATGAAAAACTTAAATGGCTCTTGGTTTTTTTTCTTTTTATTTATTTATTTTTTTGTGCATAAAATTTAGCCCCTTTCTTCCCTGGTTTTAATCATCTGATTACTAAGATCTAGATTTTACCTGATACTATTCTATAGCCTTTAAAAGCGAGCAGTTTAAAAATTCTATAGAAAAATCAGTTTTGTCCCATTGGGAAGTAAGCTTTCTTAAAATGTGGTTATTAGCAAGTGTATTCACTGATTGTTATCATTCTGAGGAAGATGAACCCAAGTGTTGCTATTTGTCTATGCCATTATGGTTGACTCTTAATGATGAAATAAAAGTCAAATAAAGTTATTGTTATTATAACTTGTTATAATAGTTGTTACTATAATATAATAGTTATTAAAATAGTTAATATAATAGTTATTGTTATAAAGTTATGAAATAAAAGTCTAATAATGATTATAAAGATAGTGATTGTCCTCACCCATCATTGCACATCAATGTGTAATTGTCATCCATTTGTGAGTACCTGATCCACGTAAAACACTTCCACTCTTAGTGTTCATTACAAAGACACAGAACTCACCTCAAAGAACCTTCAGTTTCTTAGAGGTGAATATGAAAACAGCTGAATTACTAAGCTTAATAAAATCCTTAAAAACAGATACTCGAGAAATATATTTTAGAAACAGAGAAGGAAAAGCTTTTAACTCTTCATGGGAGGATCAAGAGTTAGCATGTCAACCTGAGTCTTGAACAGTAAACAGAAATTCTTTGATCCTAGATAAGGGTAGGAACATATTTCAGACTGAAAGAGTAAGTGTTATAAGCAGAAGAAAATACATTTAAGTGTATGGCATATCCTAGAAATGGTGAGTATTTCAGTATAATCAGTCACACAGTTCACAGGGTTGATATAGTGGGAGGAATAGCTAGAAAGATATAGGATTAAAAAGATGAAAATAATGGGATACACATTTATAACTGGGAGCAGTGCAGTTTTGTACTCTCTCTTAATACAACTATGTGTCAAGTCTGAGATCGCACCAAACTAACAAAAATGAAGACAGTCTGTGATATAACCCCTCCTTCAGAGAATTTAGAAATCAGCTCTCCCAGTTGAACATGGACATTCCTTCCAGGATAGGTTCAGGAAGAAGACTTTTCCAGGGGTGCTGTCTCCTGAGGGGACCATTAAATACAAAATACTGGAACAATTTAGTTAATAGAATAAAGATGGTTTAGTTAATAGAATAAAAAGATTTAATTAAAAGAATAAAGATGTTTGACTTTTAGAAGATAGAAGGTGATGATTTCTTTTGTTTGTTTATTCATTTGGAGATGTGGTAGTCATTCATTATAACCTGAAGAACAGAATTTGGCCCAAACCCCTACAAATAAATGTAGGATCAAAAATAGTTTCTTCTAAGTAATCAGTATGCTTTCCTTTAATAAACATTATGAATTAGTAAACCATTAGGTCTTACTTTTCACAGCATCTACTAGAAAGTTTAGAGCAGATTTTGTCTACCCATAGAACCTTAGTAGGCTTTGATAATCTATGTTATTGTTCTTGTTATTGTTACAAGTCTCACTTCTTGTTACAAGGCTCCATTTTTGTGCCTCTTCTTTTGTTTTACTTTAGCACATACTTTTATTTTATATATTGCCTTTTTATATTTTATATATTCATTTAAGCAGTGACATGGTGGTAAATGTTTTAACAGTGGACTCTCCAGAGGGAAGGGTTTTGTTGTGTGTGTGTGTGTGTGTGTGTGTGTGTGTTTAGTATAATATTGATATAAGGATGTATGGCACATAATTTATAAGTAATAATATTGTATATAACCATACTTATTATTGTAGATTTCATATAGTTGGTCGATTCTTAGAGAATATTTTTATTGATTTTCTCTAACTTTTGTATCCATAGCCAACCTGTGGTTGCATTTCTAGTTCTGACGTGAATGTGGTTGATGTTTTCATTTATGCTAACAAATAAGACAAAATGTTACAGTAAAAATGTATGTCAGAACTTCACTTGTTTGTCAATAATATGAATGACTTCTTTGCTGAAATGGTTAATAATTTTTGAATAATGGAAGAATAGTTTATTTTTTGTGCGTTATTCACAATGTAATGACTCCTGAAATGACACATTTTTAAGTCCAAGCTGCATTATTAACCTTTTCCTCATGACTTTCTTAAGTCTAGACAATGAACAAAACGATAAGTTAAGCCCTGTTATGTAGTGATGTGTAGTTTATTCCAATTTCCATGACATGTATACTTACACCATGTACAATAATGTGACATCACCAAATGAAAAGTTGAGAAGTCGTGCTCAGTAGCACACTATTATATAGTGTTTCTCCAGTCAGATAAAATACATTTAAACACCATCAGGGTATGATAATAGTAAAACTGTAGTGAAATAACTAGGAAATGATGAGTTTTTAGTATCTATCTGTTTTATTTTTAACATATTTAATTATCAATTTATATAACTTAATTTTAATAATAGATTGTTAAATAATGGATTTTGTTAACTAGCTCATAAAATTCCTGAAAATGTATCCACCAGCTCTTGTGAAGTACATCTGGATCCAGCACACAACTGCATACTATAAACCACATAAAATCTTTCTAAATGAAGGAACGTTATATATAAAGTAAATTACTCTGTTAAAAAGTAATGATAATAAGTATGAAAAATAAATTATTTCAGACAGATGCAAATGTACACCATGAAAATCAAATTGATGAAAAGTCAACTCTATATACTTCCTAACATATTTATCCGTTAGCCTCTTGACTATTTACTGGAAGGTTTGTTTAATATGTATTTAAATTCCTGAGAGAGAAAAGATAACTTGTTAAATTCACTCGTAATGATAACATCTATGTCCGAAAGTACATGTGAGGCAACATTTTTCCTCTAAGATAGATTCTCAGCAAATTGGCCTAACTTTGCATTACTTTAGTTTTGACATGGAAAGGAAATTGAATTTAGGTTGCTGTATAAAGAGGATAGTAATTTTCAATTTAAGGACAAAGCTACCTGAACATTTCAGGTCTTTTCCTAGTTAAAATGCACAATTTTTACAGATACATTTTTTAGATACCTAGGTGATGGGCCCTATTAGTAGATTATATGGATTGATGCTGATGTGTTTACTTAGTACTTGGATTATTTTAAGAAGAGAAGAGTGACCTTTGATTGCTAACTGACCTGGAAACACATTTAAATTTTCTGATAAATAGCAACCTAAATAGCACACCATGGCCCCTGACAGCATTCATGTGTTAACAGAAATGAGTGGTGTGTTAACTGATGGAGGCCTATAATGATTTCATCAGTAATTAGTAGGTAAATGAGGCCCTAGGATGAAAGCTTGAAGGTTTCATTTGCCTCCTTACTCTTGATTGGCACAATGGCCCTGAACTCTAATCTAGTGAGAATATTTTATGAAAGAGCTGTACTAGAGGATATGCAGATAGCTAAGACTCAGCACTTGTACGTATTGTTTTCTTTGTTAGTAATGCTCTCTCTTTCTCTCTCTCTCTCTCTCTCTCTCTCTGACGAAATTTCACATTTTAGGGTTTTTAAACCTTTTATTTACATTTTTATAAATTAAAATTATGAAGAGTATTAATGTTCAAATAATATTTATATAATTTTCCCCTAAACTTTAAATTCGGAGTTTTGTAGAACCTATCCTTATTTTTGTAAACTCAATAAATCTAGGAAACTATCTTTGCTAATTACGCCTTTCACAGTAAGACTTCTAAAACTTGTGAAATTTGAATTGAGGAAATAAAATGCACTTAGGTTGTTTATTTCTCACCACTCCTTTCTAACATTTGATCTGCTCCTAAAACGGAAAAGCCAGATCTGAATCACTTTTAATGTGGTTTTATCGTACTTACAAAATTTACCTACCCTAAGGAATGTAATTAAATAGTGCCTACATAGGAGGATTTTATTCCGTGTTTCAAACACTTACAATCTTTAGTCTTGGAAGAGAGTTATCTTTTGCACTGATTAAAATCAAGTAGTCCAAGTAATTATACTGCTATTTGGATTTCATTTGAAGACTTTTCTATTCATATAATATTTAAAACCTTTGTGTGTGTCTGTGTATGTGTGTCCATTTCTACAAACAAAAAAAAGTAATACCGAATAGGATTAAAATGGAATCCTATAGAGTAATCTGTAGAAACACTTACTGTCTACAATATGTGCGTGAAGCAAACAAAAGAAATAAATGACAAGAGCCCTACATTTTTAATCTTATATCTTGTATAGAATCTCTGTATGGACTGCATGGAGAGCTATGAAACAAATGTATCATAATAAAATAATGAAATGAATATTTATCACTATTATATAGCATGGTCCTGAATCCAAATGCTTGGCACCTGTAAGTACTCTTTGGGTGATCCAAGTCATTAATATTTCAATACTCATAACATTGTTGTCCCGCTGGTTATCTAGGCTGCAGCTACACTGGTCTTCTTTCAATTCTTCAGCAGCTCCATTTTTGTCATTTTGTGATCTTCAGCACTTATTGCCTCTACCTAAATCATTGTTTTCAGTGCTGCCAATGTCTTCTTTCCCCTTTATCCCTAGGGCTTTGCTTAACCAACTCATCTTTATTCTTCATGTCTCAGCTTTAAATATCACTTCCCCATCAAGGCTTCCTTAAACAACCATCTCCTTAAATGCTCTCCTAGCATACTTTCCTAACACCTATATATGAATAATGACAATACATTTTTCCTTAAAGTAAGCTCCCCTCAGGACTGAGAACCCTTGTTATCTTATCCACCCCTACATCTTCTGCTCCTAGCAGAGTGCCTAAAACATAGAGCGCACTGAGTCAATATTGGATAAATAAATAAATCAGCAAATGGTCATGAATAGAGAGTTTGATAGTGGCTAGAGATATTGAAGAGTTTTGGACACATAGAACTTGAACTCGACCTCCAAACATTAGAAAAAGATTTCTACAAAGGAAGAGTAACATATAAAATAGCAATGGCAGAAATTAACCTAGGAGTTTTGGTGATAGTAATAGGAACTGGCCAGAGCAGTGGTTTTGAGGATTAATGGAAGAGAGATAAAATAGATATGCACTTTACTGTTTTGAGATGTAAAAGGAAAGGAAAACAAAGGAATTCCTGCCAAATTTAGTTTTAGATTCAGGGTATTCTCATCTCTCTCTTCTTAACTCTCAAGGATTTCTGAGAATAGAAACAACCTAGAAAAAACAGTATTTATCATATTATATGAGACAAAAAGTCATGACGCAGCAGCAGCAAAGTATTTCTTTCAGCAGGGTGATGATTAAAACTGGAAAAAAAAAATGAATGTTTTCTCTGATGAGGTAAACTATCTCTGTTGGCTCTTCTCTGGACATTCTGTTAACCAAATAACACACCGGCTTGTATGGTTGTGTCAGCAGAGCTAAAGAGGGATGCTGCCACATCTCTCTAAGTTCATAGCTGTGCAAATTGCCTCTATCTATATTAAAGTACACATTCCCCGAAACTGTAGGTTCTACCTAACCAACATGTGGTACAATTTATAAATAATTATTGTAATACTGATGATGATGGTAGCTAAAATTTATTCAGTCGTCACCATTCGACAGGCACAATTCTAAATTCTTCCCATGCATTAATTCATTAAATCCTCTTAACCACCATGACATGTACACTATTACTATCTTCATTTTACAGATGAAGAAGATACAATATATTTAAGTAAATTGAATGAGCCATACGACTAATAAACAGCAAAATCAAAATTCAAGCACAGGCATTTTGATTTAGGACACCATGTTTTTTTAAAAGGTCTTTGAGTGTCAGAGCAGAATTTTGAGATTGCATTAGTAGAAAATTAAGGGTCATTGCAAAAAGATGTGAGTTGATGAAAGTTTTTAGTTTGGGGTTTTTGTTTTAAGAAAAAAATTGATAAAAGCCGTAGTGAGAAGGGAAGATACTAACCAGGACAGATGAGAGGCAAAGTGCCATATCAAAGGCTATTGTATACTTTCATAGTTGATGTGAAAAGATTTTCCCCAAAATGATGATACTCATAACAGTTGTTGTGAAGATATAAATCTTAGGAATTTAGAAGAGCAGAGTAGTGCCATTGATTTCTTGACAAAGGTACAGTGTGCAGATATATATAAAGCAGTTTAATAGAGTAGACAGTAGGCTAAATTCTATATATTGCTCCTGCTACAGAGTAAATGTCTGCCTTGCAATTCCTGGAATTGTATTGACATGAGCAATTGGAAGTAGCTAAGAATAAACAAAGTAAAACAAAAATTTTTTACTTCAAAAAATTACCAGCATGAGCTCAGATGATCTGGATGGATTAGGAAATGCCATTGTGTTATTGATTCTAATACCTAAAATACCATTATTTGATGTAATAATCAATAAAATTAACTATACCTTGACCAGCAGAAAATGACATGGCTTGGCACAGGTTGCCTCCGTTAGGAAACATTATTAGAAACTGAGTAGCCAGAATGTTGATAGTCTTTGTTCTTAACACTGGAGACTCATGGATATGTGCCTGTCATCTCACACAATGTGACTGCCAGTAGCATTAATTCAGAAGTCTAAGATGTCCCTGGATGTCTTATGTTTTTCCATAAGAGTGTAAATTACTCATCCACTCAGCAAATATTGATTCCTTACTGATTTAGGCAATGAAGATAAATTAGTGAACAAACTTTTTTTTTTCTGGGTCTCCATTTTCTTTTATTTTTTTTTAAATTAGTTTCTGTTCTTTATAAAATGTTATCACACATGTATACGCACACTTGTATACACTTGCACACACACACATGCACACCCACACATGCACACAGGTTTTGAGATGGCTAGAGAAACAAAAAGGATAGACTCCAAATGTAAATTTTTTTGTTTTGTTTTTTGCTGGAAGTTGAGTTTATTATTAACAAGTTCATTATTAATAAGACATATGAGGAATTCCCTGGTGGCGCAGTGGTTAGGAATTCACCTGCCAAGGCAGGGGACATGGGTTGGAGCCCTGGTCCAGGAAGAGCCCACATGCCGCTGAGTAGCTAAGCCTGTGCGCCACAACTACGGAGCCTGCGCTCTAGAGCCCACGAGCCACAACTACTGAAGCCCGTGTGCCTAGAGCCCGTGCTCCGCAACAAGAGAAGCCACCACAATGAAAAGCCTGCACACCGCAGTGAAGAGTAGTAGCCCCCGCTCGCCGCAACTAGAGAAAGTCTACGCGCAGAAATGAAGACTCAACGCAGCCAAAAATAAGTAAATAAATTTATTTTTTTTTAAATAAGGCATATGTTACAAAATAATGAGAATATTCAAAGGGCACTTAGTAAAATCCTAGCTTTCCCCCTAAAGGGCAGACAGAAAAGGTTAAAAAAGCACAACGGATGCTTAGAAAATTGGAGAAAGAGGCTGAATAGCAAAAAACAAGTAAGTTTTGTACACACACACACAAACTTTAATAACCTGCCTTCCGTCATGCAACTTACATCCTAGTGGGAGATTTCATGAAAGTTTTTTATCTCCTGATTGAGATGTAAAAATATATATATATATAATATATATTCATAAATATATATATTATTTATTTATTTATGATTTATATATATGATTTATTTTTAATTTAAAATTATTTTTTTTAAAAAGCAGGTTTTCTAACTGCAGGAGATAACTCTAGGAGAATAAAAATTCCTAATGAAGGTACTTGATGAGTAATGAATATTTAGTTTCTGCAGTGCCATCATAAATAATCAACAATCCAAAATTTACTCCAGGGCAAGTTTGAAAAGATTTTCCAATTTTTGCAATTTTCTAACAGAAGTGGATTGGCCACAGGCCATGGATTAAGTGTGCAGCTCTCTGTGCCCTTATTAGCTCCACCGAGTCTTATATTACCTTGAGGCATTAGTAGCTGTATCAGTCAGGGTACAATCAAAGAAGCAGAATCAGTAGAAATTATGTATTAAGACATTTATTGCAAGGAATTGGTTTGCATGATTGTGGCAAGCCTGAAATCTGTAGGACAGGCCCGCAGGAAAGCTGGATGGAGCTCCTCCCCTTGAGCTAAGCTGCTGTCCACAGGGAAGACCCAGCTCTGTTTCTAAGGCCTTTCAAATGATTGAAATGATTGAATCAGGCCCATTCAGGTTATCCTTTCAGGATCTCTTAATTAAAATCCACTGATTATGGACTATAATCACATCTACAAAATACCTTCACAGCAACCCTTAGATTTGTGTTTGGTTGAATAATGGGATGGTAGCCTAGCCAAGATGACACATCAAAAGGACTATCACAGTGGATTATATGATATATGTAACTGGTTTGATATGCATTGTCCAATTATAAATACCCAGGTTTGGCAGACAATTTCCTTTGAGCAATAGCTGAATTTTTGTAACTGATTAATCCTGAGGGATTGATACTTTCCCAGGCTTTGGAATTTGAGTGAATCCTTAAATAACATATAGTTTCCTATTATTTGAAAATAGTAAGGGTGTTTTGACACTGATTCCTAGTTTTTTGAATCAGATCCCTTACAAAAAGGTTCTGTGGACCATCTCCTATGATAAGGAATGGAAAATTCTCTGGGAGTGTATTCAGAGTTCATTCATAACATTCTCTATAACCTCATATGGATGAATCATTCTAATTCCGAAAGAAGTCAATGACTTTGCAAAATTCCACATAAGAAAATAGTGTTCAGGTACCTCAGCTAATTATTAATAGCTAATGTACAGAAAGCAAAAACACTACAGCAGAGTAAGGTCTTCTGGCCAAAACATGCTAACTATAATAAAGTTACTAAACTTCATTGTTGTGTGAATTAAGATGTTACGTGAATGATAAATACTTATTTAGCATCTTCTTACATGTGTGACACTGTTCTAGGCTCTGGAGGAGCATCAGTTTAAAAAAGTAGTCATGAATTCTTGTCCTTATGGAGTTTACAATCTAGTGATGTGGAGAGCGAGTGACATAAAATAAACAATACATATACAAATTAACTTTTAAAGCAAGAGAGAATATGAGAAGTGTCATGGAAATAAAATTTGATCAGGGTAAAAGAGATGGGGTAAAACAGGGTGTGTTACAATTTTCAGTGAGGCATCAGATTTGTGAAAGTAATAGTTGAGCAGAAACTTGAGGGATTCAAGAAAGTAAGCTATATGGCTTTCTGGGGGAGAATGTTCTAACAGAGGGAACTTGCAGGGTGTTTGAAACAGTAAGAAGACCAGTAGACATTCGCAAAAAGAACAAGGAGAGAGGGCTTGGGACTGAGATCAGAGAGGGGGCCAGGTTGTGAATGCCCTTGTAGGCTGCTATAAGAACTACGTCTTTAATTCTGAAATACAGGAGGAACCACTGGAGAGTTCTGAGCAGAACAGAAGCATGATCTAACTCATATTTTAATAAGATCATTGAAGTTGTTTTGAAAGGGGACTATAATGGTGCAAGAATATAAATGGGAAGGGACTTCCCTGGCAGCCCAGTGGTTAAGACTTCACCTTCCAATGCAGGGGGTGCGGGTTCAATCCCTGGCTGGGGACCTAAGATCCCACAGGCCTCGCAGCCAAAAAACCAAAGCGTAAAACAGAAGCAATATTGTAACAAACTCAGTAGACTTTAAAAAATGGTCCACATCAAAAAAAATCTTAAAAAAATAAGGAAGAATGTAAATGGGAAAAACAGTTGAAGCTATTGCAATAATGCAGGCAAGTGATAATAATGGTGGGCTGGACCAGGATGATGGTGGTGGTGGAGGAGTGAAGTACTTGTATTCTGGTTACATTATAGAGATGGTGGCAATATGACTTTGTGTTGTCGTTATGTGATCGTGAGATTGGTCACCTGATGTCAGATGACGTGAACCTCTGTTCTAAATGTCTTTCAAATATGCATCCTCCTGATGGACTTACTTCTAAAGAGATTGTGCTGTGTTCTTTTGAAACCACACATTAGTACTACAGGTTTTTGCTGCCTGATGTTGTCTGTAGCTGTTAGAGACCATGCAGAGACACTTTTACTGAATTTGTTAAAGGATTTGGACCACTTTTATATTAGCAGTTGCTTCTTTAACAGTCTATACTATGTAGTGTTGAAGACTCATTGGTTCTGTGTTTTATTTTCCATACCCTTGGACTTTTGTAAATACCAAATGTGGTATAATCAAATGGTAACACTGAAGAATTTCATCATGATCTCTTCTTATGAAACAATACCATGCAGAGTTTTCTAAGAATTTTTTGAATTGCAAGGCTGGATATTAGTGATCAACTTCTACAATATAATCAGCCATGTCATTACCAGGCTAATGCCATTTGTAAAATATGACTCTGAAAATTATGCATTCAATATTCCTTTAAGATTTAGAGTCAGGGGATACAGGAGAATAAGACTTATAAAGGCATTTGTTCATCTGTCTACACAAACAAGTGAGTGCTGAACTTCTCTATATAGGATTCTTTCCTTTGTTTTAAGACTGAGTGAAAGAAAACCTCTCAAAATATGAGTCCCAAGAAGCAAAATAACTTATACAGAAGTGCTTTAAAAGGGCTTGGGATCATCTACTTAAACACATTGTATATATTTTTGTTCCAGAAATTCAGGTCATATTCAGTTTTTTATCAGTGATTCATGGTGTACATGACCTGCGGTCCCTAGCTTTCTCTTTATTTTACTTTATTTTTCAGAATATCATGCTTGTTGCTAAGAATATATATCTGGTCATATTTAAATACACAAAATATGAATAGGTTTTTCAATAAGACAGTGTTTCACAGATACTAAAACTATCCTGGGCTAATCCCATTTTGAATGAATAAAGTATTTTACTACAGAAATTTATAAAATCCTGATGCTCTTACTGTGAACCCCAGGATTAGTGTTGATAAATAGAATAGATAATTGATTGGTGTTTGATGCATACTATCACGCCTCCAAAGAGAAAGACACTGTGTAAGTTTTTCTTTCATTTTACCTGTGATAAGACTATTTCAAGTAGAGAGTGTTGTTTGAACATACAAAATTAAGGCAAATATGTCAGTGAAGGACATCCTTCTACACACATTTCCTACTACTGGTTCCACCCTAATTTAGCTTTCAGTCTAATTTTAAATCACTACTACCACATATTCCTGGTCCTTATTTTTTCTTTTCTCCTATTCTTCAATTCTTTGCAACTTGTGTATGTTATTTCTTACAAGCTGTTCAGGAATTTTCCCTGACCTATTGAAGTACATTCTTACCAAGACCCTGTATGGAGTGGCAAAACTCTAGCAGTCAGATTTTGCTGCTTAAGTAAGAAGCAGGAAATGATTCTAGTGCCTATTACAAACTAGAATACATAGAGTGGTAAATTTCACTGGCAAGATGCTAAAACATGCCACTTCTCTTCCTCATTCAAAATAGTAGTAAAACAAACTCACAGGTATAAAAAACAAACTAGTGGTTACCAAAGGGATGAAGGAAGGGGGGAGGGGCAAGTCAGGGGTATGGAATTAAGAGATACAAACTACTATGTATAAAATATATAAGCAACAAGGAAATATTGTATAGCACAGGGAATTATAGCCATTATCTTGCGATAACTTTTAATGGACTATAATCTGCAAAAATGCTGAATTACTATGCTGTATACCTGAAACTAATATCATAAATTAACTGTACTTCAATTAAAAACAAACAAAAATCAGTAGGAAAATAAATGCATTTGAGAAAAGGAAAGGAATTATTCACAACTTTATTTTTCCTTCATTAAAGTTATCTCCCTCATGGATGTATTGGAAAGTATGTCTCAGTGTGGCTCACCAAAGGCCAAATCTACCATTTTGAAGTTGTGGGAGTCTTGGATCCTGCAGGAGTATCGTCCATTATCTCAGGAGAGCAACAATTGCCTGTAGGTGCTAAGTTAGGAAGAGATGGCCTGAGAGCAATGGGGGACTTCAGGCCACTGTATAACAGGAGCC
Source organism: Physeter macrocephalus (assembly GCF_002837175.3). Lineage (NCBI taxonomy): Eukaryota > Metazoa > Chordata > Mammalia > Artiodactyla > Physeteridae > Physeter > Physeter macrocephalus. Next base: position 128,710,603 of record NC_041214.2, read on the forward strand.
AAGAAGAAAGCAATGTTTCTAGAGGCTATCTCTGTCTTACAGAGTCCCAGTGCAAGCATATGAATAAATGAATTTTAAAGTACTTGTTTACAATTAGTAAACAAATTTTAAGATATTTTAAGGTGTATACAAAACCATGATGTAAAAATGAAACAGAGTAGTAATTAATTTCCTATATATCTTGTTTAACTAATATATTAAAAGATAACTCACATTTACTTTTCCAATACCTTTTTTTTTTTTTACTTGCAAAAGCTTTTGTGTGCAGAGAGTATTTTCACAAAGAACTATGCAGCAAACTTATCCTACATACAAATATATGCTGATTATTATTTGGGTTTCTTCTGGGGTCTTTAAGCCTTTATTTTTTTTAAAAAAATTAATGATGTGTTTAAGAAGACTTTGTTAATGATGCTACTGGGGATATTCACTTACACCAAAAACATAAATTTAACTTGTCTTAGCAAATCAACAAATTTCTTTGTTCCACAAAAAATATTTTGGCAATGTGGAAGGAGATACCACAGTCAGGATCACAGAGTGGGCTTCTTCCTACACTGACGCCAGCTTGTCAACTTGGCAGGCAGCCTTGATCGAGAAATACAACCATCATTCTGCCATTTGTTAAATTTGCATAATTAAGGACCAATTATACATGGTATTGTCTTGTAGCAGGCTCCTCAGCTGGCTTTCCCTTATTATGGTTTCATGCCACTTTCCCATTTTGATTACCAAAAATGACTTTGACTTTTTGTCATTCTAATGAGGAGGTTAAAAGGAAAGCATATCTATCAGAATGATACATAGTTATTGAACTTAAAAACTGATCTCATGTGTGAAATATATTTAATGGATATTTTTACTTAATTCCTCTGATGTAAACAGTAAATATGGCTTAGAGTAACATTAGATGTTACGTATTAGGAGTGTGTGTGTGTGTGAGAGAGAGACAGAGAGAACGAGAGGTACTTACAGTCAGTACAGTACAGCTTTTAATTAAAAGCATGAAGCTGTTTAGAAATTTTGGTATTATCAGATACTCTTAATTTTCCTTTTGTCTGAAGTATGTATTATGCAGTCAGTCTTTTAATATTTCTCACCAGTCATCCTGTTGATCCACACTGTGATCGTTGTGTGATCACATTAGGTTTCTGAAAGTCACAATAGTTTATCTGGACAACTAGTTGCATGATATAACAATCATGTGAAAATTAGCAAGATGCTAGGGTGTCAACTCTAAATTTTACAAGTTTCTATCTCACTACATTCACAATTAGAGTCAGTCAGTAGTTCCCTTTACAAGCTGCTCCTGACAATGTTTGTGAAATGTTTATAGAATCTACAATATGCCCTGAGTTAACACTGAGCTTCTGACTGCTATATATTAAAAAGAAATTATGAGCTAATAATCACTGACTTCCAATGAGAATTTTTGAAAACATGGAAATCCTTTATTTAAAAAGAGGATTTTTAAAGCCTTACATAACTTAACTAAAATTAACTTTGATAAATTGTATCTTAATTAAGGAAACTTATTGGGAAAAAATTAATGTTTATTTGATATTCATGCATATACATGGTCTTTAATTTGCAAAAGAAGAATACATGGAATAATATTGTGAATGGGAATACTTGAGTAACTAATTATCATGATATAATGTACAATATTGATAAGTAACATTGAGTTCTTCATAGGATTCTGTAAATAAGAATGGCCTCAAACTGATTTAAGCTGAAAAGGGAATACTTTGCATCAAATAAAGCTAGCTTCTGGACTAAAAAATGTCTTCAGGGGTAAGTTACTCCCTATCTCTCGACATCCTTCTGTGTGCTATCTTTTTTCTCAGACACTATAAAGTTGCCAAAGTACATCTAGCCTTTACATCCACTCAGATTCAAGTGCAACAGGAAATAATTTCTTTTCCAGAAAATTCAGCAAAAGCCTCATCATGCTTCATTGGCTTTGGTTGGTGGCATAACCATCTGTGAACCATTCACTATGGTCAGGAAATGCAAAGCTCATGGCCAGACCCGCTCAAGTGCCCATCCCTGAACTCAGGAACATGAAAAGCATTACAGCAAATAGAAGGCATGCATAGTACAAACCATTAGGTTAGGAGGCCTTTTTCTCATGTTTGATTGAAGGGCTTGAAATGTATTAAATAAAAGGGATATTGATTTGCACATTGACAATTAGTGCAACAGTAAATCTTATAAAGTTAGTAGACCTGGTCACTTATACAACTGTACCCTTTCAGTTCCAATCACTAAATGTTAGCCACTTTCAAATACTGTGTCTGAACTTAAACGTTTATAATTCTACCAGCATATCTAGTGGACACCTGTACTGTTTTAGACAACTGGCAAAAGTAAAAGTGGCCTTTGATGCCTAAATTCCTCTAGAGCAGAGTTAGACCTGGGTAAAAATGGGTGAATGAAAATTCTCATATAAAACCCCTACTGAGGCTTTGAACTCCATTGGATAGGTCACACAACTTAGAATGATTCTGAGAACAATTGAAATTATTCCAGTGGTAATTTACCCTTTGGAAATTAAATTCACATTACTACATAAGGTGCTGACAATAATCCCATGAGGTAGACACAGAACTTTTTTTTTTTTTTTTTTTTTTTTGGCTGTACGCAGGCCTCTCACTGTTGTGGCCTCTCCCGTTGCGGAGCACAGGCTCCGGACGCGCAGGCTCAGCGGCTATGGC